>NC_136507.1:98432097-98509597 GCF_053919585.1 Euprymna scolopes
GTAGTTTTGCGTAAGAATGATACTTTTCTGTAAAAACTGTTTTTTACTTTTAAGAATGTTTCACATAAAACAGAAATTTAACAATTTTAAGAAATATTACGTATTTTATTAAATTAAAATAAGAATTGTTCACATTGTTTAAATTATTTTCATATAATATATTAACAATAAATGATAATAAAATGTTATAATATTACATAAGATGTTTCATCGGCGACGCCGAATCATCTATCACCGTTTAGAAAACAGGAGAGGTAATGCAACAATTAAATCTCTCGATAAATATGCTGGAATGCTATAATAATACGAAATAATAATAAAAAAATGCTATTGGACAACGCCGGGTCATAGCAGCTAATTATCCCTATATATATATATATATATATATATATATATATATATATATATATATATATATATATATATATATATATATATATATATATAATAAAAATGTCGCAGTTTTTCCTCTCTAGACCAAAATATCGGAGGTTTACAACAACAGATGTCACACACAAATTCATTATTAGCAACTCTCTTATGTAACTATAGAATGACATTTTTGAGACATTCATGCGTTATAATAAAACCCTAGATTAAATCCTAGGAGTGACATCATCGCTATCACCATTAGCATTAGAGAAACTAGTTCCTGTTTTTCCCTCTAATTCATAACTACTGCCATTTCCCCCTCTCTACACAGCATAAAAGTACACTCAGTAGCCTTATATTGCCTCTTCACCTTTATTAACTAAATCATAAACTCATATACATAGCGTTCACTTTCAATTCGCAGATTAAAAAAATAATGATTTCTCCCTTCGCAAATTCCACTCTTCCTCAGCTATAAATCTCTTATTTCAGAATCTACACCTTCCACAAAAAAAAAACGAACTCACACATATTACACACAACATTGCGTCTGCAACACCCATATACACACATGCCACCAACATTACATGTAAATTGTTTACTTTTTGGTCACGCACATATATTTTAACAAACCCCCCATTAAAAACCCACATATATTTTAACAACCCCCCCCATTAAAAACTTACCGATTGACTACAGTTTACTTTGCATTTAGTTTTTCATCTACTCTCTCTCTCTCTCTCTCTCTCTCTCTCTCTCTCTCTCTCTCTCACGCACACTCTAAAAAGACTACCCGTATTATTTCTTTCAGCTCTAATCTCTCTCTTTAAAATAAGATTGATAAAATATTCCTTTTATTCGTTCTAATATTCAACCATAACTTTTGTCTTTTTCATACTTTTTTTTTTAGAGAGCGGGGCGTTTGATTTTTCACTAGCTGCTATAAAACACAACAAACACGGTGTACTGTTTCTCTCTCTCTCTCTCTCTCTCTCTCTCTCTCTCTCTCTCTCTCTCTCTCTCTCTCTCTCTCTCTCTCTCTCTCCCTCTCTCTCTCTCCCTCCCTCCCAATCTCTCCCTCTCTCTGAAAAACGAACAGACAAAACATTCCTTATGAAGGTTAATTAAACATTAAAAAATAAAAATGTCGAATTAAAGTTATATTGCACTTATCCGTGATGGAATAAAGTTATTTTTTATGATACCGCGATCAAATTAAGTGAATTTTTTTCGAAGAACTTCATACCATAAAGGGTACGTACAATATAACTTTTTCCAATATTTACATTTTTATATGTATCGATTAAACTGTATGAGTACCTTTTTTAAACACGGTTATTATGAACAAAGTACATACACAAATCGTTTTCCAAGTTTATTTTTATTTTGTATTTGAGACGGTGGGGCGGTTGCGTTGAGCTCATCTTTTGGTCTCGGTTAATGGAGGAGAAATTCTTCATGACTGATACATTTTTATTTTTGTTACTAAACAGTGCCCCTTTTGGGGAGCTGGTTTACCCTCCCCCATTAAAAACCAACCTCATGTCTAATTCTGCCGTCGTGGGGATGCAAGTAAACAAAAAAAAACATAAAACAAGCAAAACGCTGTCTGTCTGTCTGTCTGTCTGTCTGTCTGTCTGTCTGTCTGTCTGTCTCTCTCTCTCTCTCTCTCTCTCTCTCTCAACAATGATTAAGGGTGTTTCCTTATATACTTTGAATGTAACAAACATTGACCACTACCAAGGAAGAACGTAAAAGAAGAACACCATTTTCACGTTATTTACTTGGGGGGGGGGTGATTTCCATACCGTCCGCCCAGGGTTCGTTTAGGGAGAGGGGGGAATAATGCATAGTTAAGTTTAAGGGAACGTATTTTGAAGGAAGGGGTCTATGTTTCTTTTGTTTTTTCCACTTTTCGATTTCTACAACTTCTTACATTTTTCACCTTCTACAACGTTTTTTTTTTATTTTTAATTTGGCAGGGCGGGGGGAATTTTTACATTAGATCCTACTCCTCAATTTCCTTGAAAATGACGAGTTTTATAAGATATCCAGTATACTCATTAAGACAAGGTCATTTATATTTGGCGTAGACAGGTACTTTTCAAGATATATATACCTGCATCCTGTACTGTCATTCATTTGCGGAGGTTGGGGTGTCTATTCGGACAGCTGTTCTTATTATGGGAAGATTGGGGGTCTATTCCGAAAACCGTTCTGAACATGGGGAGGTTGGGGGTGTCCACCACCAACAACCGTACTTTACTTTTTGACGCAGGCGGTGGATGCTTCCGCCGGGCAATGCTGGTTAACGGGTCCTGCTAGTTTTATGTAATATTGACAGATTGTACATGGTAGATTCATTCGCTTCTTAATAATACTGCAAATTGTCGGTGCTTTTTTTTTTTTTTTTTCGTTGAAAAAAAAGAGCCGTCAATTATATTTATTTAGTCCAATTTTCCATAAATGGGGATTATCGATTAATCGATCGAAAAGTTATTCATGCTAACCGATTATCTGAACACCAGATTAAATCAGTAAAAAGCGCGTGTAAATAACAATGGCTGTATTTGAATTGTGCACTTGTTGTGTTGTTTTCGAATGCCGATACGTCAATCATTTGCCAGTCAGACGATTCCAACCAGAAATGTTAAGAAACATTTACATACCTTTTCATAAAGAACAAGGTGTGGTACAAGGTTGATTTTAGTAGGGAGCAGCCCTGTTCCTATTTACTTGCCTCCTCACGAGTGTACAGTTGGACACAAGGTCGGTTTTTAATGTGGGAAAAATCCAGCTCCCCAAAAAGGGGAACTCTGAATAAGAACAAAAATAAAAATTATCTCGGTTTAGAAAGACTTCTCCCTTACTAATCGAGGACAGAAAAGGTGAAGTGCAGCACCCGAACAGATACTTCACCTTGTTCTCAGCCAAAATAGTGTTGGAAGTTTGGGAGTAACCCTGTTGTTATATATTGAAACCCTACGCTGGTATGTAGAGAATTTTATGGAAATCGCCCCAGACAAAGCATGAAGGAGCTAAAAATACTTCTTCAAGATCTAAAATATGCCAACAATAAGTGTGAGATGAATAAATTCCCCCCACACACACAAAACAGCAATTCTTACCCCTTAGTCAAATACATTGTTCATGGAATGTGAGAACTAAAGGAGAGAATAAGGGAAGCAAGAGTTACGAGGCTGCCGGAAGGAAATCTAACGTAAACTTTCTACATTCCTTGATTATGTTTATTAGTATGGATTTCGAAAGTGTGATATCAAGTACATGTCGGGATGGCCTGGCGGCAAACGGAGATGGATTTAATGCGCTTAGAGTGATTTATGCAAGGGTTCAGAGGTCAAAACACGCTTAATTATCCTCTACCTCCACAAGGCCACTATTCGACCATGTATGGAGTATTGTTGTCACATTTGGGCTTGTGCATCTGCTACTAGTCTCCCACTCCTAAACAGGGTTCAAAAGAGAGTCGTCAACCCGAGAAGTCCTAAACTGTCAGCTGAGCTTCAACCTCTGTTCCATGGACGAAATATTGCATCCCACTGCCTGTTTTACAAGCATTTTAATGGTGGATGTTCCAACGAAATACATTGCTTGTATCCTCTCGATAGAAACACTCACGACAAACTCGGCAAGTAGCAAAGTCACACCCCTACACAGTAGAGATCAAGGCCGGCTACTCAAATGATTTCTTCCCCCAGAACTGCTAGACTTTACAATTCGCTTTCGGCAGAAGTGCAAGTGTAACTGTACTGACATGCAGAAGTGCAAGTGTAACTGTATTGACATGAAATAAACAACATTTATTTACGCGTTAGGAAAATTAATTTATATTGTTGCAACATAAGTGTTTTCTTGTGATGAATGTTCATAATGAAGGATTAATGAAGTGACGACTTTGTGAGTATGGCATGAGGTTTGAAATTACTGATTTTTTTATGATAAGAATGCCGCACGAGGGCTTAAAGTCCATGTGGCTATTTTTGAGAGGAAGTCCATGAATCATATTAGCGAAAACGTATGTCCGTATCACAAGAACAGTATTTAGAAATAAGAATATTCAAAAGAAGGTTTGAGTGCTCATTATATGTGATCAATTTCCACGCTTATGTTCATCTGCGACGCGTCGCGCGTAAAATCATGACGGTTTTTTTTTCATCTCCTGCAGACGGAGTTCCTTCCAACACGTGTTGAACTTGAGAAATTGAAGAGAAAACTGATTTGATTTTTTTTGGCGGGGGGTGGGGGAGATTAATATATATACAGGCTTTTTCGAACATTTCAGCCTATTTACTGAATTCATACGCGATGGAACGTAACATAGTTCCTTTTCTTTTATGTGTGCGGTCCTCGCATCACATTGTCATGTTCATACGCGTTTTTTATACTCGTGGGTGTTTCAAAGCAGTGATCACTATGAAATGTTCCTATCGGGCATTTATTCCGGCCGGGTATAGCGGTTGCTACAAGTTCTTTCGCCTTTCCACCCCGGCTTCAAAGACACATAGTGGTTTGTAGAGAATAGATTCGTGGGGTCTTTCGTGCAGGTTCGTCTGGTTAAGTCTGCTTAAAGTAATTTTCTTGGCTAGGTCTTATATGAACTTCTAAGTTAGCACTGACTCATTACATTCACGCATAGGTGTTATTTTCTTGAGATTGAAACAATTTCCATTGATAATTTGGAGTCCACTCGATAATGTAAAACTTACTAGCTTTGGATAGTGAGTTGGGAAAGCAGATTCCAACGAAGCGAAGAAAGAAAGAGTGTAAGCTATTGGAGGCATATGCTTTTTAACGTTCGTAAGAATCACTTCACAAACAAGTCGCCACAGTGCGATGCCAGAAGTTTGGTATTTTCCGAGTTTAGCAGCAGATGAACGAGGCGGATGTACATTTCGAGCTTCTGCAGAATTTTTATTAAAATTACGCTGAATTAAAAATAAATATCAGACACAAAATTATAATATAAAAATTTGGAGCTTAATCGATGACTGGAAGAGTTTAATCATATAAAAAGGAGAATTCGAGAGTGGCACTGTTGCTTTGCAACAAAAGAAGCGATCTTTATTCTGAGCTTCTGCTGATTTTTTTTATTTTATTTAAAAAAGACACAAATGGAAACAACAACAACAACAACAACAACAACAACAACAACCACAACAACCACAACAACAACAAATTGGGCAAAAGGCCATTCATCAAGGGAATATTGTCTGCCTGAATCAGAACCAATACTCCTTATTTCGTTGAACCAAACAAATGACCTTCAAAAACGCTTAGATCTCAACATAATGGAGTTTATCGTTTGAGGTTTACTGCTAAGTCAACTTCAATCACTGAGGAAATCACTTTCATCATATTCCTAAACCATCTATTTGTGGAAACTTGAAACAATATCTCGTTTGAATGCTGACCCAAAGGGTGATTGGAAGTTGGTTAGACGGTCTACGTAACTGTGCACCTGATCAAGAAAAAAAGCATACAGAGTATCCAATTCTATCACGTGCGTTTGCCTTCTATTTTATTAATCTTTACTTTAACACCGGGGATGGGGGGGTGCTGAAATAGATACCAGTGCGAACAGACAATTTGACGTGTCATGTTCAAATCCTGTCAGTCTATAAAGACCATTTTCACTGCGAATGTTGTCAACCTTTAAAGAAGTGGTCCGTATGTTTTGAGGTTAGTAATATTTTATAATAAATAAAATATATGAGACAATGACTAAGTAAGCGTGTGTAATGAAGGAGAATTCTCGGTGTTTGTTAGTGGAAGTAGATTTTTGGAGATAGAGAAACTTGCGTCAACCCTCTCTAATTATCATAGTTCTGTGAGAGTCAGGCTATGTAGAAATAATGTAGGAAATTATGAAATCCAACGAAAGAGATTGTTGACTTCCAGGAACATGAATCAGTTATTGGTAGAAATGATAAGCCTAATAGAATTATGTGTAATCTCTGTGTTTATATATTTTTTATTACATTTTCACCCAAACAAGGCACAGTGCCACTTTGATGTAGGGAGTTACTATCTGGGACATAATTGTATGGACACTATGTAGGAAGTTTAGCAGCAAGATGACTGGGTACAGGGGCTTGTAATTAGTCGGAGCATCCACCATTAAAATACTTGTAAAACAAGCAGAGGGATGCAACATTTCGTTAATGGGACAGAGGCTGAAGCCTAGCGGACAGTTCAGGACCAATCAGGTTGGCGACTCTCTTTTGTACCCTGTCGAGGATTGAGAGACTAGTAGCAGATGCACCAGCCCAAATGTGACAACAATACTCCATACATGGGCGAATGGTGGCGTTGTAGGTGTACGGGATACTTTAAGGCGCAAGTAATTTTCTGGCTCGGTAAAGAGAGCCGATCTTCCTTTTCTGCAGAAGGGACCTTTTTGGCCTTCGGACTAAGATCAAAGTGTAGTATCTGTTCCAGCAGATGCTGCAATCATAGACCATTGTCCTTGTGGCAATGAGCTTCTGATCCATGTAGGGACAACCCTATATACCAAGAGACTCACCATCCAGCTCCTATTTCTCACCTCTCGGGAGCTGGCCCCTTTTCCCTTCCCACTCCCCCCTCTCCACATTAAAAAACGGCCTCATGCCTAATTTGCTCTCGTGGGGAAGCAAATCAACACAGCCTACCCCCTCGCAGCAGCTGCGGCAATGCCCTCGATGTATATGTCCCAACTCATGTTCCCTGTGTGTTTGGACGAAGTACTTTCAGGTAATATATATTAGTAGTGTTTGAGAAGGTTCTTTTGCAGGTTATATTCCTACCGTGTCCAAATTTAGAGGGGGGTCTACTTCATTTTATATGTGTGCAAGTGTAGATGTTATTACATATTTAGATGAAAAAAGTAGGAGTTTTAAAAGAATAGTATAGCATTTACTTTTAGTTTTTATTAAATAATTCACGGAAACTTTTCCGAAAATCCAGCTCAATAAAATAACAATAAAAAACTGGTATGTCCTTTTTCACACTTGTTCGCTTTATATATTACTAGCCTGTGTGTCCGGCGTTGCCCGAGTGTTTGGAGGTGTGTGTGGAGCAAAAAAAAAAGTGGTAGTAGGCAACCAGGCAGGCTCGAACCCGTAGCACGAAGGAGGAAAGGAACATAAAAAAAACATGACATCTTTGCTGTTGCGCCCATCGCCAAACCGGAAGTGACGTAGGTTTGAATTAAGGATAGACAATCGAAAAGAGAAGATGACTTTCAAAAATATCGACAAAAAAGTGACCCCTCCCTGTAGAAACGTGTCCAATTGAGGGTGAAGGAATTAATGTTTTCGGCCAATTTTTCGATATTTGTCGCCCGAAGTGTCGAGCTCCAAAAGGATACCGACCTCGTGAAAATCAGTCGCCTCTGTCGAAACATATAGGCAGACATACATACATACATACATACATACATACATACATACATACATACATACATAAATACATTTAAGCAGACAGGTGATATTTATATTATAGATTAATTTTTCGATTGATTCGAAAATATTTTGTTCAAATTTCATAAAATGAAATCTGTGGTTGAGAATCACGTACAAAAATATTCCCACTAAAACATTTTGCGAAAATTGGATTTGAAAAATTAATAAATCCAAAAAATAAAATTTCGTGAAAATCTGACCATTAGTTGATTTTTTCAGAGATTTCTTCAACACACGTACGTGAACGCGTAAAAAAAAATGGCCATTACATAAGAATATTGTTTTCAAGGCGCAAGGCGCCGATAATATTTTAAGTTTCTTATTTTCCCTATTTTGATATTTTCAAAATTAATCAGCATTTTATTTTATGTTCCTTCTTTGAATGGTACTGTGTTAAATGTATGCGGATGGGTAAATTCTATGGTTAGTTTAGGATAATTAATAACACGTTTGAAGTGATCTTTTTTCTTTCTTTTTTTTAAACAATTTCTGAACGAGTTAAGAGTTTGTCTTTTTTTTTAAATAAATAAATAAAGGAATGAACACGTTCGAAATTTTTATCCAAAAAATCATTCTAGAACTGTAAAACTACAAATGGATTTAACGAACATTGGGATATTCCGTTTTTATTTCAATATTTTAAATCTTAAAAATAATCATTTAAATGTTTAAACATCTGTAGTGTATTCTTCGCTAGGATATCTTTCGTTTAATTTTATTTTTGTCTCATAAAACAAAAAAATCTTCTTTTTTTTTTTTAAATGAACTTCGGTTCAGTACTTATCCAGAATCCCCCCCTCCAACTCATTAAAAACAACAGTAAAAAAGAAAATCCGTATAATGTACGTACCCGTGACGAAACGAAAATATCATATACCAAAAAGCATGTAAATTGATCAAATACTTTTATCAGTGCAGCTAGACAGTCAACTACCTCAAGCCAGGATTGAAACCCGACCGTCTGCACGACAGTCAAGGTTCCTAACCATTATGCTATCGGCGGCTTCTGAGCGAGTCGTGAGGTTAACGATGTTTTGACATCGTCCGCAATACCTAAGCTCGATTTGTTTACACAAATAGCATCGCTTAATATGTTAATGGTAATTCATGTATCACTTCTCAATATGCTCAACTCAAGATGAGGATCATTATAGTCATCCTCATACAGTACTGTTTCGCTGTTTCACAGCTCATCAGTATATATATAAAGGAGAAATAACTCGAAATAATTCAAACTTGCGAGATTTATGTTGTAATGCTTAAGAATTCCCATTAATTACTTAAAATGAAGTTTCTTTATAAAAATAAAACTACTTGATCAACTTATATGATTTTTGGAATATGATATTTTCGTTTTTTTTTGTTTTTTGTTTTTTCACGAGTACGTACGTCATGCGCATCTTTCTTTCTTCTTATTTTTTTAACGTAGGATAAATTCTGGACAAGAACCTTCGTTTCTTTACGTTCTAATATATTTCAGTTAATTTATGAACCTAACCAACAATTGTCCTTAGTGACCCCAAATGTAAAATGGCAATAGTGCGTTACGGTTCTGCGACAAGATTCAATCCTTATTGAAACTTATTTGACTGTTCTAATCGCTGAGGTATCGATTTCTGTAACGAACAAACAAACGCTGAGTTTATTGTGAAGGTAGGTAAGGACGACTGGCAA
Organism: Euprymna scolopes; assembly: GCF_053919585.1. NCBI lineage: Eukaryota > Metazoa > Mollusca > Cephalopoda > Sepiida > Sepiolidae > Euprymna > Euprymna scolopes. Next base: position 98,441,607 of record NC_136507.1, read on the forward strand.
ACCTCATTAACGATGCGCTGGCGTTGAAAATAGTTTCGACCAAGCATGACTACAAAATATCGATTCGGTTATTCCATTGTTGCTTCAAAGTGTTCCTGGTGCGTCTTAGTGTCTATATACTCGGGAAATGAAACGGGGCTGGGGGAACATTTACGTTAAAAGCGACAAAAACATCGATAATCGCCCCGCAGGGTTAGAATGTAGGGGCGTCCATTGAATCTGCGCGTTTAAGGATGAAAACACCACTTTGAATTTAAACAAACATGACATTGGCTCCCCCCCCCATTTTACATGCTTGTTTTCGGTTCCAAACAAACCGAACAACAGTGGCCGGTCTATTATTTAAAAAGGGTGGCGGTCTTACTAACCAATTTTATTTATTTATTTATATTTTCCCGACTGCACTATTCTCACCAATGAAAAGTTCTATTTAAACATATTTATTTATTTTCAATAAAACTGTTAAATGATTTGGGAAATTTCAAGCAGGAGGGTCCCTGGAGTAAATGTGGTATTGTGGTGATTGATAATTCTAGTTAAGAGTAAGATAGACATTTTCTAATCATGGTGATTAAGGATGACCAATAAAATCCACTTTTGAATGACCTTGTACCTAATTTGTTGTAAATGTATTTAAAAAAAAAATATTTCTGCAAATAATTATTACAAAGTGTAGTATCTGTTCTGATGCTATACTACATTTTTTCTGTCTTCAGTCAGTGAAGGAGAAATCGTTCTAGATCAAGGCAGTTATAATTTTTATAACCAATCAATTGGGGAACTAAATAATCTGAAGAATAAAAACTGGCCTTATGTCTTACTCTGAACTCGTGGGGAGGCAAGTAAATAAGGATAGGGCTTATTATAATGGGGAAACGTGAACATATCTAAAGTGCTATTTCAAGCTTAAGCTTGGCAAACCAACGGAAATGTTATTCCAATCTTAAGCGTCACAGACAAACAAAATGCTATTTCAAGGTAAAGCGTGACAGACCAACTTAAATGCTCTTCCAAAGTAATGTGTTATAAACCATCCGAAAATTTAAGATAAAGCGTGACAGACCAACGCAAAAGCTATTTCACGGCAAAATGTGACAGACAAACGAAAGTGCAATTTCAAGATAAAATCCGACAGACCAATGAAAATCTTATTTCAAAATTAAGTACGACAAACCAACGAAAATGTTATTTCAAGCTTAAAAATGACAGACGAACAAAAATGCTATTTCAAGGTAACGTATACCAACGAAAATGTAATTTCAAGGTCAAGTGTGACAAACCAACGGAGAATGCTATTTCGAACTTAAATGTGACAGAAAAAAAAACAGATATAATATTTTAAACCTGAATGTAATAGACCAACGAAAATCCTCCGAGGAACGACGCGCTAAAGAATGACGTCACAGTCATCTAAACTTAAGCGTCACAGACAAACAAAAATGCTATTTTAAGGAAAAGTGTGACAGACAAACTTAATGCTATTTTAATATGAAATGTGACAGACCAACTTAAATGCTCTTCCAAAGTAATGTGTTATAAACCATCCGAAAATTCAAGATAAAGCGTGACAGACCAACGCAAAAGCTATTTTACGGTAAAATGTGACAGATAAACGAAAGTGCAATTTCAAGATAAAATTCGACAGATCAACAAAAATCTTATTTCAAACTTTAGTATGACAGACCAACGAAAATGATATTTCAAGCTCAACAGACGAACAAAAATGCAATTTCAAAGTAAAGTGTGACAGACCAACGAGAATGCTATTTCAAACTTAAATATGACAGAAAAAAAAAACAGACATAATATTTCAAACCTGGATGTAATAGACCAATGAAAATTCTACTTCACACTTAGATGTGACAGACCAACGAAAATTCTATTTTAAATTTGTTTCACAGACAGAGAGAGCGATCGGCACATCTGTTAACATTATTTCAAACATAAGTGTGGCAGACCAACGAACATGCGTGACAGACTAAATCGGCGATTAACGAACGGACAGGGCACCTTGTAAAGGGCGCATCTAAAGAAAAAAATGCAAATAATAATAATGATAAAAAAAGTGTTTCTTCCTGCGTCCTCATCGGCCTCTACTAATGCCATGTTTTGTAAGAACGCGTTTGTATTGACCGAGGGACGACGCGCTAAAGAATGACGTCACAGTCATCATCATCATCATCATCATCATCATCGTTATTATTATTAAAATCACCATCACGTGAGCTCTGGCAAGAATGATCACGCGATGAACAAAGCACATCTGCCGCAGAATGAAAGGTGGATGGTAAGTGCGCCATCTTTACCTGGAGAAAGAAAGAAAGAAAGAAAGAAAGGGACGAAGAAAAAGAACAGGAGGGGGAGAAAAAGAAGAAAAAGCAGCAGCAGCAACGCAGATGTTGCAATAGTGTCGGTTGATGGCGTGGCTTCCAGATTGTAATTGCTTTCTGTTGTTGTTGTTGTTGTTGTTGTTAACATCTGCAAAATAGTAATAGCAAAAAAACAAAACAACAATAAATAAAAAAAAAGAGAGGGAGAATGTGGGAGCAGGAATAATACCTTCGCTTTGAATCAATTGTGTCACTTCCTGCGTGGAGCTGGAGCGTGTGGTAAATAATCCACGCAATATTAGAAGTATATTAGACAATACTTCTCGCACGTGTGTGTGTGTGTGTGTGTGTGTGTGTGTGTGTGTGTGTGTGTGTGTGTGTGTACTAGATGCTTCGCGACTTTACGTAATTTTGATAAATACACCTTGGAATATTTCATGTATTTATTTAATGTATTTATGCATTTATTACTTTTAACTGAATATTTATTAAAATAAAATACTGGAAGACTAAAACGAATTTTTTAAATTCCCGTTAAAAAATGTAAGGTGCTTCTACAGTATAATAATGAAAAAAAATTTAATTTCAAGTAAAACCATTGGTACCTACGTAATTGATAGGTCTTAAATAGTAACATATTCAAAAATTACGAAAAACGATAAGGTAGAAAATTAATTATTCATGAAAAAAGTCTTGTAAAAAAGACATTTGTAAAAGTTAGGTCGGTCATCTGTCGGCGGTTCCGTTAAAAATTTCCTAGAAGGGGCATTTCTACACAGAGAAAATAAGTACAAATGTTACAATTTGGGACCGAATTAAAGTTTACAAGTAATAGTCAAGTATTATGGTTCAGTTGTCCGCCAGCCTCGTAACTCTCGCTTCCCTTACTTTGCCCTTTAGTCCTCACATTCCATGAGCGATTTTTCTGACAAAGAGGAAAGAATTGCTGTTTTCTGGATCTGAATCATTTTCATCTAACATTTATCGTTGACGCGTTTTTTTTACCTTGAAGTAGTATTGTTTTATTTAGCTCCTTACAACAAGTGGCTTCATGCCTTGTCTGGAGCAATTTCTATGAACAAAAAAAATAAAGGAAAACAATTATTTCCCTACGCGCCCCTGTCGTATAAAAGAACCAAACCACATAAATGAAACCAGCTTTCGAGTAGATTAATTTCTCTCGATGCGCTCTTTGAATGTCTCGAATATCTTTCATTTAATTTGATGATAATTTTATGTTAATCAATTCAATAAGATAATCTACGGGTGTGTTTTAGAACGATATCGCCATAATTATTTGTCAAGGATATTTAAAAATAGCATGAGACCTTACACGCAGATAGCCTAGTTAACACACACACACATTGGGTAACCAAGAATATACGGCACAATCACGTTAACGCACCGGTTCCCGATAGACCACCAAAGTTAAGCATCGTTGAATTTGGTCAATACTAAAATGGGTGAACATTTGGGAATACCACGCGCAGTATATGCTCTCCGCTTATCTTGGCATTGTTTCCAGTCGTCCTAGACTTCTCCTTGCCATTGGAATCAAGCAGTGCCCACTCAGGAGAGAAATGGTTAGAGAGTATGTAACCCTAGCTTTATAATTGAGCGCGTGTCACGCATCATCCTTTCAGGTTGGTCAGGTGGATCTCGTCGTTCGGACATACGAACATCCGGGTGACTAAGAATTAATTGGAAAAAAAAAATCATTAATGAATTTTTAACTTGAATACGTTATCAAAATGTTAATGTTTATAGTGTATATGTTAAAATGTTTTTAATTACTGATGAGGGCATGACCCCCAATGATTCCGACGATCTTACTAATAACTTACGGTTAGGACAATCAACCAATCAAAAGCTTTCAAATTTATTATAAAATATATCGAATTTTGTATTCAATTCAGTTCACTGTCAACCTCTGTCTTGAAACGATTAAATCGTGACTGCATTGATTCTTTGCCGCCATCTTTGTTACTAAGAATTACTCAACACTCGAGATCGTGACTGCTTTGATTCTCCGCCGATTTGATTTACTACCGCCATCTTTGTTCAACATAATGTCTCAACACTTAAAAGTATAAATAAATGGGGAAGATTTTTTTGGGGGGAGGGGGTCTACAACAATTTTATGAATTAAATGTTTATTATTCTTAATTAATTTTTCACGTATTAAAGAAACGAAATTTGCGATGCGATAGCGAGCAGGCAAAATCAGTTAGTATATATAGCCTAGACAAAAAAAAGTCACTGGGAACTCACTGAGAGATTTTTGATTTGACCAAATTCTTTAGTTTTGATGGTAGCTTAATGGAACTTTAACATAATATGAAGAACACAGCGGATATTCGTTTGCAAAAAATAAAAAAATTTATAAAAAAAAGAACAAAAATAAAGAACAGTATATTTATGAAAAATAAATAAATTCCATTGTCAGCTTCACAAATTCGTGTTTTTTCTTTTTTTTTTTTTTTTTTTTTTTTCTTCAAAACATTATCCATTGCGAATTGCAAGATCACGTGATTATAATTTAATTCCCTGGCTTCATTTCTGATGTTCTCCTTGCGAATCATAATTTTCCCGCCATTTTTTGAATTTGCATAAATATTTTTTAAGCAGTATATAAACAATTAATGTTTGGTTTTATTAATTTGTAATCTTATTGTCTTATTTTTCCTATGTATTTGTGTAAAATATTCTTGTCGCTGTTAATAATAATTAATTAAAGTGATTTAATTAAACAACACAAAAAGAAATTACAAAAACCTTTCTTAAAATATTATGCTTATTAATGTTCAAGGGAGATAACTGCAATGAAACTAATATATCTTAGCTAGCTAGAAAAAAAGATATACCGCTGAGGCAGAAGTGTTCCTAGAGAGAAGGACGAGAGGTGACTTCTCTAGCTAGAGATTCCACCTCTCGTCCTTTTCTTTAGGAACTCTCATCTGTATATATATATTTTTTTCTAATTGTCTTTAAATTCAATGTCTTAATTTAAATATAAAAACGTTTCCAAATTCTAAGTTATAAAAATGTTTTAAAAGTAAAGAAAAGAGATACGCTCGCACGTGCATAGACTATTGCTTAGACGAATTGAGTTTTCATGTCCTCACGCTTTGTATAAAAAATGAATACATTTATCCAAATTTACAAAATTATTAATGTTTATATAAAGAAATGTGAAAGTTTTTATGTTTCTGAATTTTTGAGATGATGATTAATAGTGCGTATTATTTGGATTGTTCGGACTACTGTTCTCATCTCGGAGATCTGCACGGAATTTTCAATTAAACACTTTATCTAATCCACAGGAAGAGAGTAGCAAGCTCTCGTTCCGTGACATAGTGGATAAAGTATTTGGTAAAAATTCACTTGTAACTTACACTCTTCTGTAAGTTGAAGGTACCAGCCTTAGTGCGTGCAACGCTTAACAATACAATTGCGAATCACTTAGGACTTGGCTGACAGAACGAGAGCATGCTAACCCCGTGGATTAAATAAAAGATTCCATTCGAATTTCCGTGCAGATTCCTAAGTTTGACAGAAAGATTCCCAAGCCATTTAGAAAAAAATCCTGAGTTCCACAAGATACGCCTGAAGAAGATCGGAGGTTACATCGGCCAAAACGTTGTGAAAATAACACTCAAGATAGAAACAGTAGTGAAAGGTTTTGTTTCGTGTTTTCAACAAACTTTTGAATGAAATATTTATTATTTACAATTTTAGCTTCAAGTCTCACAAAGCAATAATGTAGCAGTCTCTTTCTTCTCATGGAGAGCAGCCCCTGTGAGGTAGTTTGGTCACACGAGGACTAATTAGATTTCAGATCTGTTTAATTTCGACTGGAACATTAAAGGACCCTTTGGGATTTACACAGCAGTGCCAGAGAACTTCTAGGAACCAACGTTTAAAAAAAGTCCTCTCTTCTGCCTTTGTCACGTAGACACCGATCAAAGCTATCTTCACTTGACGATTTATTCTTTCAAAATGACTTTCCGCAGCCATCCAATTTTGTTACTTTGGTGCAACTAGAGAAATTCGGAATTTTTAATATTGAATTTTAAGGCAAGCAAATGGTCTCTCCTTAATTGTCATGTTACAGTAATGAATATATCCCAAAATTACGAAAAACGATAAGGTAGATAAAAAAATTAATAAAGAAAAACATTTTTCGATGAAAATTAGCGAAAATAACATGTTTGGCTGAAAAAAAAACAAAAAAAAAAAACGGAGGGTTCCAAAGGGAGGTAAATAGCATATAACTATTGCCAATTTTTCCTTTTTAGCATAACTGAGTAACTTCCCATGTTATTATGTCATGTATTCCCAAAGAAATATGGCTACTCATTTTTTTTTTAATAATGCGATAATATTTAAGTACTTCTGACATGCCAATTAAATAGATATCATTGGTTTTAGTTGAAATTGGCACAAAAAAGCAGTAGATACTATTATTTAAATCGATTTTTTGTTTTCCGATTTTCGCTATTATTGTGTTGTTGCATAACTACGTTAACTTATTTCTCCGCAGTTTAAACTTCTGACAACCTACACCCGACGGTGTAAGCCACTTAAATAAATACATATTGTTGTTTATAAAAGGGCTTTGTTTCTTTTCGTTTGGCGGTTTGTTTTATTAGAAATTGCACTGTTGAGTTTACACGTGTCACCTTCCTCTTCCCACTCCTACTCCCGGATTAATGTAAAACGAAGGAAGTGGTCTTTGAGTAAAAACAGTCTTGGCGCCATTTTTGTGATCACGTGGAGTAAAAAAAAATATTAAAATATCATAGTAGCTACTATAGCCAGCAATACATTAACCACCTGTGAACTAGTTTGGTGATTTTTTTTTTCGTACCTTTATGAACTGCCTTCGTTATGAAAGATAGACAATCTGAAAGCCTACTTTTAGCCAGCGAGACATTAATCTCGCAGTTTAGTGATTTTTACCGTACCTTTATGAACTGTGTTCCAGTGGAGGCTCGTGCCTAGAGCTGTGGAACTGCAGCACCCCCAAGTCATTTCTACTCATTATTATCGATACACGTTAAAAAGAATACGTTTATTTATTTTTCTTTCTATGTGATAATATATCATATTATATATATATATATATATATATATATATATATATATATATATATATATATATATATATATATATATAATCCTGAAGTTTAATATCGATAATTGTCCCCATACTCATATAAGCATAAAAGCAAAACTTTGCTTGGAGCTGCGAAATTCACAGTTACACATTCTTAGTGAAGTTCGCTTGTGCACATGCCCGATCTAGAACGGCTAATATGAGCCAGTTTGGAACTGTAGTTTTCGCAGTTCCAAACGCGGTGTTTGCGCGTTTTCGCTTATTTTCTTTTTTTAAGAGGCTTGTTTACAGGTGTTTTCTTTTTATTATTATTAAAAAGTGTAACTTGTTTTTGTAAATAAAATCTCCACCTTAATAAAAATTCCCACACTTTTAAATGCGATTTAAGCAGACAAAAATATACAATATGCCAAACTTTTTTTTTTAATTAAAAGTGTTCGGGCTTTTAGCCTTGAAACTACCAACGCGACTAATGTTATTTTATTTTTTTTTTTTTTGCTTATATGGCTTATTTTATTTGTATTTTTAAGTAGTTTGAAATCTATTTATTTTGTAGTAGTTAAGCTTTACAGATTAAAAAATATTTACATTTTTTTTCTATAGAAAAGCGATCTAGACGGTCGATATGAGCCAATTTAGAACTATATAGTTTTTGCAGTTCCAAACGCGGTGTTTGTGCGTTTTCGCTTATTTTTTTTTTAAGAGGCTTGTTTACAAATGTTTTCTTTTAATTATCATTATTAAAAAGTGTAACGTGTTCTTGTAAATAAAATCTCCACCTTAAAAAAAAAAAATCCCACACTTTAAAATGCTATTTAAGCAGACAAAAATATACAATATGCCAAACTTTTCTTTTTTAATAAAAGTGTTTGGGCTTTTAGCCTTGAAGCTACCAACGCGACTAATGTTATTTTATTTTTTTTTTTTACCTATATGGCTTATTTTGTTTGAGTTTTTAAGTAGTTTGAAATCTATTTATTTTGTAGTAGTTAAGCTTTACAGAATAAAAAATATTTACATTTTTTTCTATAGAAAAGCGAAGAAAATTTTATTTTTAAAATACATTTTAGTTAGAAATGTTTTTACCTTATATATATATATATATATGTATATATAAATATATATATATACATATATATACATATATATATACACACACATATATATACACACACACATATATATACACACATATATATACACACACATATATATATACACATATATATATACACACACATATATATACACATATATACGCACACATATATATATACACACATACACACACACACATATATATATACACACATATATATACACACACATATATATATACACATACATATATATACACACATATATATACATACACACACATATATATACATATTTATATACACACACGATATATATATACACACATATATATATAAACATATATATATGCATATATACACACACACACATATATATATACACACATATATATACACACACATATATACACACACATTATATATATATATATATATATATATATATATATATAACAAGACGAGTATGTAAAACCGTTTTTATAATAAGCTTAGTAAATAGCAAAGTTTGTTTTTATTTTTATATAAAAAATTGTAAAAAGATTTGTAAATAAATTATGTATCTTTAAATATTTTTTTTGTTTGCTCATAGTACAAATATGTAAACTTTTATTCTATATTTTATTTACAAAGTTTTGTTATAAACACACATTTTTAAATTTTAAATTAAACTGTTATCCAATAAAACCATTTTTAAATGATAAACTCCTAACTTTACAATCGTTTACAGGCAAGTAAATTTCAAAGATTTTGTTTTTATGAAAAAATAAATTATTAAAAAATTATAAATAAAATGTATTTAAAAAATGTTTTTCGTTTGTTTGCCTGCGGAAAAAGCCCGTAAAATTTTATTTAATCTGTAAAGTTTAAAAGAAATATATTTGTATATTTTTTTATTACTCTGTAAAGTGTACACAATTTAAAATAGTGTTTTTTAATTAAAATATTTTTGCGTATTACCCCTTTTTTTATAATGGCAAAGTTAAAAATATTTGTATTAAAAAAAGCAATTTTAATGACAAGCTTATTTTGTTATACGCCTATTTTTAATTAACAACAAGCTTTTTATAAATAAAACCGTTGTTTAATAGTAAAACTTTTTCGTTAATAAAAATCTGTGACCTAAAAGTTATAAAAGTATGATTCAACTCAGTTAGAACTTCTGGTTCAGTTGAATCGCAAGAGGATCACGTAAACATTGTATTCCTTCTACCCTAATTGATATTCTACTAATAGACTACCTAGTACTTACCTTTCCCAATACAATTGATATAAAAAGAATTTAACCATGGTCTCCTTGCATCCCCAAGAAATAACTTCTGCGACGGTAAATGAACTTCAGATTGAGTTTTCACAGCTGCCTCTCCATGATAAAGTTGAAATCAAGAAAAGAAGCCGTTCAACGCCTGATATTCAAATATCTCAGCCAGGCATTAGCAACAACAAAGTGTATATTCGTAGCTTTAATGGTACCAACGGAAAAGTTTGGCTTTGCGGCTGTGAACTAAAAAAGGCATTGTTCTGCTTTCCTTGTTTGTTGATAGGAGGTGATGTAACATGGACAAGATAGTTTCAGAACTATTAGCAAAATGAAAGATAGAACTGAAAAGCATGAGAAGCACGTTGACAATGTAGTTTCCCTATCAATTTTGGGGGCCATAAATATTAAAGAAAAACTTAGTGAGGCCTGCAGATTTTCAATCATCATAACACGAATGTTAAGAAGAACCGTGAAATTTTATCTAAAATAATAGATTGTATTTTCTTTTGTGGGAACTTTGAAACTCCCTTACACGGACATGATGAAAAAGATGATTCAGTATATCCAGGTGTATTTAGAGGATTTTTAAATTTTGCATCTTAATTAGATCCAGATTTAAAGAATCACTTAGAAACCAGTAATGTCTTCAAAGGAGTTTCCAAGACTATTCAGAATGACATACTTGATTGTCTTTTACAAATATACCGTGATGAAATAAGGGCAGAAATTAGCAAAGCTTCCTTTGTAGTTGTCATGGCTGATGATACAACAGATATGCCTGAACATACACAAATGATCATTGTTTTACGGTACGTCTTGGATGAAAAAATACTTGAACGCATTTGGGGATTCTTTATTCCAGAAAACCAAACCGCTGATGGGATATCAAAAGGTATTCTACAAAGATTAGATATAATCCTTCAAGGGAATCGCCAAAAACTGATAGCTCAGACATTTGATGATGCAAATGTCATGAAAGGCAAAAAAAGCTGGTGCTCAGGCAAAAATAAAAGCAGATTACAGTAATGCGCATTTCACTCACTCTTATGTGCATCAACTTAATTTAATAATGAGGAATGCAGCAAGCATTACACGAAATGCTAGAATATTTATCTCTAACATTTTGGCTATTCCGACTTTCTTTTCTAGATCACCACAACGTCTGTCCATTTTTCAAGAAGCATCTAGATGTAAGTATTCTACGTGTATCCGCCACAAGGTGGAACTTTAACATACATAAATAGAGTTCATGAAAATGTTCAAGCATAAAAAACTGTCATTGAAATTCAGTCAATATGTAGATGAGACCGTTGCAGAAGCGACAGGAATTCTGAAATATTTGAACGATGAAAATTTCATATTTTGGTTTGAGCTATTTCATAAAATTATGTCTCATGTTGAAATTAATTCTCGGGAAACTAGCATATATAAAGTCAATGAATACATAACAAATTTCAAAACTGCTATTTTAGAGATAAGAAATACCAAATACTGTGAAAATCCTTCACAAACACTCAAGGGCGAAGCTAAAGAACTGTGTGACTATATATCTGTTGATATAACGGACAGATATTCTTCAACTAAACATTTAATACTTGCTAAATTGTTTTACAAGATAAGCTTTGCTAGTTTTAAGAAAAAAACTACCTACAGAAGAGATATCCTTGACAACTGAAGCATATCCCATGATTGACAAAGAAAAGTTTGAAACTGAGCTAGAAATATTTTATAGTAGGTCAGATATCCATGAATATTGAAAAGTAATGGATCTTCTGAAATTTATTTTGGAAAACAATTTAAACGATGTTCTTAGCGAAATCACAAAAGTCATAAAAATTATCTTGACAATTCCCATGACTACATAAGAGATAGAACGTTGTTTTCAACTCTGAAAAGAATAAAAACTTTTCTAAGGAACACCATGGGTTGCGAAAGACTAAATGCACTTGCAGTGCTTTCAATTGAAAAAAAAAACGTTCTTCAGCAGTCATTCAGAAGTTAAGGAGAAAATTATCAATCTTTTCTCACAAATTAAAACAAGAAGAATAAAGTTTACTTTCAAATGAATGTAATAAGTAAAATATTTAAAATATTAACATCTATTTAGGATTCCTTTAAGTTATTGTATTTTTATACGTGTGCATACGTATAAATTATATTTTTTATGTTTGTTTTATTTTTACACAATATTAAAACAATAGGTATTTTCTTTAAAACAGCACCCCCACTAATCTTAGGTTCGAGCCGCCACTGCTGTCTTCGTCATTAAAAATAGACAATCTGAAAGTCTACTTTTAGTGAGCAATGCATTAATCTCGCGTAAACCAATTTGGAGATTTTTACCGTACCTTTATGAATTGTCTTCGTTATGAAAGATACATTATCGGACAGCCACTAACAATTTGGCTACGCAAGACACATTGTTTTGCAAGGAGACAACATTGGATTCTATAAACCAAGGTAAACGTCTTCTCAACGGTGCCTGCGTAGTTTCAAAAGCCCTTCTATGCTAGAAGAAATTATCAAATTGATTTCGCAAAGTTTTGTTATAAATTATTATAGAAGTTGATCAATTATAGTCAATATTGTCAGTTCTTTTCCACTTCCGGTTTTTGCTCCCCAAACGGGGCGAAGGCGACAAGCAAAATATGGTCCCTTCTGATTAATGATTGTTTTCCTCTCCGTTTTCTGTATGTTAAGAATGGCTTTCTTGTCCATTTGATCATGTCTACTGATGAAACCAAATGGACAGCAGAAACCGGCAGTCAAAAAGCCAGACAATCTTGACTATAACTAGTTGATCTTATAGTCAACGTGAAGATTAGCCCCTATAATAGCGAGCCGGCAAATGACAACTGGTTAAAATTGCGCGTATTAACTTGTGAACTCTTGAGAAAAAGTTCAGGGAATTCGTTGTATAATATAAATGTCAATATTTCTTAAACTTTCAAACGGAAATCCAAAAGAATAGACAATCGGGACTATGATCAGCTGATCGAGTCAACGCGAAGATTAGCTCCGATAATAGCAAGCCCGCAAACGGCAACTGGTTAAAAAAAAAAAAAAAATGCGCGCGAACACTTGAGAAAAAGGTTGGTTAATCGTTGTATAATCTAAATGTCAATATTTCTTAAACTTTCAAACGGAAATCAAAAAGAATAGACAATCGGGGCTATAATCAGCTGATCGAGTCAACGCGAAGATTAGCTCCGATAATAGCAAGCCCGCAAACGGCAACTGGTTAAAAAAAAAAAAATGCGCGCGAACACTTGAGAAAAAGGTTGGTTAATCGTTGTATAATCTAAATGTCAATATTTCTTTAACTTCTTATGAATGTTAATATATTCTCATTTTAGATGAGGATAATATATTGTTGCCTGTTTTTTTTTAAAGAAACCGGTTAAACTGCTCTGTTCTTAGCGTATTGTTTATTATGCTTATGTAAGGAATGCCAGCCTTCTTATTTAAACACGTCATTCGTGACGCGCCCCCCTCTCTCTCTCTCTCTCCCTCTCTCTCTCTCTCTCTCTCTCTCTCTCTCTCTTTGGATTGTCGCTCACGGTACTTTTCAAAAAAAAATGTGTGTGTGGGGGGGGGGGGGGGGGTGACTACTAATGAAAGATTAAAACGAAGATCCATTCCAATTTCTAGAAAGAAAGCTAAAAAAAAAACAAAGCAAATTACGTTCGTAACCAGGAAACGATTTGCAATAAACGTGAATAAACCCATTATCCTTTGAATAATAGAAACGACCCACGCGAACATATCAACCCTTACACGAAAATAATAAACGACGGTTCGTTCTATTTTTTTTTTTTTTTTACACGGTGGTCACCACTTATCAAGGCCCAGAAGCCACTCAGGGATAAGGGTTATTGCAAGTATAGTACGTTAGTGTGGAGATTTATTGAAGTGTTTACTTAAGGGGGCTGTTCATTAGGAATTTGTTTACGTTGGACTTGAAGACATCCAGGTTGTAGTCAGGTGGGAAGCAGGCAGACGGAACAGAGTTCCACAGGCACTTATAAGAAAGAAGCTTTGTTCATGGAATCTACGTTTTGATTTAGGCACAGATAAAGAGTTGGGAAATTTTCTCACAGTGGATTCAGCTAGACGGGTGTTTTTCGTGAAAGATTGGCGAGGGGGAACCAGAGATTGGAGTTCAGACGAGCACCTGCCATGGAAATAACGATAAAACAAGGATAGGCTCGCAACGTCTCTTCTGTTGGAGAGAGGTCGCAGGGAAAAGAAAAGGGCATCCCCCACTAAGCCACGAAGTCTATTTTGCACTCTTTAAAGGCAGGATAGGCTGTTTTAGCAGCTCCTGTCCAGATATGGCAGCAGTATTCCATCCTTGGACGTACTTGGCTTTTATATAGATAGAGAATTGTATCAGTAGTGAGATATCTTCTGGAGCGGTAGAAGGATCCCACCATCTTTCCAGCGACCTTGGCAACTTGATGTACGTGTTCCATTTCAGATCAGAAGTAAAGGACAAACCCAGAAGCTTGTCAAAACATGGGGCTTCTCCTAGACGAGAGCCATCCATTTCAATTGATGCCAGATGGGGATCAGAGCGTTAATGATGTAAAGATAGGAGTTTGGTTTTAGATGCATTAAAGGTAACCAGCCACGTCTTCCTCCACTGAACCACGCGCTCGAGATCAGAGGAGAGAGAATAAGAGAGAATCAGAGAGAACTTTGTCATTTACAGCCTTTGATGTGTTGCCGTAGATGGTCGTGTCATCAGCATAGATGTCAACGAATGATTTAAGTATGTGTTTAGGGAGATCATTGATGTAGATCAGGAAGAGAGTTGGGCCCAGGATTGACCCTTGAGGAACTCCAGCATTAATACTGCAGGCCTCTGATTTTTGTCCATCGACCACTACTCTTATGAGCCTATCGGAGAGAAATGATTTAATGATTGAGAAAACATTTCCAGTTATGCCGTAGCTGGAAATCTTGTGAAGTAGGCCCTTATGCCATACCTTGTCGAAGGCCTTTGATATGTCAAGAGCAATTGCCCTTTGAATAATAGAAACGACCCACGCGAATATATATTTGGATCATTTTGCAATATAAACAGCAAAACGAAAAATGGCCAAAAACAAAACCAAATATACAACAAATAAATATTACTAAATGCAAGATAAGTTACTCTTCTACCTACCTGGATAAATATTTTTAGTGCTTTAGTTTATTTTGAAGGGTTTATTCTATCGTTATTTTATAGGCAAGTGCCCCAACCTATGGTTACTCTCCCTGTCCAAATTTTCACAAAAAACACTCAACTAGCTACAATCGCTATCAACAATTTTCCCCATTCTCAATCTGTACTTAAATCTAAACGAAGATTCCATGAACAAAGTTTCTTTCCTAGATCTTCCCGCATGTGGCACACTGTTCCATTGGACTGCTTCCCGGTCAATTACAATATAGCAGTCTTCAAGTACAATATAAACAAAGTTTTGTCGAGCCGTACCCTTAAATAATTCAAATTTTACCCAATTCACACCTATTAACGATTACTAAACTAACACCTTACATTCATTTACCCTTATCCTCAAGTAGCCTTCGAGCCTTGATAAGTAGTGTCTCCCTTGCAAAAATAATTAATTCGGTACATGTACAGTTTAATCAAGACATTAAAAAATGAAAATATCGAAAAAAGGTTATATTGTACATATCCGTTTTGGACTGAAGATCTCCGAAAAAAAATTTCATTTAATTTGATCGAGTAGTTTTTATTTTACAACAGAAAAACACGTTCTTATGAGAGCGCGTTGAAGTCAGCCATTATGAAATTTGTTGAACACACCACGGGGAGATAACTCCATGTAAAGCGCCGACACTCCCTCCCCATCTTTAATTACTAGCTTTTCTTCCTAAAAATCGAACCTTTTGTTCGGTATCATAACAAATTGTTTTTTCGCTGTAAAATAAAAACTACTTGGTGAAATTAAGTGAATTTTTTTGTTCGGAGAACTTTGTTCCATAACGAATACGTACAATATAACCTTTTTTTTTTTTTCGATATTTTCGTTTTTAATGTCTTGATTAAAGTGTACAAGTACCATTAATTAAAAACAAAAACAGTATCAAGTCAGCTGGCAGTTTCGCTTACTACAAAAATTTACGATTCTGCAAAAAGTAAACAAATATTTTCAAATATTTTTTCACATAAGAGAACTTTTTCTTTTCATGTTTGACTTGTATTTTTTTTTAAATATTTCCCCAATTTTGAAAAAAAAAACTTGTTTATTGTTTACCAAAATTTCTATCGAAAAAAAAAATATATAGTAGCACAGCAGCCATTTGTCGAGCTTTAATTTGCCGTGCCTAAATTTGTCGTGCCTAAGTATCACATAAATAGATAATCAGCATGAATAATTTGTCGTGTCTTAATTTGTCGTCCCTAAATAGAAAACTGACCGCATTGACGACAGCATTACACTCATCATCATCATCATATCATATGAATCAAAAAAAAAATTATTTTTGGTATTGGTTTCCCAGATATTTTTCCAGTTAGAATTATTTCTAGAAATACATCGTGCATTTACCGGAGACACCACGTGAAGGTTGCCACCCTAAGTAAAAGTGAGTTAGGATGTTGGCAACCTTAACCTGGTCCCTCTCGCTTGGGGCTGAATGACCATATATTGTGACGAACCTACATCACAGATCAAGACCCACATTCTTACATCTTGTACCCATCCCTTAAATAAGACACTTTAGCAAATCTCCATTATTATCGATTACTACGATAGTATCCCATTGATTACTGTACACGCAATAACCCTTATCCCCGAGTGGCTTCCGGGCCTTAATAAGTGGTGACTACTGACTACCATGTAAAAAAACAAAAAAAAATAGTTTAAATCGAAATCCTTATTTGCTCTCCTTTCCATTCGCTTTTTATAACACCCACTTTACCAATACTTAAGCCTAGCAGTTTGTTCCAAAGTTTATAATGATCGATTAATTAGTTTTGGAGTGAAGCATATACATAGAAATATAAAAAAAAAAAAAATACACACACACACACACACACACACACACACACACACCATATTTTGGTTCTTGTCCAGAATTTTCTCTTTATTAAAAAATAAACAAAAATAAATAAAAATCTGTATGATGTATGTATCTAACGTAACAAAAATATCGTATTCCAAAAATCACGCAAATCGATCAAGTGATTTTATTTATTTTATTTTCATTAAGAAAATTATTTTTAAGCGATTAATGATGAATTCGTACACTTTCTTCACAATTTTTGTTTTAGAATGCCGGCCAAGACAATTACAAATCGAATATTAATAAACTTTGATTTTTTTTATACAAAAATTAAACTACTTGCTTAATTTACGTGATTTTTGCAATATGATACTTTTGTTACGGGTTTTTTTTTTTAATATAGGATGAATTCTAGGGAAAAAACTCATAAAGATATGTTTTCAGATTTAGGATAGAATTTTACTTTGCTGCAGATTAACGCTACGGACGTATGTAGTACGGTTTTTATTTACTATTTTGCTACTGGTCATTTTTTTTTCTGGCAACATTTTAAGTAAAGGGATAATAAGGAGACAAGAAAATGAACTAAAGGGTCAACCAGAGTAACGGGCAGGTTGCTCAGTAGGTTTACCCCTTTCTCTGAGGTTACGGGCGGTGATAGCGTCAGCTTTACTCGTATGAATATCAGGGTCCATTGTTTTCATTGTAAAGAGGGCTGGGTACCGTTGGGTATAGACAATATTTTTTTAGTTGCTGCTGTTTAAACACTGAAGCGACATCAGATAATTGACTTTGGGGATCACTCCTACGGTGGACTAGGTCGCTGCCATCGTTATATTCTTAGCACCTTAGCCTCAGATTTGTTCGGGCGTAAATAAAAAAAATAAATAAATAAAAACACGCGCATGCGCACAGACCTTTTGTTTAAATGTATATTTATGGATTTATAAATTATATGTGTATGTTTATATATTTGTATGTATATCTACACAGTAAATAACTCGCCAGTCTTGTGCATCTACCACTAGTCTCTCACTCTTAGAAACGGTCTAAAAACAATCTCAAACCTAAAAGGTCCCGCACTATCAGCCAATCTCTAACCTGTGCCTGTTTTACAAGTACTTTAATAGAATGTGTTCTTATGAACTCGTATCATTTGTGCCCCCTCGATGTACATCCGCCCGACTAACCAGACAAATAGCAAAATCCGATCCCTGAACTGTTGAAGTCCGTAGATGCTAGAAAACCTTCTACTTTAATAGTTTATTTCCTCGTGCTGCTAGGTTTTGTAATTCCCTCCTTGTTTCCTGCTTCCCTTACTGTGCTGATATGCAGAATTTTTAAATGTTATGTAAAAAACGTCTCAACTCCCCAGATTCCGCTCGTGGACACATAGTCCCATACGTGCAAATGGCAATACGCTTTACTTGCAGGTAAAAAAAAAAAAAAAATGATTATTATACATTTTGAAACACGGCTGCTAGGTGTAAGCGTTGTAATGTGGAATATATTTAGTTTAATTTAATTATATAGGAGTAAAATTTAGTAGAAGCTATTCGTAAAAGTTCAGACACTTTTGATTTTTAACAATATGCAATAATATGGGCACAACCTCACATTTGAAAATTCAGATTTGTACTAAAGTTGGTCGATAGTCAGTGGACATCAATTAAGCAAAATTCCATGAATTACAATTTCTTCCTAAAACTACTTAAGCCTAAGGCTACATTTAAGCATTTTCTTTAATCAAAATTATGCAATGAATTTTGATCCAAATTGGAATAAGGATTCTAGACAAAAGGTTTAGCATCATTGTATTTACATTTTTATTTTCGTAAAGGGACATAAAATTAGTGCTAAACTATTCAATTTGGAGAATTCATTTTACCTGTCCTGGGGCGGGTATGTTTTATGTACTGCAACAACTATTTTCCGCCTCTAAAATCCAAATTTTCATTCTTGCCACGGCAAGATCGATCAGGGATGTTCGATTAATAGAACTTTGGTGAAGAATTCGTCGTCCTTTAATTGTCTTTGCCTCTTTGCATGGCAACGAAAGTGCGTTTCAGGGTTGGAACTACAAAACCATGGTGGATAACAACGTCTCTTTTGCGCATGTGCAACCATCATGCAACCTTCACCGACTTCGTATGTAATCACTGGGTCGTGCTGTTCTGTGTTAAAGGGTAAAAAAAAAAAAAAAAAAAAAAAAAAACCTTAACCTAGCAGGTACATCGAACAGTGGGCGCCAGTGAGGAGACAATCCTAGAGATTGATTTTTGTGGACTCTGTGCATAATGTAACGTTGTACACCTTTTTTAATGGTGTCGTTACATTTTAACAGATCCAACACGCTGTAGATGCCGTTGCAAAGAAACAGAAGAAAAGAAAAAAAACTTGATGAACTTTTTATTTTTTAACAAAAGTCTTTATATCTGGTATTTCCAACAACGTATTTTTTTGTAAATATTTAAACAGTTCATTTCATCTCCGTCTAAGTGTGGCTTTTTATTTTTTGTGACGTTACCCACGTGTATTGAACACGTACTTCTCTTGTCACGTTTTAGAACCTTTCTATGAGCACCCAATGCTCTTCCCTATCGGTTCTCGCCATATGTGTCTTTTTATTGTCTCTGCTGTGACGTCACATTGCGCAGCCGGCCTTGTCATTTGCGTATGTTATACGCTGCTGCTGTTGCCGCTCCCAGCGTCAACGGTTCTGTTACAATAGGCCTAATTCGCTCCGCACCACCACCACCACCACCACCACCACCACCACCACCACCACCAATAACAGCAGCAAATCTCAAATATTACGTTGTCCCAAAAGTTCGTAAGCACTTGCAAAACATTTAAATTTACTTGCCAAGTAATATAAAAACATTAATCCTCAAAATAAAGACCATCATTATCCAAGACTTTCTGCCATCGATCTGCAAGCTTTCGGATCTAGTCAAAGTACCATTCAGCCAACTTTGAATCAAAGAATTCTTAACACGCTTTTTCAACTTCATCAAACGAGTCGAATCGGCATTCCTTAAAAAAGTGTTGGATTGGACGAAAAAGGTCATAATCTGATGGAGCACAGTTAGAACTGTAGGCTGGATGTGGCAGAACCTCAACACCGTCCAGCTCTTAAAACCTGTGTTTGGTCTTGCAGGAGGTATGTGGGTTGGCATTGTCCTGCTGCATCAAGCGGGCTTTTGGTTGATCAGACCAGGTACTTTTGCTTCAACTTTTTGTTGACCGGCTCCTGTTGTTTACAGTAAAGTTCGGCACTGATATCGCGACCATTCGGAACCAACTCAAAATACCCGATATTTTCAAAGCTCCACCAAACGCACATGACTTTCTCGTTTTTATAAAAAAAAATAAAAAAAATAAAAAAAAAACGCCCGTCCAATGGATTACTGAGCAATTGACAGCAAATTTCAACTCGTCTGTTAGGTAGTGATTCAGTGAGTTCGTGTAGATCTTGGCGCGGCTTTTTTCAACAAAATCAAGTTGTTTTAAGTGTTGATAAATTATCGATTTGTAAACTCCAAGTTTATCAGCAACTTCTTGAGTGCTTGATGAAGGCGCAATGTCAAACCCAGTTTGCAAGTCTTCATCATCCAACTTTAACAGCCATCTAAAACGAAGCTTATCTTCAAAACTCATGTCGCCAAAATCGAAACATTTGTACCACTTTGAGATCGCTGCATATGCAATTGTTCCTTCATCTTTGGCAACTCAAATCTCTTCTGCAGTTTTCCTGGTTGAAAACCTCGCTTCCAGAATTAATGAATCAAAACTTGCAGCTCAATTTTATCAATTGCCATCTTGAATAGAAAGATGACGACCGCTATAACAATATAAACAAAACAAAAAAAGAAATGAATTAAAGATTGCATAAAAATTAAAATTTTCGAAAGTGTTTACGAACTTTTGGAACAACTTATATTTGAATTTTCAACTCGGATGTTGTGCCTATATTTGCATCTAAAACCCATTTTAATATGCTCCATATAAAATTGAATTTGGAAAATATTTATCAATTTATGTCTAATAGTTATTGTTTAAATTTTTACCTTAATCGAAGTTTTACGAAGAGCTTCCACTCACAAATCTCTTTTTTACCTCCTTTATATATTCGTAAATGTCAAGTCATCAAGAAATAATGTTCAATATTATTTAGCCGAACCATTTTACGCCATTTCCAATTTATATTCAACTAGCCTGGATGCCCGGCGTTGCCCGGGTGTTTGTAGGTGTGTGTTGAGCAAAAGCAAAAAGTTGTAGTAGGCAGGAAGGCTTAAATCCGTGACGCGCAGGTGGAAAAGAAAGTGGAGGTGCGTGTAAAGGTGTTGATTGAGAAAAAAAAAAAAAAAAAAAAGGAAAATTGCGAGCTCAAAAAGTGGTAGTAGGCAGGCAGGCTCGAACCCGTACCGCGAAGGAGAAAAAGAAAGTGAAAAAAAAAAAAAAAAACGTAACGCGTTAGCTGTTGCACCCATCACCATACCGAAAGTGACATAGTTTTAAATTAAGGCTAGACTTTCGAAAATATCGGTACAAAAAAAGCGACCCCCTCCCAGTAGAAAAGTGCCCAGTTTAGAGTGAAGGGATTAATGTTTTAGGCCAATTTTTCGATATTTGTCATCCAAAGGGTCGATTCAAAATGATACCGATATCGTGAAAATCCATTGCCTCTGTCAAAAGTTTTTGCGAGACATACAAACATACACACATCCATACATACATTTAAACAGACAGAGGAGATTTATATTACATCGGATCTGACAGACGGCAAAATCGTACCCCTTCACTGTTGAGATGCCGAAAAGCTTTTTTATTCTAATTATTTCTTCTTAGACTTTGGAATTCGCTACCTGTTTCCTTCTTCCCTGACCATACCAATATGTAGAAGTTTAAATGTAACGTGAACAGATATTTCGCTGCTCAACTCCTTACACTCCCCTGTTAGACAGAATCCCGAATAGTAGTCTCTTACGTTCCCCGTAGCAACATGTCTGATTCGGGATGAAAAAGAGTAAAAAATAAAATTAAAATTAAACGTTAAAATTTGTTAAGGTAGAGAATTTGATTCTAGTGCGTTTGTATTATTTGGATTATTCAGACTACTGTTCTTATCTTAAATTTTATTTTCACAACGTTTCGGCCGATGTAACCTCCGACCTTCTTCAAGTGGTTCTTTGAGATGAGGATTGCTAATTTGGATTATTTGGATTATTTGAACTGAGGTTCTTTCTTATCTTGAGTATTATTTTCACGGCGTTTCGGCCGATGTAATCTCCGGTCTTTTTCAGGTGTATCTTATCGAACTCTTGAATCTTCATGTCAAATTCAGGAATCTCAACGGAATTTCGAAAGGAAACTTTTATTTAATCACCGAAGGTATGATGTTCGCGTTCCGTCAGCTATGGCCGAATAGAATTCTTAAGTAATTCGCACTTGCACTCTGAGTATCACGCGCACTGTAGATTGAACCTCCAACCCCCAGAAGAGTATCACATACAAGTAATTTTATTAACTTTTTTTTATCTAGCATCTACAAGTAATTTTATTAACCTTTTTTATCTAGCATCTACCAGTAATTTTATTAACTTTTTTTATCTAGCATCTACAAGTAATTTTATTAACTTTTTTTTATCTAGCATCTACAAGTAATTTAATTAACCTTTTTTTATCTAGCATCTACAAGTAATTTTATTAACCTTTTTTATCTAGCATCTACAAGTAATTTTATTAACCTTTTTTATCTAGCATCTACAAGTAATTTTATTAACCTTTTTTATCTAGCATCTACAAGTAATTTTATTAACCTTTTTTATCTAGCATCTACAAGTAATTTAATTAACCTTTTTTATCTAGCATCTACACGTAATTTTATTAACCTTTTTTATCTAGCATCTACAAGTAATTTTATTAACCTTTTTTATCTAGCATCTACAAGTAATTTTATTAACCTTTTTTATCTAGCATCTACAAGTAATTTAATTAACCTTTTTTATCTAGCATCTACAAGTAATTTTATTAACCTTTTTTATCTAGCATCTACAAGTAATTTTATTAACCTTTTTTATCTAGCATCTACAAGTAATTTTATTAACCTTTTTTTATCTAGCATCTACAAGTAATTTTATTAACCTTTTTTTATCTAGCATCTACAAGTAATTTTATTAACCTTTTTTATCTAGCATCTACAAGTAATTTTATTAACTTTTTTTATCTAGCATCTACAAGTAATTTTATTAACTTTTTTTTATCTAGCACCTACAAGTAATTTTATTAACTTTTTTTATCTAGCATCTACAAGTAATTTTATTAACCTTTTTTTATCTAGCATCTACAAGTAATTTTATTAACCTTTTTTTATCTAGCATCTACAAGTAATTTTATTAACTTTTTTTATCTAGCATCTACAAGTAATTTTATTAACTTTTTTTATCTAGCATCTACAAGTAATTTTATTAACTTTTTTTTATCTAGCATCTACAAGTAATTTTATTAACTTTTTTTATCTAGCATCTACAAGTAATTTTATTAACCTTTTTTATCTAGCATCTACAGATAATTTTATTAACTTTTTTATCTAGCATCTACAAGTAATTTTATTAACTTTTTTTATCTAGCATCTACAAGTAATTTTATTAACTTTTTTTATCTAGCATCTACAAGTAATTTTATTAACTTTTTTATCTAGCATCTACAAGTAATTTTATTAACTTTTTTATCTAGCATCTACAAGTAATTTTATTAACCTTTTTTATCTAGCATCTACAAGTAATTTTATTAACTTTTTTTATCTAGCATCTACATGTAATTTTATTAACTTTTTTATCTAGCATCTACAAGTAATTTTATTAACTTTTTTATCTAGCATCTACAAGTAATTTTATTAACCTTTTTTATCTAGCATCTACAAGTAATTTTATTAACTTTTTTCATCTAGCATCTAAAAGTAATTTTATTAACTTTTTTATCTAGCATCTACAAGTAATTTTATTAACTTTTTTATCTAGCATCTACAAGTAATTTTATTAACTTTTTTTATCTAGCATCTACAAGTAATTTTATTAACTTTTTTATCTAGCATCTACAAGTAATTTTATTAACCTTTTTTATCTAGCATCTACAAGTAATTTTATTAACTTTTTTTATCTAGCATCTACATGTAATTTTATTAACTTTTTTATCTAGCATCTACAAGTAATTTTATTAACTTTTTTATCTAGCATCTACAAGTAATTTTATTAACCTTTTTTATCTAGCATCTACAAGTAATTTTATTAACTTTTTTCATCTAGCATCTAAAAGTAATTTTATTAACCTTTTTTTATCTAGCATCTACAAGTAATTTTATTAACTTTTTTTATCTAGCATCTACATGTAATTTTATTAACTTTTTTTATCTAGCATCTACAAGTAATTTTATTAACTTTTTTTATCTAGCATCTACAAGTAATTTTATTAACTTTTTTTATCTAGCATCTACAAGTAATTTTATTAACTTTTTTATCTAGCATCTACAAGTAATTTTATTAACTTTTTTTATCTAGCATCTACAAGTAATTTTATTAACTTTTTTTATCTAGCATCTACAAGTAATTTTATTAACCTTTTTTATCTAGCATCTACAAGTAATTTTATTAACTTTTTTTATCTAGCATCTACATGTAATTTTATTAACTTTTTTATCTAGCATCTACAAGTAATTTTATTAACCTTTTTTATCTAGCATCTACAAGTAATTTTATTAACCTTTTTTATCTAGCATCTACAAGTAATTTTATTAACTTTTTTTATCTAGCATCTACATGTAATTTTATTAACTTTTTTATCTAGCATCTACAAGTAATTTTATTAACCTTTTTTATATAGCATCTACAAGTAATTTTATTAACTTTTTTTATCTAGCATCTACAAGTAATTTTATTAACTTTTTTTATCTAGCATCTACAAGTAATTTTATTAACCTTTTTTATCTAGCATCTACAAGTAATTTTATTAACCTTTTTTATCTAGCATCTACAAGTAATTTTATTAACTTTTTTTATCTAGCATCTACATGTAATTTTATTAACTTTTTTATCTAGCATCTACAAGTAATTTTATTAACTTTTTTTATCTAGCATCTACATGTAATTTTATTAACCTTTTTTATCTAGCATCTACAAGTAATTTTATTAACCTTTTTTATCTAGCATCTACAAGTAATTTTATTAACTTTTTTTATCTAGCATCTACAAGTAATTTTATTAACCTTTTTTATCTAGCATCTACATGTAATTTTATTAACTTTTTTATCTAGCATCTACAAGTAATTTTATTAACTTTTTTATCTAGCATCTACAAGTAATTTTATTAACTTTTTTATCTAGCATCTACAAGTAATTTTATTAACTTTTTTTATCTAGCATCTACATGTAATTTTATTAACTTTTTTATCTAGCATCTACAAGTAATTTTATTAACTTTTTTTATCTAGCATCTACAAGTAATTTTATTAACTTTTTTTATCTAGCATCTACAAGTAATTTTATTAACTTTTTTTATCTAGCATCTACAAGTAATTTTATTAACTTTTTTTATCTAGCATCTACAAGTAATTTTATTAACCTTTTTTATCTAGCATCTACATGTAATTTTATTAACTTTTTTTATCTAGCATCTACAAGTAATTTTATTAACTTTTTTTATCTAGCATCTACAAGTAATTTTATTAACTTTTTTTATCTAGCATCTACATGTAATTTTATTAACTTTTTTATCTAGCATCTACAAGTAATTTTATTAACTTTTTTTATCTAGCATCTACAAGTAATTTTATTAACCTTTTTTATCTAGCATCTACATGTAATTTTATTAACTTTTTTTATCTAGCATCTACAAGTAATTTTATTAACTTTTTTTATCTAGCATCTACAAGTAATTTTATTAACTTTTTTTATCTAGCATCTACATGTAATTTTATTAACTTTTTTATCTAGTATCTACAAGTAATTTTATTAACTTTTTTTATCTAGCATCTACAAGTAATTTTATTAACTTTTTTTATCTAGCATCTACAAGTAATTTTATTAACTTTTTTTATCTAGCATCTACAAGTAATTTTATTAACTTTTTTTATCTAGCATCTACAAGTAATTTTATTAACCTTTTTTATCTAGCATCTACATGTAATTTTATTAACTTTTTTTATCTAGCATCTACAAGTAATTTTATTAACTTTTTTATCTAGCATCTACAAGTAATTTTATTAACTTTTTTATCTAGCATCTACAAGTAATTTTATTAACTTTTTTTATCTAGCATCTACAAGTAATTTTATTAACTTTTTTTATCTAGCATCTACAAGTAATTTTATTAACCTTTTTTATCTAGCATCTACATGTAATTTTATTAACTTTTTTTATCTAGCATCTACAAGTAATTTTATTAACTTTTTTTATCTAGCATCTACAAGTAATTTTATTAACTTTTTTTATCTAGCATCTACAAGTAATTTTATTAACTTTTTTTATCTAGCATCTACAAGTAATTTTATTAACTTTTTTTATCTAGCATCTACATGTAATTTTATTAACTTTTTTATCTAGCATCTACAAGTAATTTTATTAACTTTTTTTATCTAGCATCTACAAGTAATTTTATTAACTTTTTTTATCTAGCATCTACAAGTAATTTTATTAACCTTTTTTATCTAGCATCTACATGTAATTTTATTAACTTTTTTTATCTAGCATCTACAAGTAATTTTATTAACTTTTTTATCTAGCATCTACAAGTAATTTTATTAACTTTTTTATCTAGCATCTACAAGTAATTTTATTAACTTTTTTTATCTAGCATCTACATGTAATTTTATTAACTTTTTTATCTAGCATCTACAAGTAATTTTATTAACTTTTTTTATCTAGCATCTACAAGTAATTTTATTAACTTTTTTTATCTAGCATCTACAAGTAATTTTATTAACTTTTTTATCTAGCATCTACATGTAATTTTATTAACCTTTTTTATCTAGCATCTACAAGTAATTTTATTAACCTTTTTTATCTAGCATCTACAAGTAATTTTATTAACTTTTTTTATCTAGCATCTACAAGTAATTTTATTAACCTTTTTTATCTAGCATCTACATGTAATTTTATTAACTTTTTTTATCTAGCATCTACAAGTAATTTTATTAACTTTTTTATCTAGCATCTACAAGTAATTTTATTAACTTTTTTATCTAGCATCTACAAGTAATTTTATTAACTTTTTTTATCTAGCATCTACATGTAATTTTATTAACTTTTTTATCTAGCATCTACAAGTAATTTTATTAACTTTTTTTATCTAGCATCTACAAGTAATTTTATTAACTTTTTTTATCTAGCATCTACAAGTAATTTTATTAACTTTTTTTATCTAGCATCTACAAGTAATTTTATTAACTTTTTTTATCTAGCATCTACAAGTAATTTTATTAACTTTTTTTATCTAGCATCTACAAGTAATTTTATTAACCTTTTTTATCTAGCATCTACAAGTAATTTTATTAACTTTTTTTATCTAGCATCTACATGTAATTTTATTAACTTTTTTTATCTAGCATCTACAAGTAATTTTATTAACTTTTTTTATCTAGCATCTACAAGTAATTTTATTAACTTTTTTATCTAGATTCTACAAGTAATTTTATTAACTTTTTTTATCTAGCATCTACATGTAATTTTATTAACTTTTTTTATCTAGCATCTACAAGTAATTTTATTAACTTTTTTTATCTAGCATCTACAAGTAATTTTATTAACTTTTTTTATCTAGCATCTACAAGTAATTTTATTAACTTTTTTATCTAGCATCTACAAGTAATTTTATTAACTTTTTTTATCTAGCGTCTACAAGTAATTTTATTAAACTTTTTTATCTAGCATCTACAAGTAATTTTATTAACCTTTTTTTATCTAGCATCTACAAGTGATTTTATTAGCTGTTTTTATCTAGCATCTACAAGTAATTTTATTAACTTTTTTTTATCTAGCATCTACAAGTGATTTTATTAGCTGTTTTTATCTAGCATCTACAAGTAATTTTATTAACTTTTTTTATCTAGCATCTACAAGTAATTTTATTAACTTTTTTTATCTAGCATCTACACGTAATTTTATTAACCTTTTTTATCTAGCATCTACAAGTAATTTTATTAACCTTTTTTTATCTAGCATCTACAAGAAATTTTATTAACCTTTTTTATCTAGCATCTACAAGTAATTTTATGAACTTTTTTTATCTAGCATCTACAAGTAATTTTATTAACATTTTTTATCTGGCATCTACAAGTAATTTTATTAACCTTTTTTATCTAGCATCTACAAGTAATTTTATTAACCTTTTTATCTAGCATCTACAAGTAATTTTATTAACTTTTTTTATCTAGCATCTACAAGTAATTTTACTAACCTTTTTTTATCTAGCATCTACAAGTAATTTTATTAACCTTTTTTATCTAGCATCTACAAGTAATTTTATTAACTTTTTTATCTAGCATCTACAAGTAATTTTATTAACCTTTTTTTATCTAGCATCTACAAGTAATTTTATTAACCTTTTTTATCTCGCATCTAAAAATAATTTTATTAACTTTTTTTATCTAGCATCTACAAGTAATTTTATTAACTTTTTTTATCTAGCATCTACAAGTAATTTTATTAACCTTTTTTATCTAGCATCTACAAGTAATTTTATTAACTTTTTTTATCTAGCATCTACAAGTAATTTTATTAACTTTTTTATCTAGCATCTACATGTAATTTTATTAACTTTTTTTATCTAGCATCTACAAGTAATTTTATTAACTTTTTTTATCTAGCATCTACAAGTAATTTTATTAACTTTTTTATCTAGCATCTACAAGTAATTTTATTAACTTTGTTTATCTAGCATCTACAAGTAATTTTATTAACTTTTTTTATCTAGCATCTACAAGTAATTTTATTAACTTTTTTATCTAGCATCTACATGTAATTTTATTAACTTTTTTTATCTAGCATCTACAAGTAATTTTATTAACTTTTTTTATCTAGCATCTACAAGTAATTTTATTAACTTTTTTTATCTAGCATCTACAAGTAATTTTATTAACTTTTTTATCTAGCATCTACAAGTAATTTTATTAACTTTTTTTTATCTAGCGTCTACAAGTAATTTTATTAAACTTTTTTATCTAGCATCTACAAGTAATTTTATTAACCTTTTTTTATCTAGCATCTACAAGTGATTTTATTAGCTGTTTTTATCTAGCATCTACAAGTAATTTTATTAACTTTTTTTTATCTAGCATCTACAAGTGATTTTATTAGCTGTTTTTATCTAGCATCTACAAGAAGTTTTATTAACTTTTTTTATCTAGCATCTACAAGTAATTTTATTAACTTTTTTTATCTAGCATCTACACGTAATTTTATTAACCTTTTTTATCTAGCATCTACAAGTAATTTTATTAACCTTTTTTTATCTAGCATCTACAAGAAATTTTATTAACCTTTTTTATCTAGCATCTACAAGTAATTTTATTAACTTTTTTTATCTAGCATCTACAAGTAATTTTATTAACATTTTTTATCTGGCATCTACAAGTAATTTTATTAACCTTTTTTATCTAGCATCTACAAGTAATTTTATTAACCTTTTTATCTAGCATCTACAAGTAATTTTATTAACTTTTTTTATCTAGCATCTACAAGTAATTTTACTAACCTTTTTTTATCTAGCATCTACAAGTAATTTTATTAACCTTTTTTTATCTAGCATCTACAAGTAATTTTATTAACTTTTTTATCTAGCATCTACAAGTAATTTTATTAACCTTTTTTTATCTAGCATCTACAAGTAATTTTATTAACCTTTTTTATCTCGCATCTAAAAATAATTTTATTAACGTTTTTTATCTAGCGTCTACAAGTAATTTTATTAACCTTTTTTATCTAGCATCTACAAGTAATTTTATTAACTTTTTTTATCTAGCATCTACAAGTAATTTTATTAACTTTTTTTATCTAGCATCTACAAGAAATTTTATTAACCTTTTTTATCTAGCATCTACAAGTAATTTTATTAACTTTTTTTATCTAGCATCTACAAGTAATTTTATTAACTTTTTTTATCTAGCATCTACAAGTAATTTTATTAACCTTTTTTATCTAGCATCTACAAGTAATTTTATTAACCTTTTTTTATCTAGCATCTACAAGTAATTTTATTAACCTTTTTATCTAGCATCTACAAGTAATTTTATTAACTTTTTTATCTAGCATCTACAAGTAATTTTATTAACCTTTTTTATCTAGCATCTACAAGTAATTTTATTAACCTTTTTTATCTAGCATCTACAAGTAATTTTATTAACCTTTTTTATCTAGCATCTACAAGTAATTTTATTAACTTTTTTTATCTAGCGTCTACAAGTAATTTTATTAACCTTTTTTTTATCTAGCATCTACAAGTAATTTTATTAACTTTTTTTATCTAGCATCTACAAGTAATTTTATTAACTTTTTTTATCTAGCATCTACAAGTAATTTTATTAACTTTTTTTATCTAGCATCTACCAGTAATTTTATTAACTTTTTTTATCTAGCATCTACAAGTAATTTTATTAACTTTTTTTATCTAGCGTCTACAAGTAATTTTATTAACCTTTTTTATCTAGCATCTACAAGTAATTTTATTAACCTTTTTTTATCTAGCATCTACAAGTGATTTTATTAGCTGTTTTTATCTAGCATCTACAAGTAATTTTATTAACTTTTTTTTATCTAGCATCTACAAGTGATTTTATTAGCTGTTTTTATCTAGCATCTACAAGTAATTTTATTAACTTTTTTTATCTAGCATCTACAAGTAATTTTATTAACTTTTTTTATCTAGCATCTACAAGTAATTTTATTAACTTTTTTTATCTAGCATCTACAAGTAATTTTATTAACTTTTTTTATCTAGCATCTACAAGAAATTTTATTAACCTTTTTTATCTTGCATCTACAAGTAATTTTATTAACTTTTTTTATCTAGCATCTACAAGTAATTTTATTAACCTTTTTTATCTAGCATCTACAAGTAATTTTATTAACCTTTTTTATCTAGCATCTACAAGTAATTTTATTAACTTTTTTTATCTAGCATCTACAAGTAATTTTATTAACTTTTTTTATCTAGCATCTACAAGTAATTTTATTAACTTTTTTTATCTAGCATCTACAAGTAATTTTATTAACCTTTTTTATCTAGCATCTACAAGTAATTTTATTAACCTTTTTTTATCTAGCATCTACAAGAAATTTTATTAACCTTTTGTATCTAGCATCTACAAGTAATTTTATTAACTTTTTTTATCTAGCATCTACAAGTAATTTTATTAACTTTTTTTTATCTAGCATCTACAAGTAATTTTATTAACCTTTTTTATCTAGCATCTACAAGTAATTTTATTAACCTTTTTTTATCTAGCATCTACAAGTAACTTTATTAACCTTTTTATCTAGCATCTACAAGTAATTTTATTAACTTTTTTATCTAGCATCTACAAGTAATTTTATTAACCTTTTTTTATCTAGCATCTACAAGTAATTTTATTAACCTTTTTTATCTAGCATCTACAAGTAATTTTATTAACCTTTTTTATCTAGCATCTACAAGTAATTTTTTTAACCTTTTTTATATAGCATCTACAAGTAATTTTATTAACTTTTTTTATCTAGCGTCTACAAGTAATTTTATTAACCTTTTTTTTATCTAGCATCTACAAGTAATTTTATTAACTTTTTTTATCTAGCATCTACAAGTAATTTTATTAACTTTTTTTATCTAGCATCTACAAGTAATTTTATTAACTTTTTTATCTAGCATCTACAAGTAATTTTATTAACTGTTTTTATCTAGCATCTACAAGTAATTTTATTAACCTTTTTTATCTAGCATCTACAAGTAATTTTATTAACCTTTTTTATCTAGCATCTACAAGTAATTTTATTAACTTTTTTTATCTAGCATCTACAAGTAATTTTATTAACTTTTTTATCTAGCATCTACAAGTAATTTTATTAACCTTTTTTATCTAGCATCTACAAGTAATTTTATTAACCTTTTTTATCTAGGATCTACAAGTAATTTTATTAACTTTTTTTATCTAGCATCTCCAAGTAATTTTATTAACTTTTTTTATCTAGCATCTACAAGTAATTTTATTAACTTTTTTTATCTAGCATCTACAAGTAATTTCATTAACTTTTTTTATCTAGCATCTACAAGTAATTTTATTAACCTTTTTTTTATCTAGCGTCTACAAGTAATTTTATTAACTTTTTTTTTATCCAGCATCTACAAGTAATTTTATTAACTTTTTTTATCTAGCATCTACAAGTAATTTTATTAACCTTTTTTATCTAGCATCTACAAGTAATTTTATTAACCTTTTTTATCTAGCATCTACAAGTAATTTTATTAACCTTTTTTTATCTAGCATCTACAAGTAATTTTATTAACTTTTTTATCTAGCATCTACAAGTAATTTTATTAACCTTTTTTATCTAGCATCTACAAGTAATTTTATTAACCTTTTTTATCTAGCATCTACAAGTAATTTTATTAACCTTTTTTTATCTAGCATCTACAAGTAATTTTATTAACTTTTTTATCTAGCATCTACAAGTAATTTTATTAACTTTTTTATCTAGCATCTACAAGTAATTTTATTAACTTTTTTTATCTAGCATCTACAAGTAATTTTATTAACTTTTTTTATCCAGCATCTACAAGTAATTTTATTAACTTTTTTTATCTAGCATCTACAAGTAATTTTATTAACCTTTTTTATCTAGCATCTACAAGTAATTTTATTAACCTTTTTTATCTAGCATCTACAAGTAATTTTATTAACCTTTTTTTATCTAGCATCTACAAGTAATTTTATTAACTTTTTTATCTAGCATCTACAAGTAATTTTATTAACCTTTTTTATCTAGCATCTACAAGTAATTTTATTAACCTTTTTTATCTAGCATCTACAAGTAATTTTATTAACCTTTTTTTATCTAGCATCTACAAGTAATTTTATTAACTTTTTTATCTAGCATCTACAAGTAATTTTATTAACTTTTTTATCTAGCATCTACAAGTAATTTTATTAACTTTTTTTATCTAGCATCTACAAGTAATTTTATTAACCTTTTTTTATCTAGCATCTACAAGTAATTTTATTAACCTTTTTTTATCTAGCATCTACAAATAATTTTATTAACTTTTTTTATCTAGCATCTACAAGTAATTTTATTAACTTTTTTTATCTAGCATCTACAAGTAATTTTATTAACTTTTTTTATCTAGCATCTACAAGTAATTTTATCAATTTTTTTTTATCTAGCATCTACAAGTAATTTTATTAGCTTTTTTTTATCTAGCATCTATATGTAATTTTATTAACTTTTTTATCTAGCGTCTACAAGTAATTTTATTAACTTTTTTTATCTAGCATCTACAAGTAATTTTATTAACTTTTTTTTATCTAGCATCTACAAGTAATTTTATTAACTTTTTTTATCTAGCATCTACAAGTAATTTTATTAACCTTTTTTTATCTAGCATCTACAAGTAATTTTATTAACTTTTTTTATCTAGCATCTACAAGTAATTTTATTAACTTTTTTATCTAGCATCTACAAGTAATTTTATTAACTTTTTTTATCTAGCATCTACAAGTAATTTTATTAACTTTTTTTTATCTAGCATCTACAAGTAATTTTATTAACTTTTTTTATCTAGCATCTACAAGTAATTTTATTAACCTTTTTTATCTAGCATCTACAGATAATTTTATTAACTTTTTTATCTAGCATCTACAAGTAATTTTATTAACCTTTTTTTATCTAGCATCTACAAGTAATTTTATTAACTTTTTTTATCTAGCATCTACATGTAATTTTATTAACCTTTTTTTATCTAGCATCTACAAGTAATTTTATTAACTTTTTTTTATCTAGCATCTACAAGTAATTTTATTAACTTTTTTTATCTAGCATCTACAAGTAATTTTATTAACTTTTTTTATCTAGCATCTACAAGTAATTTTATTAACTTTTTTTATCTAGCATCTACAAGTAATTTTATTAACTTTTTTTATCTAGCATCTACAAGTAATTTTATTAACTTTTTTTATCTAGCATCTACAAGTAATTTTATTAACTTTTTTTATCTAGCATCTACAAGTAATTTTATTAACTTTTTTTATCTAGCATCTACAAGTAATTTTATTAACCTTTTTTTATCTAGCATCTACAAGTAATTTTATTAACTTTTTTATCTAGCATCTACAAGTAATTTTATTAACCTTTTTTATCTAGCATCTACAAGTAATTTTATTAACCTTTTTTCATCTAGCATCTAAAAGTAATTTTATTAACCTTTTTTTATCTAGCATCTACAAGTAATTTTATTAACTTTTTTTATCTAGCATCTACATGTAATTTTATTAACTTTTTTTATCTAGCATCTACAAGTAATTTTATTAACTTTTTTTATCTAGCATCTACAAGTAATTTTATTAACTTTTTTTATCTAGCATCTACAAGTAATTTTATTAACTTTTTTATCTAGCATCTACAAGTAATTTTATTAACTTTTTTTATCTAGCATCTACATGTAATTTTATTAACTTTTTTATCTAGCATCTACAAGTAATTTTATTAACTTTTTTTATCTAGCATCTACAAGTAATTTTATTAACTTTTTTATCTAGCATCTACAAGTAATTTTATTAACTTTTTTTATCTAGCATCTACAAGTAATTTTATTAACTTTTTTTATCTAGCATCTACAGGTAATTTTATTAACCTTTTTTATCTAGCATCTACAAGTAATTTTATTAACTTTTTTTATCTAGCATCTACAAGTAATTTTATTAACTTTTTTTATCTAGCATCTACAAGTAATTTTATTAACTTTTTTTATCTAGCATCTACAAGTAATTTTATTAACTTTTTTATCTAGCATCTACAAGTAATTTTATTAACTTTTTTTTATCTAGCGTCTACAAGTAATTTTATTAAACTTTTTTATCTAGCATCTACAAGTAATTTTATTAACCTTTTTTTATCTAGCATCTACAAGTGATTTTATTAGCTGTTTTTATCTAGCATCTACAAGTAATTTTATTAACTTTTTTTTATCTAGCATCTACAAGTGATTTTATTAGCTGTTTTTATCTAGCATCTACAAGTAATTTTATTAACTTTTTTTATCTAGCATCTACAAGTAATTTTATTAACCTTTTTTTTATCTAGCATCTACAAGTAATTTTATTAACCTTTTTTATCTAGCATCTACAAGTAATTTTATTAACTTTTTTTATCTAGCATCTACAAGTAATTTTATTAACTTTTTTATCTAGCATCTACAAGTAATTTTATTAACTGTTTTTATCTAGCATCTACAAGTAATTTTATTAACCTTTTTTATCTAGCATCTACAAGTAATTTTATTAACCTTTTTTATCTAGCATCTACAAGTAATTTTATTAACTTTTTTTATCTAGCATCTACAAGTAATTTTATTAACTTTTTTATCGAGCATCTACAAGTAATTTTATTAACCTTTTTTATCTAGCATCTACAAGTAATTTTATTAACCTTTTTTATCTAGCATCTACAAGTAATTTTATTAACTTTTTTTATCTAGCATCTCCAAGTAATTTTATTAACTTTTTTTATCTAGCATCTACAAGTAATTTTATTAACTTTTTTTATCTAGCATCTACAAGTAATTTCATTAACTTTTTTTATCTAGCATCTACAAGTAATTTTATTAACCTTTTTTTTATCTAGCGTCTACAAGTAATTTTATTAACTTTTTTTTTATCCAGCATCTACAAGTAATTTTATTAACTTTTTTTATCTAGCATCTACAAGTAATTTTATTAACCTTTTTTATCTAGCATCTACAAGTAATTTTATTAACCTTTTTTATCTAGCATCTACAAGTAATTTTATTATCCTTTTTTATCTAGCATCTACAAGTAATTTTATTAACCTTTTTTTATCTAGCATCTACAAGTAATTTTATTAACTTTTTTATCTAGCATCTACAAGTAATTTTATTAACTTTTTTATCTAGCATCTACAAGTAATTTTATTAACTTTTTTTATCTAGCATCTACAAGTAATTTTATTAACCTTTTTTTATCTAGCATCTACAAGTAATTTTATTAACCTTTTTTTATCTAGCATCTACAAATAATTTTATTAACTTTTTTTATCTAGCATCTACAAGTAATTTTATTAACTTTTTTTATCTAGCATCTACAAGTAATTTTATTAACTTTTTTTATCTAGCATCTACAAGTAATTTTATCAATTTTTTTTATCTAGCATCTACAAGTAATTTTATTAGCTTTTTTTTATCTAGCATCTATATGTAATTTTATTAACTTTTTTATCTAGCATCTACAAGTAATTTTATTAACTTTTTTTATCTAGCATCTACAAGTAATTTTATTAACTTTTTTTTATCTAGCATCTACAAGTAATTTTATTAACTTTTTTTATCTAGCATCTACAAGTAATTTTATTAACCTTTTTTTTATCTAGCATCTACAAGTAATTTTATTAACTTTTTTTATCTAGCATCTACAAGTAATTTTATTAACTTTTTTTATCTAGCATCTACAAGTAATTTTATTAACTTTTTTTATCTAGCATCTACAAGTAATTTTATAAACTTTTTTTTATCTAGCATCTACAAGTAATTTTATTAACTTTTTTTATCTAGCATCTACAAGTAATTTTATTAACCTTTTTTATCTAGCATCTACAGATAATTTTATTAACTTTTTTATCTAGCATCTACAAGTAATTTTATTAACCTTTTTTTATCAAGCATCTACAAGTAATTTTATTAACTTTTTTTATCTAGCATCTACATGTAATTTTATTAACCTTTTTTTATCTAGCATCTACAAGTAATTTTATTAACTTTTTTTTTATCTAGCATCTACAAGTAATTTTATTAACTTTTTTTATCTAGCATCTACAAGTAATTTTATTAACTTTTTTTATCTAGCATCTACAAGTAATTTTATTAACTTTTTTTATCTAGCATCTACAAGTAATTTTATTAACTTTTTTTATCTAGCATCTACAAGTAATTTTATTAACTTTTTTTATCTAGCATCTACAAGTAATTTTATTAACTTTTTTTATCTAGCATCTACAAGTAATTTTATTAACTTTTTTTATCTAGCATCTACAAGTAATTTTATTAACCTTTTTTTATCTAGCATCTACAAGTAATTTTATTAACTTTTTTATCTAGCATCTACAAGTAATTTTATTAACCTTTTTTATCTAGCATCTACAAGTAATTTTATTAACTTTTTTCATCTAGCATCTAAAAGTAATTTTATTAACCTTTTTTTATCTAGCATCTACAAGTAATTTTATTAACTTTTTTTATCTAGCATCTACATGTAATTTTATTAACTTTTTTTATCTAGCATCTACAAGTAATTTTATTAACTTTTTTTATCTAGCATCTACAAGTAATTTTATTAACTTTTTTTATCTAGCATCTACAAGTAATTTTATTAACTTTTTTATCTAGCATCTACAAGTAATTTTATTAACTTTTTTTATCTAGCATCTACATGTAATTTTATTAACTTTTTTATCTAGCATCTACAAGTAATTTTATTAACTTTTTTTATCTAGCATCTACAAGTAATTTTATTAACTTTTTTATCTAGCATCTACAAGTAATTTTATTAACTTTTTTTATCTAGCATCTACAAGTAATTTTATTAACTTTTTTTATCTAGCATCTACAGGTAATTTTATTAACCTTTTTTATCTAGCATCTACAAGTAATTTTATTAACTTTTTTTATCTAGCATCTACAAGTAATTTTATTAACTTTTTTTATCTAGCATCTACAAGTAATTTTATTAACTTTTTTTATCTAGCATCTACAAGTAATTTTATTAACTTTTTTATCTAGCATCTACAAGTAATTTTATTAACTTTTTTTTATCTAGCGTCTACAAGTAATTTTATTAAACTTTTTTATCTAGCATCTACAAGTAATTTTATTAACCTTTTTTTATCTAGCATCTACAAGTGATTTTATTAGCTGTTTTTATCTAGCATCTACAAGTAATTTTATTAACTTTTTTTTATCTAGCATCTACAAGTGATTTTATTAGCTGTTTTTATCTAGCATCTACAAGTAATTTTATTAACTTTTTTTATCTAGCATCTACAAGTAATTTTATTAACTTTTTTTATCTAGCATCTACACGTAATTTTATTAACCTTTTTTATCTAGCATCTACAAGTAATTTTATTAACCTTTTTTTATCTAGCATCTACAAGAAATTTTATTAACCTTTTTTATCTAGCATCTACAAGTAATTTTATGAACTTTTTTTATCTAGCATCTACAAATAATTTTATTAACTTTTTTTATCTAGCATCTACAAGTAATTTTATTAACTTTTTTTATCTAGCATCTACAAGTAATTTTATTAACTTTTTTTATCTAGCATCTACAAGTAATTTTATCAATTTTTTTTTATCTAGCATCTACAAGTAATTTTATTAGCTTTTTTTTATCTAGCATCTATATGTAATTTTATTAACTTTTTTATCTAGCGTCTACAAGTAATTTTATTAACTTTTTTTATCTAGCATCTACAAGTAATTTTATTAACTTTTTTTTATCTAGCATCTACAAGTAATTTTATTAACTTTTTTTATCTAGCATCTACAAGTAATTTTATTAACCTTTTTTTATCTAGCATCTACAAGTAATTTTATTAACTTTTTTTATCTAGCATCTACAAGTAATTTTATTAACTTTTTTTATCTAGCATCTACAAGTAATTTTATTAACTTTTTTTATCTAGCATCTACAAGTAATTTTATTAACTTTTTTTTATCTAGCATCTACAAGTAATTTTATTAACTTTTTTTATCTAGCATCTACAAGTAATTTTATTAACCTTTTTTATCTAGCATCTACAGATAATTTTATTAACTTTTTTATCTAGCATCTACAAGTAATTTTATTAACCTTTTTTTATCTAGCATCTACAAGTAATTTTATTAACTTTTTTTATCTAGCATCTACATGTAATTTTATTAACCTTTTTTTATCTAGCATCTACAAGTAATTTTATTAACTTTTTTTTATCTAGCATCTACAAGTAATTTTATTAACTTTTTTATCTAGCATCTACAAGTAATTTTATTAACTTTTTTTATCTAGCATCTACAAGTAATTTTATTAACTTTTTTTATCTAGCATCTACAAGTAATTTTATTAACTTTTTTTATCCAGCATCTACAAGTAATTTTATTAACTTTTTTTATCTAGCATCTACAAGTAATTTTATTAACTTTTTTTATCTAGCATCTACAAGTAATTTTATTAACTTTTTTTATCTAGCATCTACAAGTAATTTTATTAACCTTTTTTTATCTAGCATCTACAAGTAATTTTATTAACTTTTTTATCTAGCATCTACAAGTAATTTTATTAACCTTTTTTATCTAGCATCTACAAGTAATTTTATTAACTTTTTTCATCTAGCATCTAAAAGTAATTTTATTAACCTTTTTTTATCTAGCATCTACAAGTAATTTTATTAACTTTTTTTATCTAGCATCTACATGTAATTTTATTAACTTTTTTTATCTAGCATCTACAAGTAATTTTATTAACTTTTTTTATCTAGCATCTACAAGTAATTTTATTAACTTTTTTTATCTAGCATCTACAAGTAATTTTATTAACTTTTTTATCTAGCATCTACAAGTAATTTTATTAACTTTTTTTATCTAGCATCTACATGTAATTTTATTAACTTT
This sequence comes from Euprymna scolopes, assembly GCF_053919585.1. Taxonomy (NCBI): domain Eukaryota; kingdom Metazoa; phylum Mollusca; class Cephalopoda; order Sepiida; family Sepiolidae; genus Euprymna; species Euprymna scolopes. The sequence continues at coordinate 98,481,338 of NC_136507.1, forward strand.
TTTATCTAGCATCTACAAGTAATTTTATTAACTTTTTTTATCTAGCATCTACAAGTAATTTTATTAACTTTTTTATCTAGCATCTACAAGTAATTTTATTAACTTTTTTTATCTAGCATCTACAAGTAATTTTATTAACTTTTTTTATCTAGCATCTACAGGTAATTTTATTAACCTTTTTTATCTAGCATCTACAAGTAATTTTATTAACTTTTTTTATCTAGCATCTACAAGTAATTTTATTAACTTTTTTTATCTAGCATCTACAAGTAATTTTATTAACTTTTTTTATCTAGCATCTACAAGTAATTTTATTAACTTTTTTATCTAGCATCTACAAGTAATTTTATTAACTTTTTTTTATCTAGCGTCTACAAGTAATTTTATTAAACTTTTTTATCTAGCATCTACAAGTAATTTTATTAACCTTTTTTTATCTAGCATCTACAAGTGATTTTATTAGCTGTTTTTATCTAGCATCTACAAGTAATTTTATTAACTTTTTTTTATCTAGCATCTACAAGTGATTTTATTAGCTGTTTTTATCTAGCATCTACAAGTAATTTTATTAACTTTTTTTATCTAGCATCTACAAGTAATTTTATTAACTTTTTTTATCTAGCATCTACACGTAATTTTATTAACCTTTTTTATCTAGCATCTACAAGTAATTTTATTAACCTTTTTTTATCTAGCATCTACAAGAAATTTTATTAACCTTTTTTATCTAGCATCTACAAGTAATTTTATGAACTTTTTTTATCTAGCATCTACAAGTAATTTTATTAACCTTTTTTATCTAGCATCTACAAGTAATTTTATGAACTTTTTTTATCTAGCATCTACAAGTAATTTTATTAACATTTTTTATCTGGCATCTACAAGTAATTTTATTAACCTTTTTTATCTAGCATCTACAAGTAATTTTATTAACCTTTTTATCTAGCATCTACAAGTAATTTTATTAACTTTTTTTATCTAGCATCTACAAGTAATTTTACTAACCTTTTTTTATCTAGCATCTACAAGTAATTTTATTAACCTTTTTTATCTAGCATCTACAAGTAATTTTATTAACTTTTTTATCTAGCATCTACAAGTAATTTTATTAACCTTTTTTTATCTAGCATTTACAAGTAATTTTATTAACCTTTTTTATCTCGCATCTAAAAATAATTTTATTAACTTTTTTTATCTAGCATCTACAAGTAATTTTATTAACTTTTTTTATCTAGCATCTACAAGTAATTTTATTAACTTTTTTTATCTAGCATCTACAAGTAATTTTATTAACTTTTTTTATCTAGCATCTACAAGTAATTTTATTAACTTTTTTATCTAGCATCTACATGTAATTTTATTAACTTTTTTATCTAGCATCTATAAGTAATTTTATTAACTTTTTTATCTAGCATCTACAAGTAATTTTATTAACTTTTTTATCTAGCATCTACAAGTAATTTTATTAACTTTTTTATCTTGCATCTACAAGTAATTTTATTAACTTTTTTATCTAGCATCTACAAGTAATTTTATTAACTTTTTTTATCTAGCATCTACAAGTAATTTTATTAACTTTTTTATCTAGCATCTACAAGTAATTTTATTAACTTTTTTATCTAGCATCTACAAGTAATTTTATTAACTTTTTTATCTAGCATCTACAAGTAATTTTATTAACTTTTTTATCTAGCATCTACAAGTAATTTTATTAACTTTTTTATCTAGCATCTATAAGTAATTTTATTAACTTTTTTATCTAGCATCTACAAGTAATTTTATTAACTTTTTTATCTAGCATCTACAAGTAATTTTATTAACTTTTTTATCTAGCATCTACAAGTAATTTTATTAACTTTTTTATCTAGCATCTACAAGTAATTTTATTAACTTTTTTTATCTAGCATCTACAAGTAATTTTATTAACTTTTTTATCTAGCATCTACAAGTAATTTTATTAACTTTTTTTTATCTAGCGTCTACAAGTAATTTTATTAAACTTTTTTATCTAGCATCTACAAGTAATTTTATTAACCTTTTTTTATCTAGCATCTACAAGTGATTTTATTAGCTGTTTTTATCTAGCATCTACAAGTAATTTTATTAACTTTTTTTTATCTAGCATCTACAAGTGATTTTATTAGCTGTTTTTATCTAGCATCTACAAGTAATTTTATTAACTTTTTTTATCTAGCATCTACAAGTAATTTTATTAACTTTTTTTATCTAGCATCTACACGTAATTTTATTAACCTTTTTTATCTAGCATCTACAAGTAATTTTATTAACCTTTTTTTATCTAGCATCTACAAGTAATTTTATTAACCTTTTTTATCTAGCATCTACAAGTAATTTTATTAACTTTTTTATCTAGCATCTACAAGTAATTTTATTAACCTTTTTTTATCTAGCATCTACAAGTAATTTTATTAACCTTATTTATCTCGCATCTAAAAATAATTTTATTAACTTTTTTTATCTAGCGTCTACAAGTAATTTTATTAACCTTTTTTATCTAGCATCTACAAGTAATTTTATTAACTTTTTTTATCTAGCATCTACAAGTAATTTTATTAACTTTTTTTATCTAGCATCTACAAGAAATTTTATTAACCTTTTTTATCTAGCATCTACAAGTAATTTTATTAACTTTTTTTATCTAGCATCTACAAGTAATTTTATTAACTTTTTTTATCTAGCATCTACAAGTAATTTTATTAACCTTTTTTATCTAGCATCTACAAGTAATTTTATTAACCTTTTTTTATCTAGCATCTACAAGTAATTTTATTAACCTTTTTATCTAGCATCTACAAGTAATTTTATTAACTTTTTTATCTAGCATCTACAAGTAATTTTATTAACCTTTTTTATCTAGCATCTACAAGTAATTTTATTAACCTTTTTTATCTAGCATCTACAAGTAATTTTATTAACCTTTTTTCTCTAGCATCTACAAGTAATTTTATTAACTTTTTTTATCTAGCGTCTACAAGTAATTTTATTAACCTTTTTTTTATCTAGCATCTACAAGTAATTTTATTAACTTTTTTTATCTAGCATCTACAAGTAATTTTATTAACTTTTTTTATCTAGCATCTACAAGTAATTTTATTAACTTTTTTTATCTAGCATCTACCAGTAATTTTATTAACTTTTTTTATCTAGCATCTACAAGTAATTTTATTAACTTTTTTTATCTAGCGTCTACAAGTAATTTTATTAACCTTTTTTATCTAGCATCTACAAGTAATTTTATTAACCTTTTTTTATCTAGCATCTACAAGTGATTTTATTAGCTGTTTTTATCTAGCATCTACAAGTAATTTTATTAACTTTTTTTTATCTAGCATCTACAAGTGATTTTATTAGCTGTTTTTATCTAGCATCTACAAGTAATTTTATTAACTTTTTTTATCTAGCATCTACAAGTAATTTTATTAACTTTTTTTATCTAGCATCTACAAGTAATTTTATTAACCTTTTTTATCTAGCATCTACAAGTAATTTTATTAACTTTTTTTATCTAGCATCTACAAGAAATTTTATTAACCTTTTTTATCTAGCATCTACAAGTAATTTTATTAACTTTTTTTATCTAGCATCTACAAGTAATTTTATTAACCTTTTTTATCTAGCATCTACAAGTAATTTTATTAACCTTTTTTATCTAGCATCTACAAGTAATTTTATTAACTTTTTTTATCTAGCATCTACAAGTAATTTTATTAACTTTTTTTATCTAGCATCTACAAGTAATTTTATTAACTTTTTTTATCTAGCATCTACAAGTAATTTTATTAACCTTTTTTATCTAGCATCTACAAGTAATTTTATTAACCTTTTTTTATCTAGCATCTACAAGAAATTTTATTAACCTTTTGTATCTAGCATCTACAAGTAATTTTATTAACTTTTTTTATCTAGCATCTACAAGTAATTTTATTAACTTTTTTTATCTAGCATCTACATGTAATTTTTTTAACTTTTTTTTATCTAGCATCTACAAGTAATTTTATTAACTTTTTTTATCTAGCATCTACAAGTAATTTTATTAACCTTTTTTATCTAGCATCTACAAGTAATTTTATTAACCTTTTTTTATCTAGCATCTACAAGAAATTTTATTAACCTTTTGTATCTAGCATCTACAAGTAATTTTATTAACTTTTTTTATCTAGCATCTACAAGTAATTTTATTAACTTTTTTTATCTAGCATCTACAAGTAATTTTATTAACTTTTTTTTATCTAGCATCTACAAGTAATTTTATTAACTTTTTTTTATCTAGCATCTACAAGTAATTTTATTAACCTTTTTTATCTAGCATCTACAAGTAATTTTATTAACCTTTTTATCTAGCATCTACAAGTAATTTTATTAACTTTTTTTATCTAGCATCTACAAGTAATTTTATTAACCTTTTTTATCTAGCATCTACAAGTAATTTTATTAACCTTTTTTATCTAGCATCTACAAGTAATTTTATTAACTTTTTTATCTAGCATCTACAAGTAATTTTATTAACTTTTTTTATCTAGCATCTACAAGTAATTTTATTAACCTTTTGTATCTAGCATCTACAAGTAATTTTATTAACCTTTTTTTATCTAGCATCTACAAGTAATTTTATTAACTTTTTTATCTAGCATCTACAAGTAATTTTATTAACTTTTTTATCTAGCATCTACAAGTAATTTTATTAACTTTTTTTATCTAGCATCTACAAGTAATTTTATTAACCTTTTTTATCTAGCATCTACAAGTAATTTTATTAACCTTTTTTATCTAGCATCTACAAGTAATTTTTTTAACCTTTTTTATATAGCATCTACAAGTAATTTTATTAACTTTTTTTATCTAGCGTCTACAAGTAATTTTATTAACCTTTTTTTTATCTAGCATCTACAAGTAATTTTATTAACTTTTTTTATCTAGCATCTACAAGTAATTTTATTAACTTTTTTTATCTAGCATCTACAAGTAATTTTATTAACTGTTTTTATCTAGCATCTACAAGTAATTTTATTAACCTTTTTTATATAGCATCTACAAGTAATTTTATTAACTTTTTTTATCTAGCATCTACAAGTAATTTTACTAACCTTTTTTTATCTAGCATCTACAAGTAATTTTATTAACCTTTTTTATCTAGCATCTACAAGTAATTTTATTAACTTTTTTTATCTAGCATCTACAAGTAATTTTATTAACTTTTTTTATCTAGCATCTACAAGTAATTTTATTAACTTTTTTTATCTAGCATCTACAAGTAATTTCATTAACTTTTTTTATCTAGCATCTACAAGTAATTTTATTAACCTTTTTTTTATCTAGCGTCTACAAGTAATTTTATTAACTTTTTTTTTATCCAGCATCTACAAGTAATTTTATTAACTTTTTTTATCTAGCATCTACAAGTAATTTTATTAACCTTTTTTATCTAGCATCTACAAGTAATTTTATTAACCTTTTTTATCTAGCATCTACAAGTAATTTTATTAACTTTTTTATCTAGCATCTACAAGTAATTTTATTAACCTTTTTTATCTAGCATCTACAAGTAATTTTATTAACCTTTTTTATCTAGCATCTACAAGTAATTTTATTAACTTTTTTTATCTAGCATCTCCAAGTAATTTTATTAACTTTTTTTATCTAGCATCTACAAGTAATTTTATTAACTTTTTTTATCTAGCATCTACAAGTAATTTCATTAACTTTTTTTATCTAGCATCTACAAGTAATTTTATTAACCTTTTTTTTATCTAGCGTCTACAAGTAATTTTATTAACTTTTTTTTTATCCAGCATCTACAAGTAATTTTATTAACTTTTTTTATCTAGCATCTACAAGTAATTTTATTAACCTTTTTTATCTAGCATCTACAAGTAATTTTATTAACCTTTTTTATCTAGCATCTACAAGTAATTTTATTAACCTTTTTTATCTAGCATCTACAAGTAATTTTATTAACCTTTTTTTATCTAGCATCTACAAGTAATTTTATTAAATTTTTTATCTAGCATCTACAAGTAATTTTATTAACTTTTTTATCTAGCATCTACAAGTAATTTTATTAACTTTTTTTATCTAGCATCTACAAGTAATTTTATTAACCTTTTTTTATCTAGCATCTACAAGTAATTTTATTAACCTTTTTTTATCTAGCATCTACAAATAATTTTATTAACTTTTTTTATCTAGCATCTACAAGTAATTTTATTAACTTTTTTTATCTAGCATCTACAAGTAATTTTATTAACTTTTTTTATCTAGCATCTACAAGTAATTTTATCAATTTTTTTTTATCTAGCATCTACAGATAATTTTATTAACTTTTTTTTATCTAGCATCTACAAATAATTTTATTTACTTTTTTTATCTAGCATCTACAAGTAATTTTATTAACTTTTTTATCTAGCATCTACAAGTAATTTTATTAACTTTTTTTTATCTAGCATCTACAAGTAATTGTATTAACTTTTTTTATCTAGCATCTATATGTAATTTTATTAACTTTTTTATCTAGCATCTACAAGTAATTTTATCAATTTTTTTTATCTAGCATCTACAGATAATTTTATTAACTTTTTTTTATCTAGCATCTACAAATAATTTTATTAACTTTTTTTATCTAGCATCTACAAGTAATTTTATTAACTTTTTTTATCTAGCATCTACAAGTAATTTTATTAACTTTTTTTATCTAGCATCTACAAGTAATTTTATTAACTTTTTTTTATCTAGCATCTACAAGTAATTGTATTAACTTTTTTTATCTAGCATCTACAAGTAATTTTATTAACTTTTTTATCTAGCATCTACGAGTAATTTTATTAACTTTTTTTATCTAGCGTCTACAAGTAATTTTATTAACTTTTTTATCTAGCATCTACAAGTGATTTTATTAACTGTTTTTATCTAGCATCTACAAGTAATTTTATTAACTTTTTTTATGTAGCATCTACAAGTAATTTTATTACCTTTTTTTATCTAGCGTCTACAAGTAATTTTAATAACTTTTTTTATCTAGCATCTACAAGTAATTTTATTAACCTTTTTTATCTAGCGTCTACAAGTAATTTTATTAACTTTTTTTATCCAGCATCTACAAGTAATTTTATTAACTTTTTTTATCTAGCATCTACAAGTAATTTTATTACCTTTTTTTATCTAGCGTCTACAAGTAATTTTATTAACTTTTTTTATCTAGCATCTACAGGTAATTTTATTAACTTTTTTTTATCTAGCGTCTACAAGTAATTTTATTAACCTTTTTTTATCTAGCATCTACAAGTAATTTTATTAACTTTTTTATCTAGCGTCTACAAGTAATTTTATTAACTTTTTTTATCTAGCGTCTACAAGTAATTTTATTAACTTTTTTTATCTAGCATCTACAAGTAATTTTATTAACTTTTTTTTATCTAGCATCTACAAGTAATTTTCTTAACTGTTTTTATCTAGCATCTACAAGTAATTTTATAAACTTTTTTATCTAGCATCTACAAGTAATTTTATTAACTTTTTTTATCTAGCGTCTACAAGTAATTTTATTAACTTTTTTTTATCTAGCATCTACAAGTAATTTTATAAACTTTTTTATCTAGCATCTACAAGTAATTTTATTACCTTTTTTTATCTAGCGTCTACAAGTAATTTTAATAACTTTTTTTATCTAGCATCTACAAGTAATTTTATTAACCTTTTTTATCTAGCGTCTACAAGTAATTTTATTAACTTTTTTTATCCAGCATCTACAAGTAATTTTATTAATTTTTTTTTTATCCAGCATCTACAAGTAATTTTATTAACTTTTTTTATCTAGCATCTACAAGTAATTTTATTAACCTTTTTTATCTAGCATCTACAAGTAATTTTATTAACCTTTTTTATCTAGCATCTACAAGTAATTTTATTAACTTTTTTATCTAGCATCTACAAGTAATTTTATTAACCTTTTTTATCTAGCATCTACAAGTAATTTTATTAACCTTTTTTATCTAGCATCTACAAGTAATTTTATTAACTTTTTTTATCTAGCATCTCCAAGTAATTTTATTAACTTTTTTTATCTAGCATCTACAAGTAATTTTATTAACTTTTTTTATCTAGCATCTACAAGTAATTTCATTAACTTTTTTTATCTAGCATCTACAAGTAATTTTATTAACCTTTTTTTTATCTAGCGTCTACAAGTAATTTTATTAACTTTTTTTTTATCCAGCATCTACAAGTAATTTTATTAACTTTTTTTATCTAGCATCTACAAGTAATTTTATTAACCTTTTTTATCTAGCATCTACAAGTAATTTTATTAACCTTTTTTATCTAGCATCTACAAGTAATTTTATTAACCTTTTTTATCTAGCATCTACAAGTAATTTTATTAACCTTTTTTTATCTAGCATCTACAAGTAATTTTATTAACTTTTTTATCTAGCATCTACAAGTAATTTTATTAACTTTTTTATCTAGCATCTACAAGTAATTTTATTAACTTTTTTTATCTAGCATCTACAAGTAATTTTATTAACCTTTTTTTATCTAGCATCTACAAGTAATTTTATTAACCTTTTTTTATCTAGCATCTACAAATAATTTTATTAACTTTTTTTATCTAGCATCTACAAGTAATTTTATTAACTTTTTTTATCTAGCATCTACAAGTAATTTTATTAACTTTTTTTTATCTAGCATCTACAAGTAATTTTATCAATTTTTTTTTATCTAGCATCTACAGATAATTTTATTAACTTTTTTTTATCTAGCATCTACAAATAATTTTATTTACTTTTTTTATCTAGCATCTACAAGTAATTTTATTAACTTTTTTATCTAGCATCTACAAGTAATTTTATTAACTTTTTTTTATCTAGCATCTACAAGTAATTGTATTAACTTTTTTTTATCTAGCATCTATATGTAATTTTATTAACTTTTTTATCTAGCATCTACAAGTAATTTTATCAATTTTTTTTATCTAGCATCTACAGATAATTTTATTAACTTTTTTTTATCTAGCATCTACAAATAATTTTATTAACTTTTTTTATCTAGCATCTACAAGTAATTTTATTAACTTTTTTATCTAGCATCTACAAGTAATTTTATTAACTTTTTTTATCTAGCATCTACAAGTAATTTTATTAACTTTTTTTTATCTAGCATCTACAAGTAATTGTATTAACTTTTTTTATCTAGCATCTACAAGTAATTTTATTAACTTTTTTATCTAGCATCTACGAGTAATTTTATTAACTTTTTTTATCTAGCGTCTACAAGTAATTTTATTAACTTTTTTATCTAGCATCTACAAGTGATTTTATTAACTGTTTTTATCTAGCATCTACAAGTAATTTTATTAACTTTTTTTATGTAGCATCTACAAGTAATTTTATTACCTTTTTTTATCTAGCGTCTACAAGTAATTTTAATAACTTTTTTTATCTAGCATCTACAAGTAATTTTATTAACCTTTTTTATCTAGCGTCTACAAGTAATTTTATTAACTTTTTTTATCCAGCATCTACAAGTAATTTTATTAACTTTTTTTATCTAGCATCTACAAGTAATTTTATTACCTTTTTTTATCTAGCGTCTACAAGTAATTTTATTAACTTTTTTTATCTAGCATCTACAGGTAATTTTATTAACTTTTTTTTATCTAGCGTCTACAAGTAATTTTATTAACCTTTTTTTATCTAGCATCTACAAGTAATTTTATTAACTTTTTTATCTAGCGTCTACAAGTAATTTTATTAACTTTTTTTATCTAGCGTCTACAAGTAATTTTATTAACTTTTTTTATCTAGCATCTACAAGTAATTTTATTAACTTTTTTTTATCTAGCATCTACAAGTAATTTTCTTAACTGTTTTTATCTAGCATCTACAAGTAATTTTATAAACTTTTTTATCTAGCATCTACAAGTAATTTTATTAACTTTTTTTATCTAGCGTCTACAAGTAATTTTATTAACTTTTTTTTATCTAGCATCTACAAGTAATTTTATAAACTTTTTTATCTAGCATCTACAAGTAATTTTATTACCTTTTTTTATCTAGCGTCTACAAGTAATTTTAATAACTTTTTTTATCTAGCATCTACAAGTAATTTTATTAACCTTTTTTATCTAGCGTCTACAAGTAATTTTATTAACTTTTTTTATCCAGCATCTACAAGTAATTTTATTAACTTTTTTTATCTAGCATCTACAAGTAATTTTATTACCTTTTTTTATCTAGCGTCTACAAGTAATTTTATTAACTTTTTTTATCTAGCATCTACAGGTAATTTTATTAACTTTTTTTTATCTAGCGTCTACAAGTAATTTTATTAACCTTTTTTTATCTAGCATCTACAAGTAATTTTATTAACTTTTTTATCTAGCGTCTACAAGTAATTTTATTAACTTTTTTTATCTAGCGTCTACAAGTAATTTTATTAACTTTTTTTATCTAGCATCTACAAGTAATTTTATTAACTTTTTTTTATCTAGCATCTACAAGTAATTTTCTTAACTGTTTTTATCTAGCATCTACAAGTAATTTTATAAACTTTTTTATCTAGCATCTACAAGTAATTTTATTAACTTTTTTTATCTAGCGTCTACAAGTAATTTTATTAACTTTTTTTTTATCTAGCATCTACAAGTAATTTTATTAACTTTTTTTATCTAGCGTCTACAAGTAATTTTATTAATTTTTTTTTATCTAGCATCTACAAGTAATTTTATTAACTATTTTATCTAGCGTCTACTATAAATTATGTATTGTTCATTTATTTATTTATTTTTTAGGACGGAGGTTATCGAGTGTTAACTATTCTGTACCTTTACCGAACTATCCGTATTCTTCGTGACATGGTAATTAAAAAACTTGACATTAAAGTTACATTTATTTAACTTGAAAAAGTAAATTATAATTTTATTTGCGGCCAAAAAATAAAATCCAATACCAAGAATCGATTTTTAACAAAAATGCTGACGAATATTCAGCCTGTTGACTAGGAGCAAAATGTAGCATCTGTTCTGATACTACACTTCATCGGTTCTGAATTTTGAGTGTAAAGGAAAAATCCTTCTAGACTGAGACAATTTTAATTAATTTTGGTCCTAATCCAGAATGTTCCTTTTGGGGCAGCTGGATTTACCCACATTAAACGGTAAATTTTTACGACATGCTCCAGTGTATTATAAACATCCGAACTTCCCCATGTTAGAAACGGCTTTCGGAATAAACACCCCAACCTCGAAAGCTGTTCTTAACATGGGGAGGTTGGGAGAGTGTTTATTCCGAAAGCTGTTCTTAACATGGGGTGATTGGGGATATTTCTACTACGCTGGGGCAGGTCGTAAAAAATACCCATTAAACACTGATCTTGCGTCGAACGCTGCCCTCGTGGGGAGGGAAATAAATAATGCCAAGCGAAGTGGGTGAGAAAATTCAATAGTCGAAATAGTACAATTCTAGCATCAGCTTAATTCTGAAGCTCATTCTAGTTTTAGAAAAGCCAGAATGAAATAACGTTCAAAATGGAAACAGCCGGTAAATACGTGTATATGAATTATTGAATTACTACCGCCGTCACTTACTACGCGTAGGTAGTGCATTTATCGATTTTTTTTTTTTTTTTTTTTTTTTGCAATACTATACTGAAAACAACAACTAATCGAAATGTATTGCGTCATTCACTTTCTGGAATGACTACTCCATACTCTACCCCTCCTTTCCTAATGGATTAATCAACCCACCACCACCACAACTGAATTGTCGCATCACTACGATTCATTTTCTGGCTATTTTCACTACAACTGCTGTTGGTTCCATATCGTGTACGTTTGTCCACGTGTCGCTCCCCCATTGATGGGTTTCGGAAACAAGGCTGGGCTCGACTTCATTCAGCAAAAGACACTACGCAACGTAGTGTTAGCTTTACACGTAGACACGCGATGGGAAAATAGTAAAAAGAGAAGTTATTGAAAGATCTAATGGTTCTAACGATATAATTCTTGATGAGTTAATATCTTCTTTTTTTTTATATATATCAAAAAGTGGGGAAATCGCAGAAACTTTGTACAAAATGTCATAAATAAACTTAAAATTTTTTTTTTTTTTTAATTACATTTTAACCCCTAACGAGGCACATTACCACTTTGATGTAGGGGCTACTATTAGGGACACAGGCTACAGGGGTACTAGGTGGAAAGTTGGGCAGCAAGATGTCGGTTCACGTTACACTTGAACTTCTGCATGTCAGTACAGTTGGGGAAGCAGGAACCTGGCAGGGAGTTCCAAAGTCTAGCGGTTCTGGGGAAGAATACTGGAGTAGAAGGCTCTATTACATCTAGGGATCTCTACTGTGAAGGGGTGGGATTTTGCTGCTTGTCGAGTTTATCGGGGGTATTTACGTCGAGGGGGTACAAGTGCTTACAGCTCGTCGGAACATTCACCGTTAAAGTACTTGTAGAACAAGCAGAGGGATTCTACATTGCATCGATGGGACAGAGGCTGAAGCTTGGATGATAGTTCAGGACCTATTAGGTTGGTGACTCTCTTTTGAACCTTGTCTAGGTGTGAGAGACTAGTAGCAGATGCACCGGCCCAAATATGACAACAATACTCCATACATGGGCAAATGGTTGCCTTATAGAGGTACAGGATATTTTCAGGTGTCAATAGCTTTCTAGCACGGTAGAGAGAACCTACCTTTTTCACAGCAGTCCTGTCAATGCTCTCAATGTAATTGTTCTAACTCATGTTTCCTGTGAACGTCAGGACGAGGAGTTTAAAAGATGTGCTTTCAGATAAAGAGTCTTTGGCTATTGCTATTAGTGGTAGAGAAGGTTTCTTGTAGTTATTGAAATAAACAAGTTTAGTCTTGGCAGCATTGAATGTGACCATCCAATTTTGTCCCCATTCCACTACAGATTGGAGGTCATCCTCTAGTGTTTCTGCCATTGCCTTAGATATGTGTTCATTTGTTTTCCTGTTGTGTCTGTTATAGAGCGTGGTGTCATCAGCATATATACCCATCTCACAAACAATTTTGTCAGGGAGGTCATTTATGAATATTAGGAATAATAGAGGTCCAAGGATAGACTCCTGAGGGACTCCCGCATTTATATCATATTGTTTAGATGTACGGCCATCGAGGACAACCTGGATTTTTCTCTTATCTAAGAAGGATTTAATTATGTTAAGTAGTCTTCCAGTGACACCATATGATCTGATTTTCCTGAGAAGACCTTCGTGCCATATCCTGTCAAAAGCCTTAGATATATCTAGAGCTACCGCTCTACCCTCCCCTGCTTTGTCAGGTGAATGGTATATACGCTTGAAGATTACAGTTAGAATGTCTGCTGTGGAACGGGCTTGCGTAAATCCATATTGTTGGTCGGTCAGAAGTTTAGCATTTGTAATGTAGCTTGATTAATTATGGACTCAAATATTTTGGCAAAAAGTGGGAGGAGACTAATGGGGCAGTAATTTTCTGGGTCAGTTCTTTCGCCAGAATTCTTGAAAACTGGTACCACAGAAGCAGTTTTCCAGCAGGCAGGAAAGCAAAATTCATTAAGGCATCTGTTGTAAAGTTTGGAGAGAACTGGAGCTACTTCTGCAGAGCACTTTTTTAATAGTACAGCCGGGATGAGATCAGGTCCACATGCTTTTGCAGTGTCAAGATTTTTTATAATAGCATGCACCTGAGAAGGGGTAATTTTCAGATCGTCAAGTGTGGCATCTGTCCGCAAAGGAAAGTCTGAGAGAAGGTGTTTAGCAAGGTCTAGTGTGGAGTTGAAGGCAAACCGACTGACAAGCATGTTAGCCTTCTCGGTTTCTGAGCAAACAACTTCATGATTGTTGGATAGTGGGAGAATCGTTGATTGCCCATTATTTACTACACTGTTGCAGATTTTCCAGAAGTCACGGGTTCCTAATTTCTGAGCTTAGATGCGTTATTTTTGGTGGTTTCAGTAAATTCTCTCTTAGCTGTCACTATTTCTTTCTTACAGTTACTTCTGGCTTCTATATACTTCTGTCTGTTTGAACTGGATGTATGTCAGTTAAATCTGTGGTACGCATGCTGCCTTTGTGCGATGCAGCTGCACATGTGAAAGTAAACCATTGGGGAGAGTGGGGCTTACTATAAAATTTCTGCGTGGGGACATGTGCTTCAATTGCTGTTTTGACCCATTCAGTGGTCTTATTTGCGCATTGTTCAACAGGAAGCGAAAAGATATTTCACCATGGGGCGTCTCTAATGAGATCTCTGATGGCTTCCCAGTCGGCTTTTCTTATATCTCGTTGTTTTGAGCAATGACTCTTCCATTTTGGCTCTAGAGTTTAGGGCGATTTCAACTATTATCACTACATGATCAGCATTCCCAAGTGGGCCGTGGGCATTCGTAACACAATCATCAGGAACTGTGGTCAGAAACAGATCTAAAAGTGATGCGTGTTGTTCTTGCTGGTCAGGGAAACAGGTTGGAAACGTAACCGTCTGTGATAGGGAATGAGATATAGAGAAGCTATGTGTTGTGGTACCAGCTGTGTCTGTGTAATTAGAGAATCCAAGCCAGTTACTGTGGCGAACATTGAAGTCACCAAATACATGAACTTGTGCACTAGTGTCGAGGGAAAGTGCTGTATCTATGCTGTCAGAGAGTTTGTTTATTAGGGTACACTCCTGGGTCGAGGGAGAGCAGTAGATAAAATAAAAGTAACTAATGTTACGTCTACAGCACATAAAGGCTTCATCGTCCGATTCTCGTTTTCTTTCTCTAGTCAGGGGGAGGGTGTTTTGAATATAGACTCCAAGCTTGTGCATATATCTGTCAGAGTCCTTACGGCAGAGTGGGATATATCCAGGCATGTTAAAGTAGTTAGAGGGGATGGAGGAGTGTAGGTTAGTCTCACTTAGTGGTAAGATATCCGGGGTGTTGGTTAGGAGAAACACTTCAACATCATTTAAATTAGTTCTAAGCCCACGGATGTTAGTTTTGTCCTGGTTTAAGCGTAATTTTAGATTGTACTGTCATTTTTTTTTTTAAGTTTCAGTTTAGGAAAGGGGCGCTGAACAAGTGGTTATGCAGAACACCAGGCATGCAACACAAGTAGACCATTAGCTGACCTTCCATCTACTAGGACTGTGACCTCAGGAAAGCCCACCGGGGATGAGTGCAGGGTCCCTATCCATGCACGACATGACACTACAAACATCCCGATATTATTCAACTGTTGATGGAGCAGCCACTCTAAGTGCTACCAAAGAGTTAGGGCTTCTGTACTACCAGTCGGGAACAGCAGCCAGGAACTGTCAATCCGGTACCCTCAACCCATCAGATGATGGTCAACCCAATCTACTTGTACTAGTATTATGATGTTCAAGCACTCCCAACTGCCCAGTTTCGAGGGGGATGGGATGTGTCGGGAGAGGGGGAAATCGGCGTAAATTGCCTTAGTCAGGAAACAAGATTGACCATTGATTGTTTCTGTCGAATCCCTGTGCTTTGACCTCTACGCTTGGCTAATAGGCAAAGAAGGAGTATGGAAGCCGGGCGATAGACAGTGCCTATCTACTCCTTAAGCAGTTTAGGTTTGCAGACCGGTAATTTGTTTGAGTTACCAGCTCTAGGAAGGATGTCATCCAAGAATGGAGAGGTCTCCCTTCCCTTAGGTTTAGCTTCAGAGTTTTCCTTCTAGACGGATGACCTGGGAAGATCTACGAGTCCATCAGCACCGAGAGGGTTTACCCTGCGCCTGGGTCCTAATCCAGGTCAATTTTAATAAAATCTTTGGTGTATGAATTAATGAAAGGATCGTCTTTAGTGATTATTTAAAATTTAACATATTTTCAAAACAAAAAAAATACAGAAACGTCTTTAAAAAAAAAAAAATCAAAAAAACTTTATGATGTAGGTGACGGTCACGGAACGAATATGTCATAGTCCCTAAAGCAAATAAATTGGTTGAGTAATTTTATTTTTAATCACGAAAATCAAATTTAATGAATATGCAAAAAGGAACTGTTTCGCGTCGTCATAATGAAAAAAAAAATCAAATTATTCCACAGCAATTCAACCCTGCGAGATCAGCCTTGTAATAGTAGTGATTTCACATTAACTACAAAAAAAAAAAATTGTTAAAAAATTATTTTCTTTGTAAAAATAAAACTACTTGATCAATTTATATGATTTTTTGGAATATGGCATCTTTGTTCCATGACGAGTACGTACACCACTACACCATATAGATTCTTTTGCAATTTAGTTTTAAAAAAATAGGTTTAATTCTAAATAAGCACCGTGCTATTATTTGTTTAAATATTTTAATTTGAACGGCAAAATTAGTTTTTGCTTAGTTTGTGTTGCTTGCGTGTAGTGACTTCTCCCGTGACCTCGATCGAACTGAGATTGTGGACCTCGCCATAGTTGAAAAAATAATTAAGTTGATGTAGGAAAATAAAATTTATATCATTGGGAAAAGATTTGAATTAAGAAATATGTAAAAATAATAAAAATAGATTAAAAAATTAAGTGGTACTTCTGCAGTTTACGGGCCGTGCTGGAATAATTAAGTTATTATTTAGAAATCCATTCTTAACATTTCTGCTTTCCCAACTGTACTGACATGCAGAAGTTCAAGTGTAATGGGAACATACATCTTGTTGCTCAACTTCCTATATAGTATCCCTGCAACTTATGTCCTCGATAGTAGACCCCTTTATCTAAGTGTCACTGTGCCTTGTTTGGGGTGAAAATGGAAAAAAACATGGGGAGGGGGGCTTTGTTATGGTTTGAGCTTTATAAATTACTAGCCTGGGTGCCCGGCCTTGCCCGGGTGTTTGGAGCCGTGTGTTGAGACAAAAAAAAAGCGATAGTAGGCAGGCAGGCTAGAACCCATAGCGGAGGAGGAGAAGAAGGAAAAAAAACGTGAAAAAAAAAAAAAAAAGAAACGTGACGTCTTTGCCGTTGCGTCCATCGTCAAACCGGAAGTGGCGAAGGTTTAACTTAAGGTTAGTCAATCGAAAAGAGGGGATGACTTTCGAAAATATCGGCGAAAAAAAAAAAGAAAAAGCGACCCATCCCTGTAGCAAAGTGCCTCGTTAAGGGTGAAGAAATTACTGTTTTTAGCCAATTTTTCGATATTTGTCGTCCGAAAGGGTCGAGCTTCAAAACGATACCGACCTCGTGAAAATCCGTCGCCTCTATCGGAAGTTTTAGACATATATACATACATACATACATGGTGATTGCAACGTCTTGTCAGACGAGTGCCACTCCCTCAGACATTTAAAATCCATGAGCCCAGGTGTCTGAGCGAGTATCTATACAAATATGATGTTACAGAGTCTTAGCTTTGTATGACAGCTAAGTCTCTCTCTCGGTTCAAAATGTTGAGATCCAGCAACAAGCAAGAGCAAGATAGCCAGCAACAAATTAAACTGCAGACCAGCTTAATGTGGGTACTGGTCTCCCGCTTTATGTTTTTTTAAATCAGAGATTTGCTTCTCCTAGAAAGGTTGCCTTCACCACGGCTTACGGGAGCCCTCTCCACCCCAATACACATATACACACACACACAAATATACACGGTGCTAGTTGGCCGTTGACCCAGAAAAAGAGTTCATTCACCCTTTGGAAGGTCTTGTTTTTAATCCTCCAGGGAGACTAGCCGCCCTCTCCACCAAACAAGTCTGGTGGGGGAACCAGTTTAGTCGCCGGTGACCCGACCATGACGCAGGTAGTACTGGGTTACATGGTACCAGTAGCATATGACATGATCTGACACACAACACACATACATACATACATTTAAATAGACAGGTGAGATTTATATTATAGATTATGTAATTAAACCTAACAATTTAATAAACAAAACGATCTTACTAAAAATGTACGACTAAAAATATTTTTCAACCCAGTGTACCACTTTATTTTTGAATCTGTAAAAAAAAAAAAAAAAAAAAAAAAAAAAGTTTATTTCTTTATTAGGCGGACCTGGACGAGAAAATTAGAGGGAGGGGTTCTCGTTCAGCCCCCCCCCCCCCTGTTAATATTTTTACTGTTCGTTTTGTTGGGAGGTGGTAATTTTTTTAGTAGATAATTATTGATTGGACACTAATATATCAGATTCTTTTTTTATGTCAATATTTAAACATTTGAAAGAGGTACTCACTTTTTACAACGCTCTGGTAAATTGTTCCCCCATTTTATAAACTTGAAATACGAAAAAATAAAAAATAAAAATGGAGAGGGGGGGGCTGATTCTCGTTCAGGTTCGCCCCTTAGTATTGAAAAAAACAAAACAAAAAAACGAATTTAGTCACAGTCACAAGTTTAAGAGACTTCTATTTTATGTTTTTAATTTTTTTTTCTTTATTTATATATATTTTTTTTTTTTTTGGCAAATTAAATTTTACAGGTGACCTTTTTCTTTAAAATTTGAATTTTGTAACACAATCAATAACAATGTAACATTAAAAAATCTTTGTAAAATGTAAAATATAGGTTAAGGGTGTGAGTCGGTGTTTACCAATTCATAATCGGAATCTATCAATTTTTAAGACCGAGGTTGAAGCTGTAGGAGTCGAAAGTAGTAGAGTATCCATGGGACCGTTAAAGGTAAATTTAACGTAATCTCCGACCTGAAAGAGCCTTCCACCAAACCATATCCTCACACATATTAAATAGAAAAATGTAAATAACTTCGGAAAAGCAACGACACTTGACAAAGAACTCGAGATGGCTGTATTGAAATGAAATAACTACATTTATTTACGTGTTTAAGAAACATTAATTCAAATCGTTCCAACGTCAAAGTATTTTTGCAACGAATGTTTATTAGGCAGACTTAGCTAAATGAGTATCTCGTGAAAAGAGCATGAAGTTTAAGATTACTGATTTTTACCAACAGAAGGACACACGTGGCTATTTTTTGAGGGGAAAAGAAAACCATTAAACCATGTAAGCGTTATGCGCGCGTGCGTGTGTTTATCACATAAGAAAAGAGTAGTTCGAAATCGCATTGTTGAAAAGAAAAAATAATTCTCGTTCGCTGTGGTAATTTTCCATGATGAGAATTACGGTTCATTTGCTTGGCGCGCAAATTCAAGACAGGAAATTTTAACGCCTTCCAAGGCGGAGTTATTTAGCTCCAGCCTTGAGGGAAACAAGAGAAGAAACTGGAATAAAACTAAACTGAACGGATTTGATTTTCGCAGGCGAAACCTTATATACGGGTGTTCTGGAACATTCCAGTCTCTTTTTTTTATCATTGCATGTAGTTCCTTTATCGCATGTGTGCGGCTGGGCAAATTACGACGCTGTAATTCTGCGCATTCTGATATCCGTAAGCGTTGAAACGGTGATTGCTATGAAAATGTCTCTACCGAAGATTTGTTCCGGCCGTATGTAGCGGTCGCTACAGTATCATTATTATCGACTATTGCTTGTTTTTGGTTTGTTTTGTTTTTTAAATTAAACTTGAAACTGTCGAAGTTGCTTTGACTAATTAAAACCCTTAATGACTGAGAATTATGTTTTCCAATACAATGTGCCAAATAATTGTCTCAATCTTTTAGGATTTAATGAGACGTACATAAAATCGTGTTTAATTTTTAGTCGTGTATAATTAGTAAAATCAAGGCACGACTAATCTAAAAAAAATAAATGTGTTTATTTTTTACAAAGATTTTTAACGAAAAAAGAAAACGTAAAATGAACACAATATTGAGGGAAAAAATAATTGTTTCAGTTTTTAAGAAGTTCATTATGTAAATATTATTTACATAATGAATCCCTTAAAAACTAAATAGCTACTAAATTAATAATAATGTATCTATTTACTATTTTCCTTAAAAGATAATATTTTAAGAAATAATTTATTTTTTATAAATACTTTCCATATGACTGTAAAAATATATTTGCCAAAAAAATAATCTCTCGAGTGAAACTTATGAGTAAATTCATTTTATTGTTTATTTTAATAATACCACAACAGGTTTTTACAATATTTTGCGCTGATTAACCTAGTAGTTCGTTCGTGTCAAAGTTGCTTTAATAACAAATCAGCAGCAGGAGCAAATAATCGTACATTATTTAGTCGTGCAATTTAAGTAAACCTCCTTATGTGCGGCTAAAATTCGGCACGACTCAATGTCCGATTCGGCTCCTGTTGATTCAAGCAACTGTACACGTTGTTTTTAAATGGCAAACAGCAGGACCAGTCAGTCGTACATTAATCGGGCATAATTTTGGTCGTACATTATTAGTAAAACTCTAAACAAAAGATTCCGTAAAAATTGAATTTAACCTTTTTTTTATTTTATCTAAAAAATACCACGGTTTATAAACTGTGTAAGTACCAAATCGGTTAAATAATGAAATTAATATTTTATTAACTTAAATCCTTTATTAAAGACAAAATATTTCCCATCTTTTTCTCCTTTTTAATTTTCTTTCTTTTTTTTTCTTTTTTTTTTCTTTCTTTTTTTTTTGTTATGGCTTGTTTTTATTTATCTATTTATTTTTTTAAGGAGTGATATTAAAATTAAAGTTTTAAGAATTTCGTATTTATTTTTTAAAGATCTTTTAAAAGTAACATTTGGTCCTGCATATGACCTTGAACTATATCCGATGGCGAGGCCCCAGCTTGCGGGCTTCGGGGAGTGTGGAGCCACCCTTTAATTGCCATTGCTCCCAGGTCCACTCTGACCCGGAGTAGTAGTACCTGTTAGGGTCTCAACTATGGGTTAAATAGAAACCGACTTGAAAACAACAAATATATTCTATTAAAAATTTGTTCTTCAAAATCATTGGCTTCGACATTAAATTACCTGAAAAGTGTTGATATGCTGTAAAACAAAAACAACCAACCAACAAAAAAAAGTAATATTTATAAATTAAATGAATATAAATCAGTCTAATAGGCCCTGCACTATCGGCTAAGGTGATGGTGGTTATAACACGGATTTACGACCTGGGTGTTCCAAGTTCGAATCCAGTCCGTTCCACAAAAATCACTTTCACTAGAATGTCAGCAACTTTCATGTGGTCACTCCCTTAAGTATCTGATGTCTTTCTAGAAATAGTATGAACTAGAAAAATACTAAGGAAACCAATGCCAACAATAAAATCTTCAAATTCATACGATATGATGGTCAAGCTCAAACCTCTGTCTCATCATACATTCTAACTGGCACGGTGAATGTATTCAAAATACCAGAATACTAAATTTCATGGTTGGCTTTTTCGACAATATTGCTTAAGCCCAAAATATGATGTCAGTGGAGTCACAATGGCATTCTCTTTACAAAGGCCACGGTTCAACAGAAACAATGCACAGAGTGCTCTATTATAGTATTAAAAGTATAATATATTATTACATAGGTTAATTACGTATTAGACTTTTTTCATGCCAACTGATTGATACTGAGAAAAGCAATTTTTCAATGATACGTAAATGAATAATATCTTTTAATTGTTGATTTCTCTCTCTCTCTCTCTCTCTCTCTCTCTCTCTCTCTCTCTCTCTCTCTCTCTCTGTATGTATATATATATATATGTGTGTGTGTGTGTGTTAATCGTGACACCCTACACTGATGATTCCTGAAAAGATGAAACACTAGTGTCTTTAGGTATTTAATAATTATATACATGAAACATTTTTATCAATAAAAATTATCGTCGTGAAAATGATCTTCAACAAAGGTTTCTACGAATGATCATTTCCGCGATGATAATTGTTATTGATATATATGTGCGTGTGTGTGTGTGCGTGTGTGTGTGTGTGTGTGTGTGCGTGTGTGTGTGTGTGTGTGTGTGTGTGTGTGTGTGTGTGTGTGTGTGTGTGTGTGCGCGTGTGTGTGTGCGCGTGTGTGTGTGCGTGTGTGTGTGTGCGTGTGTGTGTGTGTGTGTGTGTGTGTGTGTGTGTGTGTTAATCGTGACACCCTACACTGATGATTCCTGAAAGGATGAAACACTAGTGTCTGTAGGTATTTAATAATCATTATAGTAAATAATCATATCAGTCTCTTTAAGAAACTCGTTTCTTATCGTTGAGCACTTTCAGTTGGAATAAAAGTTGATCTGCTCATAAGAGCTAAATTGACCATCATATAATGATTAGATCACTCTGACAGACGTTGAAAAAACATTTAAAAAATAAATGTTTAAAATCCAACAGCACTTCTCGCGGTTAACGGTGGCCGAATGGATTACGTCTTTGCTAATGAGGCCAGAGATGGCTTCTGTTGCCGGGTTCGAATCTATCCACCGGTGTTAATCGTAACACTCTGCACTGATGATTCCTGAAAGGATGAAACACTAGTGTCTTTAGGTATTTAATAATTATATATATGAAACATTTTTATCAATAAAAATTATCGTCGTGAAAATGATCATCAACAAAGGTTTCTGCGAATGATCATTTCCGCGATGATAATTGTTATTGATATATATGTGCGTGTGTGTGTGTGCGTGTGTGTGTGTGTGTGCGTGTGTGTGTGTGTGCGCGTGTGTGTGTGTGTGTGTGTGTGTGTGTGTGTTTATATCAGTCCAAGAATTCAACATCAACAGAAGTTTATGCGTGCGATTGTTTTCAACAATGTTTATTAGTGAATCCTATATCTTTTCAGAGAGACGTTATCAAACGAAATCAGGATTATTATTTACTCACTAAGAGTAGTCACTTAGGGTATCATCAAAGATTTCTCTTTGAGAACAACTGGTGCTGTTTTCTGTACTCTTCACCTCTTTCGATAACCTTTGCAAAAGAATTTACGTTATCGCAACAGCCGCTCATCATTGATTTCTTGTTAGCAGCGACCATTGGTCTTCACTGGAATTTGGGTGGCAATAAGCTTCTCCGCGGTCCCAGTCCTCTTTGCACTCATCCAGCGAAGGTCTGGCCAGTGGTTTCCCTCCTCGGTCTTTTCATCCTCTTTGCCCGTCCTCACTTATTTGGTGTGGTGCCAGTTTATGGCGACATACACACACAAAAAAGGTGGGGGAGGGGCTGAAAGCAGGGCCGCATGGAGGTACTTTACAATTACACCGTTTTAGTTTTTATGATTCCATGTGATGTTCCTCTGTGTTCTATACTTGTAGCCGTTTCTGTGTCCAGTTTGTGTCAGTAGTTCATGCGTGATATTGGTCTCCTCATTCAAGGGTTTTCCTTCATATTTCTGCAGTTTTTATCATTGTTATCCGTTGTATCTTCTCAGCCACCCCTTTGATTCCAATATCTCCCATCTTTTTTTAAAAGTTTTTCGATAGTGTTCCTAGCGCTATTACTATTAGTAGTGTTATTTTTCACTTTCTTCATTTTCCATATCCATTTGAGCTCTCTGGCTAGTACTGTGTACTTGCTTCGCTTCTCAGTTTCCTTGATCTTCACTCTGTGATCCGCTGGGACGGCAAAATCTACAATCTGACAGGACTTTTCCTTCTTGCTAACTATTATGATATCCGGTCTTCTTGCTTGGATGGGTTTATCCGTTTGTATATCCATATCCCATAGGATATTGTGTCTTTCATTTTCCAGTACTGCTGCCGGTTTGCGCTTGCACCATTTGTACGCATGTTCAAGATGTAAGTGTTTGCATAATTGCCAATGTACTGTCTTTCCCACTTGATCGTGTCTATTTTTTATATTCTTTTTTGGCTAGTTTGCTGCATTCGCTTATTATGTGGTTTATTGTTTCGTCTCTTTGTCTGCAGAGTTTGCATTTGCTGTTTTCTTGTGTCTTATTGATTCTTGCTTTGATGGGGTTGGTTCTAATTGTGTTATCTTGTGTAGCTGTTATTATTGATCCAATTTCCCTGTTTGGTTTTCCTTTTTGTAGCCATTTCCAAGTGTTAATCTCATCTTTTGTAACCTTTCTAAATCGTCCCTGCAGCTGTTTCTCTTCTCATTTTTCTTTACTTGTTACATTCTTCGTCTCTTTTTTTTTTATCTTGTTTGTTTCTTCGGTGTCTCTTGCTATCATTATTATTCTTTCTGTGTTCTGCATTGTGTATTTTTCTCATTCTGTTTGTACTATTTCCACGATAACACAACATATTCAATATAGCAGCTACGTCTTAGAAGAAGGGCTAAAAGACCTGCAGCGTAGTGGATAAAGCCCCGGGTTCCTTGGTAAAATTCAGTTGCAAGTTACAGTCTTCTAGAGGTTGAAGGTTCAATTTTCAGTACAGCTGACATTCGAAATACAGTTGGAAATTACTTAGGATTTCTATCTAGTCATGTCTGACGGCACGAAAGCGTCTCACCCCTTGTGAATTAAATAAAGGGTCCCGTTTGAAATTCCGTGCAAATTTTTGAGTTCTGCAGAAAGATTCCCGAGTTTGACAAGATTTTGTACATCAACTTTTAATGTTCCTTAAACTGTCAAACTATTCATGCGAGAAATACATGTATATACACGTGAATTCAACCACCCCTGACGGTTTATCTTTCATTGTGTTTTTCTATTTTTCTTTTTTTATTTCAATCTCGTATTATATTCGACAGCACAGCATATTTAATGTGGCAGCCGCGTGTTGAAAGAAAGCCTACGCAACACGTGCGTCAAAGGCGCAAACATGACATTACTAAATATCTTCTTTTATTATTGGTGATCTAGCCTAACACTTTTTTGTGCATTTCGTAGCAAATACAACAATGCGAAAAAGTGATAAAAAACAATAAAAAAAATAAATTTTACTTGTGCTGTCGAATATAATACGAGATTGAAAAAAAAAAAAAAGAAAAATAGAAAAACACATTGAAAGATAAACCGTCAGGGGTGGTTGAATTCACGTGTATATACATGTATTTCTCGTAAAAAAAAAAAAAAAAAAAAAAAAGTGACGGATATTTAACGATCATTTTTGGAGTCTCGATAATCGCTAAAAACGTGGAAATAAAACAAAATGATGGTAGAAACCTACGTGACATTTGTTAGATGGGTTTCTACCAGTATTTTCAGACTCTGCACTACTTATGTTTCGAGGTAAATAAACGCTTACAAATAAGTTAAATCATCAAAAACTTATCTAGGTGGGGTTGGAAGAGTAACTTATCTTGCCTTTAAATATCCGTCACTTTTTCTTGTTCTAACGCAACACTCGGTATTACTTCTGTTTCAAAGCAAATAAACACTTTAAAATAAGTTGAAACAACAAAAACACATTCAAGTAAATATGAAGTAGAAAACAAAATTCTTGCGGTTTTTAACTTTTAAATTCAAATAAACATATCTCGGCTCCAACAAAAATTTATTGATCGTAGCTTAATCGCCATATATATTTTATAAATTACTATATATATATATATATATATATATATATATATATATATATATATATATATATATAGACTACTTTTTCCGTTTATTGTCTTTACAACAAAAATGTCCACTTTTTTGTGTGAGACATTTTCTTTTAGAACGTGAATGATAAAATTGTGTCCTACAAATATTCGAGTTTTATAACAACATGAACATATGAATATAGTCTATCTCGATATACGACATTATCACCGAAGCTAAACAACGATGGGACTGCTCAGCACCAGATATGTGACCACTTGGGAATACGAGGCGCTGTATAAGGTGGCGGGGTGGAAGCACTTCCCCCATCCGGAGCGCCTCCTTCCCTCCACTATCCACTATTCAGTAGGAGACCTTTGGGCAAGGTCGAGTACCTACTTATCCCCCCGCCCCCGCGATCTGAGTACGTGAAGTCGTGGCAGGCAGGTGATGGATGAACTGTTGATGCAGGTAAGAACATTTGGACCTGTATAAGGTGATGAGGTATTTCGTTCGGACCAGTTCTGTCCGCATTATGATACGGCATAATCGCGTTGACACACCGGTTCTTGTCAGATAACCGAAGTTAAGCAACGTTGAGCTTGGTTAGTACCTGATGGGTGACTATTTGGAAATTCTAGACGCTGTATGTGCTCTCCGCTTATCTCAGCATTTATTTCCAATCGTCCTGTACAGACACTTCACTTGCCACTGGTAGTTAACAATGTTGACTCAGGAGAGGATTGGTTGGAGATTGCACACTCCTTGCCACAAAAATTTCAGGCACAGGCACCCCTTTCCGGGATATCTATAATCTGTCAAAGACTGAAGGAATCTTTAGAATTCTGTAACATGTGATCGGTCTCTTCATCAAAGGGCCAGGTCGACATGTCTCTACACATTTCAGTAAGTTTGTATTGTCAGATATCCATGTATTAGGAAGAATGAGAATGATATGTGTGTGTATATGTTGCTGTATTACTTGTAAGAATAAATAAATCCTGTTATATTTTTATAAGTTTTTTTTTATAAGGATAATTACAAGAAAGATAATTTGGTGTTTATGTAAGTTGGTGATCTTTTAAATCAACGCATTTCCGGTGAAAAGATTATTACGTAATTATATGTCATGTCAAAATTAGTATAAATTTTTTTAAAAAATCACGAAAAATGATTGCGTAGAAAAATAATGGAATTTATTGAATAACTGAGTTTTGTGTTTTTAATGTGGATCGGTTGTGCGACCAATTCAGTATGACAAACTGACATATCTCTTGACTTAAATTAAGGGTCCACCATTTATAAACAGTGTAATTGCGGATGATTTTTAATTAAAAATACATCTAGGACATAATCTACTGGATCATTTTTCGTAATTTTGGAATTTATTCTAATTTTGACATGACACGTAAGTACGTAATAATGTTTTCACCTGAAATGCGTTGGTTTAAAAGATTACCAACCCACACAAATACCGATATAAAGAGGTAAGAGAAATAGGTATAAATCTTACTAAATTTGAAAATTTCCGAAGAAAAAAAAAATACGTAATACATTCGTATTTGTTTTAGGAAAAAGATCCCCCATCATATGTTGCATGTTCGGTTCTGTTTATAGTGGCCTAGCAGGAAGACCCAATGTTATCCGGGATTGAATGGAGATCAATGACTTTTTCAAACTTCTAATACTTTTTATTGTCATCGAAATCGGTGAAATCGCCCATTTTTTTAATCAGTCGCTTGAGTGCCTTCTCTGGCCGGGGGTACACCAAGGTGCATCGGCAGGAAATTTCGCATGCCTCATCGCAGCGACTTAGTCTTTAATACATTGTAGTTTACATTGCACTGTAGAGAATCTACTGTTGATTTAAAAAAGTCATTTTTATATAATGGCTTGAATTAATTTAAAATGAAAAAGTCAAGTATCAGGATTCAATTGTGCTCTAAACAAAAGAATTCATTTCGAACGTGCCTCTGTCATCTAAGAACTTACTGTTGATTTTATATGTCTGGACTTACTGCTTGTGCGGTGATAAAACTTCTCAAATACCCTTCTGATGTTAGGCTGTATAAGGGTGCTTACTTTGGTCAAAATATAACTGTTCCTTCACTGATCGGATTTTTTTTTCGATACTTATCGGAGGTATTCCGATGTAAAACCCATCTAAGAACACCCACATAAAGCGTATTTATGTGAAATTCTTATAAAAAAAATCAGTGCAGCCGTTTCGGAATTTATAGGAAATGAACTCACACACATACCACACACAGACACAGTGGATTTTATTATATATAAGTAGAGATCATGCATTGGCAAAACGCATTAGTTTCAATGACATGTATTTGAGACATCAGCAGATGTGTGATCTGAACGATCACATTTTAAGTAGGTCAAACCGAATTTATTTATCTTGGAAAGAAAAAGAAAGACTTATGCTTCGTTTACAGTGAAGCATTTGTAAAATGTACTGGTTTAAATGGAATAAATTCTAGACATCATCAGGTGCGTGGCTTGAAAGACCTCTTTGAATAGTTCAATCTGAAAACAATAGGATTGTGCAAAAGTACAAATGCTACACCTGCTTTTCGAAGACTATTCTTTTACAAAGAATGCGAACAAAATCGAGTTGTTTTATAGAATTACTAGCCTGGGTGCCCGGCGTTACCCCGGTGTTTGGAGGTGTGTGTTGGACAAAAAAAAAGTGGTAGTAGGCAGGCAGGCTCGAACCCGTGACACGAAGGTGGAAAAGAAAGTGAAAGAAAATCTGGCGGCCTACCACTACTCCATGACGCGACCGGAAGTTTGGAACGTTAAAATTAGGCAAAGTCAATCTAACCAATACGATGACTTGCAAAAATGTTTCGCAAAAAAAATCGACCCTCTCTTGTAGAAAACTGCCCAGTTGAGGGTGAAGGAAGTAATGTTTTTGACCAATTTTTCGATATTTGTCGTACGAGATGTCGA
>NC_136507.1:99114597-99282097 GCF_053919585.1 Euprymna scolopes
ACACCTCCAAACATCCGGGCAACGCCGGGTACCCCCACCCGCTAGTCTATACACATAAAAGCGAAAATGTGTGTTTGTATGTATGTACGTGTGTTTGTGTGTCCGCTAAAAACTTTCGACAGACTGAACAAAACTTAACAAACTTGGTATCATATTGAAGCTCCAATTGGCCAAAAACTTTAATTTTTTCACCCTGAAATCGACAATTGTCTACGGGGAGGGGGGGGTCAACAAAAACCATCCTCTCATGACGACGACATAACCTGATTTAGTTTAAATAATTGAAGAACTGACTAAATTTCATGTATGTTGTGTTAGCTCAGTTGGTTAGAGCGTTGGTTCATTATCTAAATGCTTTGGGTTCGAATTGTGGTGTGAGATTTTTTTTTTTCGATTTTTTAAATTTAAATATTAAAGCAGGGTTATTTAAGCCATTTTTCACGTAACGTTTGTTTTTCTGTTTTTTCTTTTACTTTGCTTATTCTTAGGTTTTCATTAACACCCCCGACCGACCACACACACACACACAAAAACACCCGGGTACCCATCGATTTTTTAAATTTTAATATCGAAACGGGCTTATTTAAGCCATTTTTCACGTTTTTTTATTTTTTTTTGTTTTAATGTTCGTTTTTCTGCTTTTTCGATTTTTACATTTAACATTGTTCGTTTGTCTTACGTTAGTTTTTTTTGTGGTTTTTTTTTTTTCCGAGGTCTTGATTACCCCCCCCCCCCCGGGTACCCCCGCTTTCTGTTTTCTTTTTTTACTTCGCTTATTCTTAGCTTTTTATTAACAACCACACACACCTACAAACACTCGGGCAATGCCGGGTACCTCCCTTGCTAGTTTTTATATATACAAAAGGCAAAACAGCCGCATGTCTTTGTATGTCCAGCAAAGGCTTTTTTTGTGGGGGTTCTTGGGGGTTAACTATGTTTTAGAACTTTTTATATACTCCCTAGATTGTAATATCTATGATTTGCAAATGGTCGTTGTCTCTACATTTATTTTGAGCAAGGTTTAAAAAAAACTCCAAAAAACCAAAAAAAAAAAACCCTGGTTTCCAGTGCTTGTTTGTCTTTTTCATATAAATAAAGCGAAACTGAATCGAATCAAATCAGCTCATTGGCCTTCATGGGTGGCACGTCTTGATGGCAAGTCAACTTTTTGATTGACATTGCTAAATTTGAACGCTTTTCACTTCCTGTGGCCTCGTAGCGGTAAGATGGCACGTTTTCTTTCACTTTCTTTTCTGCCTTCGTGTCATGGGTTCGAGCCTGCCTGACTACTAACACTTTTTTTTTTTCTTTTACACCTCCAAACACCCAGGCAACGCTGGGTACCCCCGCTAGTTGCTAATAAGTACCAAGGACGTGGTGGCAGCATTTCAAAAAAGAAAAAACAAAAAAAAAAAGCAGCATGAATGCAGAATAAGGACCCTTCTATTAATGGAATTTTCTGGCCAGTTTACATAAGATGCAGGAAGGTGCCAAATGAAAGCTTCATGATTTTGCTTTTTCATGCAAACGCTGGCTAATTGTTTTCAATGAAAAACATTTCTGTTATTACGGAGATAATGCAATGAAAAATTAATTGAAAAAATGAAAACAATATTATTTTTAATTGTTATAAAAAAATACCATATGAAACTTTTAGAAAATTAAAATTCAAATCAAGAAAAAGAAAACACTCATTGTAAGGTAAGTTAAGGAGTAAATTAAAGATAGCCTCTTACAATGTGATTTTCTTAGTAGTATTGAACTATGTAGCACAATAGTATTTTCTGAGTATTTATTAGTACTTATTAATTTATTTCATTTGGGTCAGTTTATATTTAAAACACAATGGACACTATTTTCATAGAAAATGTTAATAAGCTCATATAGTTTCTTGAATTTTCTGTCTAAAAAACTAATTATCCAGAAAAATAACAGCTTTATCAAAATATTTGTTGATTAAATATATTTCTCATTCCGTTGAATTTATACAGGTTCTCCTAGTAATACTAGATATACTTTTTAATTTTATAAGTCAAAATAAAAATCCCAGGCAGCACCAGTTGGATGCAACAAGTAGTAGTAGTAGTAGTAGTAGTAGTAGTAGTAGTAGTAGTAGTAAAAATAAGAATTATTTAGAAGAAAACCAATGTAAGAATTGATATCTTTATCACAAAAGTAAGACAAAAATTGAAGTTTCATACTGGCATCAAACCCGGCCATGTTTACCATAATCTAGTGTTAGAAGTGGAAGCAGACTTGGAGGAAGCTTAAGTATCGACTTCAGAAAGCAACGATAATATATTTTAATCATGATCACATCAACTGGGGACATCTCCACAAAATACAACACACAACAAATGGTATTAAATTTAATTATCTCATAGATAAAAAAATAAATGAGTCAATTTGGAGAAAAATCCTTAAATTAGATTCATATCTACAATGGTTTATATTATTTGCTCAACTTAAAAAAATAATCCATGAAGTGGTCTACCCATGAGAAAAAGGCTCAACATAAGATCAACTTTTAATGTGGGGGAAAATCCAGTTCCCCAAAAGGGGTACTTTGGATTGTGAACAACAAATAACTGCCTATGTTTATGAGGATTTCTCCTCAAATCGAAGACAAAGCAGATACTAGACTTTGATCTTAACTAGAAAGCAAGGTTATACACATAGTAAGAATTCAATTCTTAATTTTTATGCTCTATCCCCAAAATCAAGAGATTAGACTATTCTTGTAATGACTTGGTCCCTGTTGATTGTAGCATAATGCTGGTTCTGTGCAGTTCTAGGAGGTTCACCTTTTCAGGCTTTGCTGTCTCTCTTTAAGAAGAGGTTAGTTTATTGCTAATCGCCTGAGGCGCTTTTACAGGAGAATGCTGATGGGGCTGTCCAGGCACTTTTTGCAGGTTAAAGTACTCCTCCTTGGGGACGCTGACTTCTCAATTCACTTTCCGGCCCTGGTATCACAGATTTTGCAGTAAGAGAGAATTAAATACCCCTAAAAAGACACACCAGCTTGACTACATAAATAGTCAAGTCAGCATATCCTCACAGATATGGATAGGAGTTTTTTTTTTTCTTTACTTTTGTTCGCTTCAAACAAGACATATTGTCACTTGGATGTAAGAAGCTACTATTTGGGACCCTGTTTACAGGTCAGCATATGCAATGTAAAGATATGAGTGAAATGTCTGTTTACATTATATTTAAACTTCTGCATGTCAGTACAGTCAGGGAAGTAGGAAGGGAATTCCAAAATCAAGCAGTCCGCGGGAAGAAGTTATCAGAGTAGAAGGCCTTCAGGCATCTAGGGATTTCTACAGTGAAGGGGTGGGATTTTGTTGATAAATGGACTTGCCGGGAATATGTACATGAAGGTGGCAAGCAATGAATGTATCTTTTCTCCAAAAAGGAAGAGGTAATGCTTTGGAAGATGACCACCAGAGACAGAACAGATGCTATAATTTGATCCCTGGCCAAGGTTAGATAAGAATAAAATGTTATTCTAAAAACATCAGACCTTTATGATAAAGACCCATTGTTGTTGCTGTATGCCATTCACCCTAGGCTGGTTAAACTGGCTTCTTCCAAAAGAGGAAGCGCCAAGAAAATATAAATTCACAGGCAGTTCCTGGTCATCTGTAATGTTTGGTGCATTTTTGATCAGAAAGCCAGTAGTGAGGCTCCCTTTTGAGGCTGTGTGGAATATGGAATTGCTTCTTGGTTACTAAGCCTCCCAAGTTCACTTTGGCCCAGAGTGATAATACCTGTTAGGGCATCTGATGCTACCAGATCAGGCTGTCTGAAGATAAAACCCCCATGAATAGAATCAAGATTTGTTAGACAAATCTAGTGATTAAAGACACAAACAAAATATTTAAGATAGCATTGTAATCTCAACCACGTTTGTTGCTCAGAGTTGAATCGGCTTCTACCCTGGTTTTGACCATATACTAAACAAATGGTAGTCTTGACCAAGATTGCATGAAATAATAAACCAATCATAATTTCATCAAAGGTCAACTATCTGTCAGTCTGAGAACTTGGCCAAGTCCTCCCATATGATAATCACACTTGCATCATCAAAACATAGAGGTAAGAAGGATTGTTATTTATTAATTACCTCTCCTGCTTAAACTATTAAAGACGTTGCTCCAACTAGACAAACAGCGGATTGATCGCCTGTTTAATTTCAACAGCATTTTAACCTTGGTCATTTCATGACAAAAAATGTCCAATGATAAGTATTGATTATATATATCTACATACATATATAGCTGAATAGCATAATGGCGGGGAGCGTCAACTGTCATCTAGGCGGTGGAGTTTCGAACCTGGCTTGAGGTAGTTACTTAGCTGTGATACAGTGAAACAGTATTGTACGTGGAGGACTATTAATGTTCCCTACCTGGGGTTGAGTAAATTGGGAAGTAATAAACTGTCATTAGCATATTAAGCGATGCTCTTTGTGTAAACAAATGGAGCTTAGGCATTTGGACAATGTTTGAACATTGTTAATTCACATACCCATCTTAGCGGCAGCTGAATAGCGTAACTGTTGGGATTGCTGATTGTCGTCTAGGCCGTGAAGTTTCAAACCTGGCTTTAGGTAGTTGCTAGTCTAGTCACAGTGATGAGCTGTGATACAGGCATAGTAAGTATAAATATTTTCACTTATGCGGTTTTATAAATACGATCACCAAAGTTGCATCTGATTTTTTCATGACTATGATGCTTTTATGAACCATTATTTTGCTTTGCGTTCGAATATTTTTATATATTCACCACACTGATTTAACAGTTGGATTTAATTTTTGAATCTTATATAAACAAAATCTTTGCCGGATATCTTGTATAACAAACAGTGAAACAAAGGAAATATGTTTGCATTTGATTGCAACCTAATACTTTGAAAGGATTACAAGACACGATGGATCTCTTCAACTCCTTACTACCAGGAAATTCCATTTCAAAATTTAGCATTCATTTTGGATTTAAAGTACAATATCCTTTTTCTGCCTCAATACCCCATTCCCTAATTTTATGTATCTAAAAGGTTTTAAAAACTTTCATTTTCTATGTTTATTGCTTTTAGCAAATAAGGTGCAAACCAATAAAAACATTTGCTAATATTTTTCCTGTGAGGAGAAGAATAAGCATCGAAAACTCATGGGTTAAGGAAATAGATTTATTCAATTGTAATCTTTCTCAAACAATAAAATTTCTATATTTGAAGATTGACTTTTTCAAATCATAAATTTTGATTCATTTGCTCTACCTTGTATATTGAGCAATTTTTATTTAGTCTTATTTTTATTTAGTCTTATAAAAAATATTACATCTAATGATATTTTGTAAGATCAAAAATAACAGGATTAGCATATCAGTAGACATATGTCATTTCATTATTCTGAATTTAAAAGTGTGTGTGTGTGTATATATATATATATATATGTGTGTGTGTGTGTGTGTGTGTGTGTGTACATTCCCCTACGCAATAACTATTAATGTTAAGTCTACAGACTCGAAATTTGATACACAGGTACTGAGATTTGGGAAAATCTTTGTAATCCGTTTTCGGCCAGAAATTTGGCTGTTAAGTGGTCAAAGTTCAACAATTTGACCTTTGAGAACTCTACCAAACTCCTCCGCCAAATTTGGGTAGAAACAAAATTTTAGATATAGGTTCCTTGGACATGGATCTAACTTAATAATTTGATTTGAGCCCAAAACAATAAATGTTAAGGGGTCATAATAGGAGCCAAAATTTTTAAAAATTTGACCTCTGTGGTCTCTACCAAATTACTCAGACAATTTCTGGTCTAAACATTTGAAATTTTACATAAAGGATATTCAGAGATAGGGCAAGCTTTTTAATCAGTTAAGGTTGTAAATTTTAGTTATCAATATATAAATGTATGTATGTTTGCATGTCTGCCTAAAACTTTCAACAGAGGCGATGGATTTTATCATTTTTTGAAGTTCGACCTTTCATCAACAAATATCAAAAAATTGGCTAAAAACATTAATATCTTCACCTTCAACTGGGCACTTTTCTGCGGGGGGGGGGGCGCTTTTTTTGCTGATATTTTCGGAAGTCATCCTCTCCTTTCGGTTGTCTAACCTTAATTTAAACTTATGTCACTTCCGGTTTGGTGATGGTCGTAACAGCAAAGACGTCAGGTTTTTTCCCCCCATTTCTTTTCCTCCTTTGCGGTACGGATTTGAGCCTGCCTTCCTACTACCACTTTTTTTTTTTGCTCAACATACACCTCCAAACACCCGGGCAAATATATATATATATATATACACACATATACATACACACACACACACACACACACACACACACACACACACACACACACACACACACACACACATGTATATCCATTTATACAGATACACTTACATGCTTGCATCTATACATACAATTCTTTTCTTCCTTTATTTGTTAGCATGTTAAATTTCATAGTCGATGCCAATTTTTTTTCAAGTATTTCAAGTGTTTGAGCTTATCGGATTGAATATTTCATTCAGTTTTAAGTTTTTATATTGTTGACGCGTTGTTTTCAGGTCTACACAATTTGTTAGAAAGTGGTTCACCGTGGACGGTTCCTAATATGGTACACAAAATGAGTCTTCTTTCATCTCGAGAAGGTAGGAATGCATGATTTTCGTGTGCTCTTTTCTAAGACTTGACAATGCTACTACTTTTTTTCTGTTGACTGTTTAGTCATTTTTTTGCTCTTATTTTTGGGCAAGATTTCATAGTTTTTATTGTGAAAATTGTTCCAGTAATTTTGCCATTTATTTTGGGTGCAGAATACGAATGGCAGAAACTTCAAGTTCATATATTAATGTAAAAAAGAAAAAAACAACGGATGTGATGCCATACCATTAGGGGGGGGGGGAAATTAATTCTGATTGACCAGCAAGATAATGGGGGGGGGGGATAAGGGATAAAACAAAAATATAATTCAAAATTATCAATTTCTATTTTACATTAAAAGAAAAAAAAAAAAATCAAAATCTGTCAGTTCTAATAATTTTTACTCAACCAATTTTATTTTGATTTAATTTTTTTCATTCATATTTTATTTTTA
The DNA here is from genome assembly GCF_053919585.1 of Euprymna scolopes. NCBI lineage: Eukaryota > Metazoa > Mollusca > Cephalopoda > Sepiida > Sepiolidae > Euprymna > Euprymna scolopes. The sequence goes on from NC_136507.1 coordinate 99,121,710, forward strand.
CATTCTTTCACTTGACATCTACATAATCTAGTAGACGTACACAATTAGAATGAGTGACACACAATTAAGTGACAAAGTAATTGTCCGGAGTGACACGAAGGGGAGGGGGATATTAATTAGTTTTGTTCACTCAATTGCTCTTATGTAGAAGAGAGTCAAATATTTGACTTTTTTATCTTGCCTCACTTTAATAATAAATCTTTCCAAATTAAACCACTTTCACATAATCTCAAAAACCAATTTCTTTTACCTACTCAACTCTGTCTTTGTTATTTTGTTTGTGTCAGCATGTCTGTAACCAAAATTATGTTACAGTTCTCAAAAATATGCTTTATATTCTCACACTAGTGGAGGGGGAGGGGTCACCGCCTGGCTTTATCCGGTCATAAAACACACTTAAATATGATATCTTAATTTGTCCAGATTTCGTATATATTATTATAGTCGTGACTTTAAAAGTAAAAAATGAAGTATTTGGGTGCCATCAGCTAGAATCGAAATCGAAAGCAAAACTGTAGCATTCAAAGATGGTGACGTTACCACTCTACCAACGTGACATGCATATGACCTGATTAAAAATAAACTAAGATGAATGTACAAAATGTATAACAATTTTTTTCAATTTGGACCGGCTAAAGATCCATAAAAGAACGGTACATAAAAAATCCAATCATTTGAGGCCCCTAATGCCACTCTGAGACTTTTAGTTTCAGAAGAGATAGAGTTTGAAAATATGGAGACAGACAGACAGTGAGTTATAAATTAGATTTTAATTTTCTGAATATCAAGAATAATTTAATGCTCGTAAGCGTTTTCTTTTTTTGTTTTGTTTTTTTTGGGTTTTTTTTTTTTTTACCTCAAACAAGGTATTTAGTCATTTGGAATGGAACGGGATACTATTTGGGATTGTGTTTAATAGGGGACTCTGGGGAGTTGAACAGAAAGATGTTTATTCACATTATATTTAAACTTCTGCATGTCAGTACAGTCAGGGGAGCCGGAAACATGGAGGGAATTCCAAAGTCTAGTAGTCCAAGAGAAGAAACTATTAGAGAGTAGAAGGCTTTCTGGCATCTAGGGACCTCAACAATAAAGGGGTTGGATTTTGTTGATTTTCAGGTTAGTTGGGAGTATGTATATTAAGGGAGCACAAGTGTTAGGAGTTCATCAGAACGCACTTCATTGAAATACTTGTAAAACAGGCACAGGGATGTGACATTGCGGTAATGGGACAGAGGTTAGAGATTGGCTGATAGTGCAGGATTTATTAGATTTGAGACTCTTTTTTGGATCCTATCTATGAGTGAGAGACTAATGGTAGATGCATCAGCCCAAATGTAGCAACAATACTCCATGTATGAATAAATTGTGGCCTTGTAAAGATATAGAATACTCCCAGGTGAGAGTAATTTTCTAGCACGGTGAAGGGAGCCTACCTTCTTTGCAGCAGTCTTTGAAATGTCCTTAATGTATTTGTTCCGATTCATGTTGCCTGTGAATGTTAAGGCAATAAGTTTTAAGAATAAGCTCTTAGGTATAGTTATTTGTTATGCCAGTTGGTGACTGAAAAGGTTTTTTCTCACTTTGCTAGTCTATAAATATGTTCACAAAAGACCTTGGTATTTCATTATCTTTTCCCCACTCACTTGTGTGTTGGCGTGTTCACAGACGTTATTGTCAGGAAAAAATAAAAACATACACAATAGATATCATTAGATTTCTTGTCCGAATTGTTCAACTTTTTGTATAGAATTTTGTTTGCATTCTTCAACAGACACTAGATTCATCTTTGTCTTAAATTTTGAATGTATTTAACTTTTGAAAACGTAAAGAATATAATTTTAATTAAATTTCTAGCGACTATTTAATTTCATGGGCTGTGTTTGAATTCATCATTCGAAGTTATATTAAAAGGATTTATTTCTTTTCTGAATTTTTGAGATGAGGATTGGTTATTTGGATTCATCGGACTACTGGTCTCATCTTCAGTGTCATTTTCACAACATTTCGGTTGATGTAACCTCCGACCTTCTTCAGGTGTATCTTGTCCAACTCTGGAATGTTTCTGTCAAGCTCAGGAATTTGGACGGAATTTCAAACAGAACCCTTTATTTACTTCACGAGGGTAGCATGCTCTTTTTCCATCAGCCATGGCTGGATAGACGTCCTAAGTAATTTGCAATTGTATTTTTTGGTCGCCCACACTGAGAATTGAACCTACAACTTTCAATAGAATATCACTTTTACAATTGATTTTTGCAAGTACTCTAACTACTGCATCATGGGTCCTTGCAACAAGATACACCTGAAGAAGGTCGGAGGTTACATCGACTGAAACGTTGTGAAAATGACTCTCAAAGTGAGAACAGTAATCCGATGAATCCAAATAATACGGATTTATTTTTATACAATTTTTTTTCTCCTTTAATTCACTCCAAGTAAGATAGATGGCCACAGGTTACTGAGAATTAGAGGTCAGCATGATGTTTGTGTTACATTTAAATTTTTGGATAGTGGTACAGTCAAGGAAACAAAATAAAGAAGGGAGTTCTAAACTTTTAGATTGAATGGATTCACCCTAACATGCAATGCTGTTCGTTTCTTTCGTGATCTTTTATCATTGCCGTTGGATCATCACCGAATTCTGCTACAGATCAAAGAGTAGATTAACTCAGTTGTTTACTGTCAGGAGAAAAGATGCAGCCACAAAATAAATCAAAGATCAGACTCTTTTATGTTACCAAAATTTGGGGGGGGGGAAGAAGAAAAAAAAAAAAGGAAAACGTTCAACAAGATGGAAACCGATAATTTTTTTTTTTTTTAATTCATCAAATAATTCTAGCAAGACTTTTATTGAATTGACAGAAGTAAATAAACAACTCCATAAAAGAAATCATTCAAACATTAAAAAAATTTTTTTTTAACTATTTCAAACAGCGCATGCTGCTACTTGGACATAGGGAGTTACTATTTAGGACCATGTCTACAAGGGACTATATAAAAAGTTCAGCAGCAAAATATTTGTTCACATTATATTTAAAATTTTGCATCTTAGTACAGAGAGGGGAACAGGAAAGGAATTCTGGCCTTTTTCTAAGTTTATCTATGTAAATAAAATAGAAGATGTGTGTTTTTGTGAAAATATTTAACCGATAAACTCCTAAACTGCTGGTCACATAACACTGAAATTAACAGTAATCATACATCAAGGATGGTTGATAAGTAAAATCTTTGTTTGGATGGATGAATAATGTGTACAGAAATGTCAGTAATGAAAAATGTTCATTTCAACTAGCCAACATATTTCTATTACTTTTCTGCATGTGCAAATTCATTCATAGTTTGAAGTGATTTAATTTTAAATCTTTCTTATCTATCAGTCGATAGCTTAAACTGTAGGGAACATAGCAGGAGTAGAGTGCTAAATGTTTTGGTTTTGATTCTAACTGATGGCACCCAAATCATTTTTTTTTAATCTTAAAATCAGTACTACATATATTTAGGTACAATATAATATTCAATAAAAAAATTGGCTCTAATAATAAATAGGAAATCTGCAGGAATTAAAAATACAGGGTGACCCAAAAAAAACAAAAGCTAAATGGAGGCCATCTAGAACATATGCTGTAGAATGGAGAAAAAAAGGCCAAAGACCCTAGTGTTTTGAATGTAATGTTTTGAATATAATAAACTAGTTATGACCAAAGTTTCATTTCATTCGGACAAAACACTAAGAAACGGAGCCCTAATTATAGTTGGGGCCCGTTTCTTTTTAGTCACCCTGTATATTTAAGCATATTTTACAACCAGGCAAGGCCAAGAGCCCCTGCTAGTTTGGAAATAAAACAACAATAACAGATGATAATACTGAAGGATACGTTTTAAAGCATCTGCCGATATGCTAGGTTGGAAAAACATGAGCAGCCGACTTAACATAGTATGGGATTTGAACTGCTTCCAAAGGATAAAAAGGAATTTAGTTTTTTTTTGTTTTTTTTTTATCCCAAAAAAGGCATATTTTTACTTGAATATAAAGGATTAATATTTGGGACTATGACTACAGAGGACTATGTAAAGAGATGAGTGCACAAAAACACTTGTCTAGCAGAAACCATTAATTCCCCCCCCCTCTTTATCTGTGCCGAAGCCCAAACGTAGATTCCATTAACAAAGCTTCTTAGAACTGCACACCTGTGGAACTCTTCCGTTTTCCTGCTTTCTAACTGACTACAATTTGGTCCTCTTCAAGTCCAATGTAAACAAGTTCTTGATAAGCCATTCCTTTAAGTAATCCAATTTACCATATTTCTACTACTAATGATTACTACGACATTTTCCAATTGATTACTGTACATTCATTAACCTTTATTCTTGAGTGGCCTCTGGACCTTGATAAGTTGTGACTCCTTTGTAAAAAAAAACAAAAAAAAAGCTCAGTTCACATTACATTTAAACTTCTGCATGTCAGTACAGTCAGAGAAGTAGAAAACAGAGAGGGAATTCCAGTCTAGCAATCCAAGAGAAGAAACTATAAGAATAGAAGGCTTTCCAGCATCTAGAGACCTCAACAGTGAAGGGGTATGATTTTGCCGCTTGTCAGACTAATCAAGTGTATGTACATTGAGGAGGTACCAATGTTCAGAGTTTGTCCGAGTGCGTTCCATTAGAATACTTGTCGAACAGACACAAGGATGAAACACTTTAAAGTTTGAAACATTTGTAGTCATTTTTTGTTCATCCTACAAAACAGAACTTGATTTGGCCATCCATCATAAACAAATTCATACATTTTTTTTTGTACTTGCAGGAAATATCACCAGTCACAATGAACCTGCAGGAAGACTTCTATTCTGGTATCCAGATGCAATTGGAAGAGATGGTCATCTATATGTCACACTGAAGGCAATCATCGAGTGGGAAACTGGTGAATTGCAGACGAATTTGCTGCCAGTCTGAGAAAGCTTGGAATTCTTCAACGTTTCACCAACATCTACTATTGTCGGATGAATGGAAAAGAGAATAGGGGAGTGATTATAAAGAAGGATTAAAAATGTTTAAGCACACCATGACAGAAGTAAATAGACAAACGCATGAAAAATAATACATTTTTCTATGCTTATCCCCTGCAGCAGGATCTGCACTGGATTTCTCCTTTCACAATATGCGATCATCGGTTTGGTTAGGATGAAGTTTGGACCAACCACCTTTGCTTCAGCCATCCTCTTGACCTGTTCCCAGGGCCCTCTAGCCTGGATCTCATTTCATAATAATGTCGCTCATGTGCATTACACATACCAGTGAAGACAGTTTTCTTCTATTTGGTCAGAGAACGGCACAACTTTGAACACATTTGAGTCTGGTCCAACTAGAATTCCAACATATTATCTTTGTCTCCAAGACTAAAAGTTTTCTTTCTACTTCCTGCAGCTACAGAAACACTTGAAACCATAAAAGGTAGTTGTAAAAGTTTGATACATTGACATTTTGTGTTTCAGATATCATTATAATGGTCATAAGTCACAATTTAAGAATGACATTGGCCAATGTCATTGGAGGACATTTTTTAAAAGCTTTCTAATGCATGCCAGTATGTTAAATGGTATTATACCAAATATGATGATATGGCATAATCACGTTTGACACTCCAATTCTCGTCAGATCACCAAGTGGAACTCTCTGCCGCTTGCCTGTTTCCCACCTGACTACAACTTTGACGTCTTCAAGTCCAACAAACTCCTGACAAACCGCCCCCTTAAGCAAGGCACTATCAAAACCCCCAATACTAATAATTACTACAATACTATCTCACTAATTACTGTACACGCAATAACCCTTATCCCTGAATGGCCTTCGGGCCTTGATAAGTGGTGACCCCCCATGTAAAAAAAAAGAAAAAGAAAAGTTAAGCAATGATGAGCCTGGCCAGTACCAGATGGATGACCATTTGGGACACAGGTGCTCTCCGCTTATCTCACTATTGTTTCCAATCGTCATGGATTTCTCCTTGCCACTGAACTTGAGCAGTGCTGATTCAGAAGAGGTGGGGTTGGGGATTGCACAACCCTTGCCACATTTACATGCACAGCTGCTTCTACAGGGGGTATCCTTTGTCTTTCGAGACTGAATGGAAGCATCAATGATGAGATCATTTTTCCATTATTGAGAGAATTTGATAATGCAAGACATTTTTAGCAAATTCAAATTTTGAAGGAAATAAATTTATTCTTAGACAATTTGATTAACTGCTATTATCAGTAAGAAATACAAATTGGGGATTGGATCAAAGCACAATTTTAAGCAAACGTTTTAACTTTTTGGGCAGATATTTCCTGGCAACATGAATAAGTACGTAAGAAATGTTGCCAAGTCTGTTGCGAACTAGAAAACTTCTTACATTTGCCAGTATTCTATATCTCTATAAAGCTACCATTCATCCATGCAAGGATTGTTGTCATATCTGAGCTGGTGCACCAAATGTGGGGGGGGGGGAATTATGTTAAAATAAAAGATTTCTTACAATGGATCTTTTGATTTGCAGATTCGGCAATAAAAATGCTATTTGAGGATGATTGACTGACAGACTATCAGAAAAAGGGTTCCCAGAGATTTGCAAAGACATTTTTATCTGAATTGTATTCAGTTTAACAGCCATTTAACATGCGGGCAGGTGTTAGATGGGAGAAAAAAAGTTAGGTGTTGACCAGAAGCTAATTTAAAATGTAAAACCAACATTAAAACAAATATGGTGATAACGACGATGTCCTCACGTCTCTAAGTAACTTTACATTAGGTTTGGATTATTTAATATTAAATCTGATAGTGCTTCAAGTTCTTTATATATTTTCATGTATTTATGTCGTTTGATTTGGTTATTTTGTCGAGGAAAATTGCTTTTGTTTTTGACTTTGCAGAACATGATTAAGTTTTTGAAAGGAAAAGAAAAAAAAATAACATTAATGTTTGGTGGATTTTGGTCAGGAAGCTAGTATTTTCAGACTGCCTGATCTAGTAGCATCTACAATCAACATAAAGTGATGGAGTGGTGAAAATTGAGGAATATTGTAATATGTATTTTGCCTGATTAAAAAAGTATAAAGAAAAAGACTTAAGGAAACAAACGTTGATTAACTCAGCTTTTGATGAAGCACACAAGAAATGAAACAATTTTCTTTATTTTCAGTCACATGAGCATAAATAGTCGATTGTTTGCTGAACAAAGCAGACAATCATGCAGCAGAATTACTTTACTACAGTTTCAGGATTTTTATTTGTTTTTTGTTTTTTTTTGCTGAATTGGAGATAATCGATTTATTTTCAGATTTGGATTTTTCAGTAAAATAAAAATTAAAAAAAAAAAGAACTTTTTTTTTTCTATTCAAAAAAGAAGAATGCTTAAAGAAAATCAATAAAAAAAATTGTTTTTAAGAAAAGCTAATAAAGAAACATTAAGATTAAGTACCATATTTTCACCACGTATAATACAAAAAATTAATTTGGAACATGAATTAAAGGTAAAAAAAAATAAAAGAGAGGTGGGGTAGTTGATATGTCCCATGAAAAGGATATATTCGTTTGAAGTAGCTAACTCGACTGGGCTTACCTAAGGCATACCCGACACCCTCCAGCTTACTTAAGGCATACAGATATCCTTCGGCATATCTGCATCGTTCAGATTATTTAAACGTATTGATGAAAGCTGAAATACATGATCACACTGAAGTTGTTCTCATTTCAAACTGCATTAAATGTTTATCCTTTTAATTATAAAAACATGTTTCGTTTTTTTTTTTTTTTTTTTTTTTTAATTTACGTTGAATTCAGGTAAAAAAAAATAAAGATGGACATTTTTTTTTTTAATATAGAAGATATGCAAGAAAAGAACCATTTTACAATGATTAAAGTTAGGGAATTTTATATTAATAAGACCAGTCCAATGTTAGGTGTTTATATCTCCCTCAGTATGATGATTTTTCTTTTGAACAACAAATATCGTAATTATCCAATTTTTAATGAATGTTGAAAGATCTACTTAATCCGCTATTCTATAATTAAAAGCAATGTGAATGTAATTATATATATATATATATATATATATTATATATATATATATGTTCGAAATGAATGTTTCTATTTAGAGCACTCGATTTGATTTTTTTTGTTTTTTCTTTTGAAATTGATTCATAATTTACAATTATCAATCTTTATACTCAATAAATATACATATACACACGCACACACACATATATATATATATATATATATATATATATAGGGTTAAACGATAAAATTGTTGCTCTAGAAAAGACGAAATAATTCCATTTCCATTTGATAAAAAACAGTTTTCTGTTTCCGTTGCAGACCATCTACTAGTTGGCCAGTTGTGTACAACTCAAGAGCGATAAGAACCTTCTATCATGTCTGAAAGTGACACAATGTCCAACAAGAGAGATTGGAGATGCACCGCTGTACAACTCATGCTCTCTACTGATCCAAGTTATGACAACAGGACCATTGCCAGCACCCGTACAACGCATCGTTGGATTGCCACGAATAACAGGCATGTGCCCAGGGTGATGAAAACAAAGTTTCCGGACACAGTTATGGTCTTTGGTGTGGTTTCAAGTGAGGGTCACATCATGTCACCTCACATGTTCATAGTGGGCTTGAAAGTCAACACCAAAATGTACCTTGATGTGCTGAAGCGTGTGGTGATCCCCTGGTGCAATCAGGTAGCTGGGTGTGGCAGCAGGACTTGACACTAGCCCACAAGTCCGAAGAGACCCAGGCTTGGCTTCAGAATGAGTGCTACAACTTTGTACCCTTCTCTCACTGGCCCCCTCCTCCTGCCACGACCTGAACCCGCTGGACTGCTTCGTTTGGTCATAGGTCGAGAACATCACCAACATGACCTCCCACAACACCAAAGCCAGCCTGATCGCTGCCATCTGCCAAGTATTTGCCAAGCTCTTGCCGGTGCTTATGGAAAAGGCATGCTCCTAGTTCTAAACGGATATCGAGGTGGTGATTGAGGCTGAAGGCAGCTACATTGAACAGATGTCAGCTCTACTACATAATCAAGTTACCTGAATTGATTTTTTCAATAAAAATTAAAAAATAAAACTGTAGTGTTGTTTTCATTAGGGCAACAAGTTTATTGTTCCACACTGTATAACATCAGAAAAGTCATTACACATCTGCACAGGAGCTTTTCTGTTGTTTAAGTCGCAGAGATCACACACACAAGTGGCGAATCAGATCTTACTGCCATCTAGCTCAAATGAACCAACTGCCAAAGTGATTTTTTAAACTTGGTACAAAAAAACACCATTGCAGAACCAGCTTAAAGTTAAACAATTTTTTTTTGTGCTCGAGGTAGTACTTTCAAAGTGTTTACTGATTTTTGGAAGGTGAAGCAGCAATGAAATCTAAAATGTTCATAAACTCCCTGCCACCCTCTAAAAAAATAAATAAATAAATAAATAAGAAATAAATAATAAATAAATAAAATTATATATTAAGAAAAGAAAAAAAGAACACAAAAAAAACACACACACAAACAAAAGGAGGGGGGAAAAGAAAAATGGCGTGTAAAGAGCAAAGAAAAAAGTGAAAAGGGAACTTTTGTTATTTTGTTGCTTTGATTTTCAGAAATGGACACATGGACTTAAATTTCCCGACGTACAGTTATCAACATATTGATTATAAATCAATAATATACTATTTTTCTCTTCTCGAACCCAAAATACTAGTCGGAAGGAGGGAGAAAAGTGTACATGCTATTCGCAATCAATAATTGAAGGTCAGAGAGAAATAGAACATTTCAAAGAAGCTTCCGAATTCAAAAAGCATCAAGAAGAGGGCTTCAACTGAATTGAATCAACTACAAATGTGATAGTTTCAATGTCAGAAATAACAGATTCTGAACATAATAAAAACAAAGTTGATCTTAAAAAAAAAAACACAATTCATGAATTATGAGTTTGCATTTTGTTTAATTATGATAAAATAAACGTGCATGAAGGATTAACCAAATGGATACCATCTAAGATTATGGAATTAGCCATGCTGAGTTAGAAGTCTTTTAGGTCCATTACGGTCATTTATGCACTAATACTATAAGGAAAGGTATTAACCCTACTCCATTAGCTTTAGTTAACATCAAAGATGCAGAGTCAGCAATTTTTACACAAGTAACAATCAAAGTTATATATATATATATATATATATATATATATATATATATATATATATTTCTTCTGAATAGATTTAGCCAACAGTCAGCTGGTATGGAAACCTGTGATTATAAGAATTACAAAATATTACTGGTCATAATATTCTATGTATTATCTAAATAGGAATTGCTCAATATACAGGATAGAGCAAATAAAGCAAATTCTGAAGAGATGGTAGGCATCGAAACCCTACAGGATAAGGAGATAAAACTTCTAAAGTATTCTTTGTCTTACTTGGAATAATAAGAAGTCTTTGATTTAAATAAAGTTTTTTTTAATTTCATTGAATCACTATAATTTGAGATATAAATATAAATATATATATATATATATATATATATATATAGCTAGCTACTATTATATAAAATGAACTTTGTGTGTTTATGTGTGTGTGCGTCTGGAGTCGTTCCCTATGTCCTCTGAAACAGCTGAACCGATTTTTGGAAATTTCACATGAAGGTACCTGATGTGTCTGGGAGTGTTCTCACATAGGTTTTGTGTTCAAATGCGTCTGATGAAAACCGATAATATATAAAACAAATCCGATAAAAAATGGAAGTCCGATTTTGACCAAAGTCCACACTTTTATATAATCTAACATTACAAGTGCATTTGAAAAGTGTTATCACCGTACAAGCAGAAAGACCCAGCCTATAAAATCAACTTTGTATTCTTTTATAAGACAGGAACATGTTTGAAATGAATGTTTCTGTTTAGAGCACAATTGAACCATAATACTTGACTTCTGCATTTTAAACTTTAAGTGAAGCCATGTATTGTGGACTAAGTCACTGCGGGGAGGCATATGAAGCTTCCTTTCGATACACTGCAGAAGAGGGGGGGGGGTGACAGTCCCTAACTAAAGCAGGAAATCAACAGATTTGATTTAAAAAAAAAAAAAAAAAAAAAAAAAAAAAAAAAAATGGACGATTTCAATGACAACAAAAGTATGGGAGGATAAAACATTTGTTGATCTTCATTCAATTCCAAACAACGTTGGGTCTCCTTGCTTATATATATATATATATATATATATATATATAAGCTGAACGTCTGTGTGTGTGTGTCTGGTCACGAATAAGCTCCTATATAGTTGACTATTATAGAAAACTGATTACATATAATGATAGATGTATCAAGACACAGGAATGGGTATGTTTGATCTGGCATAATGATGATTCATTAAAATTGTGGGGTCTGCATACGCACCTAGTCCACAAAGTATGGAAATAAAAATTTTAAAAAAGAACGTTTACAAGTGTTTTTGATATAGATGTACATAATACTTTGATAAGTATGTTTTAACTTAAATGGGGATGGTATAATAAAATTGTGGGGTCTGTGTTCGCGCCTGGTCTCCATAGAATGGAAATATGTCACAAAGTTTAACAAGGTTTTTTAATATAGAACCGCAGAATATTGTGATAAGTGTTTCAGTGTGAACAGGTATGGTATAATAAATTATAGGGTTTATCTATTATATTTTTTACTTTCATCATATTTTGCTTTGGTTTTGATACCCCCAAATTCGAAGCTATCTTTACAAACCTTCCTTTTCATAACCTATCATATTTTCATAAATCAGAGTCCATTTTTTGTAAGCTGTTTTTGAACCCAGTCAACGACGGGTTTGCTAGTATATATATATATATATATATATATATATATATATATATATATATATAAGAGAAAGAAAATTAAAACTGTAAGGTGAACTTTACAATCCAAATTTATTGTTCGACTGAATACTCCAAAAAACAATTTACAAAGTCCTTATTCCGTGGAGTTTCAAAGAATACTATTCTTGTTATTCTTCTTATCAGAGGACATAAAGAAAGCAGCAAATTATATTTGTAGCAATGCTAGAATTTGCTAGTTAAGGCATTAAGTAAAACCGCAATTTATTGTAGTCATAAATTGCCAAAAAACAAAAAACAAGTGACAAAATATAAAAACAAATCGCGCATGGTATTTCAGCTTGCATGAAAATTCTCCCAAGGTAATCTGAAAGGCAAAAATAGTTCTTAAGAGAGAATGGAGTCCAAAATTAAATCCAATGTAATGATGCATATAGTCCGGTTGGAAAGTTTTCAAAGCAACTGAAATAATGGAAATTTTTTTTTTTTCGGACAGCGCAGTAGCCCAAAGAGAAGTTGATCTCTAGTCAAATGTGATCAAAAATAAAAAGAGAAAATAGCATGCTATCTTTCATCATCAGCTTAATTAGAAAAAGTGATTTCAGATTGAATTTTAAAAAATTAAGATCAGGCTAAGAAAAAAAAAATCAGCCTGTAAAAGTTTATATTACTCTGACCGGATATTGTCTAAACAGACTGAAACCATTCTTTCTTTAAAGTGTTAAATTCGATGTCACTATTAAAAGGGTGGGGAGTGAGGATTAGAAAGTTTTAAGGGTGGCAAAGTCTTAGCTTATTAGTAATTATAAGGGTGTTGAAAAGTCATGATGTTAATGATGATGATGATGATGATGACAAAATAATAATAAATGCAATGTAATGCTAATAATATAGTCAATGATCATGTGTAATAATAATAATAACAGTAAAATTACTAACAATCATTACTATGATAGTAATGATTATTAGTAATAATGATAATAAAAAACGGTAATAAAAATGGCAATAATAATGATAATGACCAGAATAATAATTATAAAGATACTAGTGAAAAAAAAAAAAAAAAAATAGTAATAAACATAACAGCAATAGTGAAATATTATGCGCGATTTGTTTATATATTTTTTTTTACACATCCAACATTTTTTCACTTGTTTTTCTTGGCAACTTATGACTACAATAAATTGCGGTTTCACTTAATGCCATAACTAGCAAATTCCAGCATTGCTACAAATATAATTTGCTGATTTCTTTCTGTCCTCTGATGAGAAGAATAGCAAGAACAGCATTCTTTGAAACTCCACGGAATAAGGACTTTGTAAACTGTTTTTTGGAGTATTCAGTCGAACAATAAATTTGGATTGTAAAGTTCAACTTACAGTTTTAATTTTCTTTCTTTTATAATAAGCTCTACTCTCTATTGCATATTGAGCTTTTTTATTCGGTTGGGATTAAATTATCTACATATAAATACTGTTATTCATATTAGTTTGAATTTATATTGCATATATCACGTAAACACTACATCCTTTTCATTTCATTAACAAATATATATAACACGCACACCATATTTTTTTTCTTTTGCAGCTGTCTCCCAACTTTCAGTACAAATAACTTGCATTCAATTAACCTAGAGGTGTATGCTGTTATAGTTCAATAACTTGAGTGTTATTTCTTCTGCCGCCACACCAATAATTTCCTGGGTAAGGTTGACACTGTTGTCCAAACTTCTGTATACATCACGCACCTTCTCTCAACTCCAAACGAACTTCTGCTAATTCAACTTATTTCTTCGAAATCCAACTTCAAAATCAACTTCCCTCTAAAAAAGCAACCCTCTTATCTCCAACTAGGAGCATCTCATTTGCATATCGGGTGGTCACATTGCAGGCATATAAAGAGATAAGGCAGGTCAGGAGGGCAGTCCTCTTTGTCAGGTACTTCTTCGAAGAATCGTGAGCAGCACTTCCTCCTTTCCATCTTCCTCATTACCACTGTTATTGCCACCAGTCTTTTCCATTATCCCCTCTCGGGTGGTCACATTGCAGGCATATAAAGAGATAAAGCAGCCATTTTTGTTTCTTTCTTCTTCATTCATTTCATTCCACGACCGACGCGTTGAATTATGCACACGTGCTAGTTAGGTAAGTCACGCGTTTCCCTACAGCTGTGGAATTAAATAACATCAAAATGGTTGAAGTTGGCAAAGGCCACAAAACAGGTTGGTCTAATACCATTTAAACAGTCCCCTCTCTTGCAGAGTCGATAAAGTTGTTGAAAAGTAATTTTAGTTTTCACATCTTTTTAAAACTTATACAGAGAAACAAAATTTTAGTTGAAAGTAAGACTTTTTGATATTCAATTAAAAATATGGATTATTTCCCATTTTGACTTGAATGTTTTTTCCAGTCATAATTGCAACATGTTTCCATATTACCAGTTGTGCAATTTATGTTAAGTACATATACAAGAGGTGTGCAATAAGTAATGCCCCTGACCCACTTCCCATAGGAGTAGAGCAACGAAACTTGGCACAGTTATTAGTCTTTCTCTACATAGGAACCACCCAGAATTATGCATTTCTCCCATCGTTTGATGTAGCTCTGGAGACCGTTTTTGTAGAACACCCCAAGTTGGTCCTCCAACCACGACGTGACTTCAGAAATCAAGGCTGCATCATCTGGGAAACGCTTTCCTTTCAAAAACAACTTCATGGCTGGGAAGAGGAGAAAGTCAGAGGGTGCAAGGCCGGAAGAGTAGGGAGAATGGGGAAGGATTTCATAACCACACGCCCGTGCTTCTGATCTGGCGACATGAGAGTTGTGGACCGGAGCGTCGTCCTGCAGGAGAAGGGTACCTTTGCTGATCTTGCCACGCCTCTTGATTTTGATAGCTTCCCTTAATTTCCTAAAAAATGAAGCATAATAGGCTCCTGTAATTGTGGTACCCTTTGCCAGGAAATCTGTCATCACTACTCCGTCCTGGTCCCAGAAGACTGAGCATGACCTTGCCAGCAGAAGGCTGCACCCTTGCCTTCTTTGGAGGTGGTGAGTCCAAGTGCTTCTACTGCATTGACTGGGCTTTGGTCTCTGGATCATAGTGATGGACCCAGGTTTCATCCTGTGTAATCAGTCTTTTGAAAAACTTTGACTCATCTTCTTGGTACATCTCCAAATTCATCCTCGAGCTCTTGACACGTTCTTGCTTCTGGAATGGTGTGAGCAACCTGGGAATCCATCTGGCAGACACATTATGCAAATGGTCATGAATAATAGTTTCCACAGACCCTGTACTAATTTTGACATCTTGGGCTATTTGGCGAATAGTAATGCGCCAATCTTCCAAAATGGCAGCCTCAACTTGACAGACAGATGCCTCATCAATGGCAGACGGGGGGCGACTAGGTCTGGGAGTTGTTTTCACAGACTTCCAGCCATGTTTGAATTCACGATGCCAGCATTTTACAAGGTCATATGATGGGGCATTATCACCATAAGTTTCTTTCATTTCATCAAAAGTCTCCTGTGGTGTGCGTCCTTTCAAATACAAAAATCGGATCACTGCTTGACATTCAACAGGCTCCATTTCACACCTGACTCAGTTCAAACACCTGTAAAACAGAAACCACGTTTAGTTCAGAGCTGTAATTTGCCACATAATTCATAGTGATATAAATCATTGCACATGCAAAATTTCAGCTAGATCAGACAACTGGAAATGGGTCAGGGGCATTACTTATTGCACGCCCCTCGTAGTTATAGTACAACAATAACAGTGGCTAGTCAGAATCAAAGTTTGATATGCCAACTTTGTATCTTAGATGCATTAAAGTCTATATCAAAACATGTACTCTAGCAAAACTAAAACGATCCTATACTAAACAAGGACATAAGTCAATCATAAGACTGCATACATTCGTCTGACAATGTAAGAATGGGTCAGTATTGGGTCTTACTTCGCCATATCTTATGAAGTTTTTTTTTTTCTTTTTACAAAGGAGTTACCACTGATTTAGGTCACTCGAGGATAAGGGTTAAGGTGGTAGTGTAATAATCGTTAATGGTGTAAGTTGGGTATGATTTGATTATTTAAGGGGGTGATTTACTAAGAACTTGTTTATATTAGACTTTAAAGCTACCATACTGTAGGCAGCTGAGAAGCAGGCCAATGAAACAGTGTTCCACAAGCGGGCACTTCTAGGATAAAAGCTGTGTTCATGGAATCTGCTTTTAGATTTAAGCACAGATACAGTGGGGGAAACTTGATAATGGGTTGCAGTTAGTCGAGTGTTTTTGTTTGGCAAGGGGTGACCATAGATTGGAGTTTAGACGAGCACTTGCCAAGAAACTAACGATAGAGTAGAAACAGTGTTCCTAAACGTTTATAACACAAAAAGAACTATTTGTCTAATCATGCTAAAATTTTGCACGCTGGTTACCATTATCGAACGGCGTCAGATCCATACATCAAATTTGCAATAAGCACAAGTTGAAATTCTGTGAAAATTTCAACCATGATCAAACTTCAAGTTCATGTAAGATGCGGGACTTCATTGGTTACAATATGGGCCAAGTAGCAAGTATCTACAATGAGTGGAAGAGATCGTTAAAACTGTGGCATTCACTTTTTCTATGACGTTTTTATTTACAAAGGAGTTACCACTTATCAAGGCCCTGAGGCCACTCGAGGATAAGTGTTAATGAGTATGTGGTAGTCAATGGGACAATATTCTAGTAATCGTTTCAGTGGAAAATTGGATTACTTAAGGGGATGCTTCATCAAGAACTTGTTTATGTTGGATTTGAAGACGACCATATTGTAGTCAGCTAGAAAGCAAGCTAACAGAAGAGAGTTCCACAGATGTGCAGTTCTAAGAAAGACGTTTTGTTCATGGAATCCATGTTTAAGCTTAGACATAGATAAAGAGTGGGGGAAATTATTGATAGTGGTTTCAGACAGACGAATGTTTTTCATGAAAGTTTGTTGAGGGGAAAACCATAGATTGGAGCTCCGACAAGCACTTGCCATGAAAATAACAAAGCAGAGCCAGGCTCACAACGTCTCTTCTGTGGGAAAGAGGCTGCAGAGAAGAGAAAAGGGCATCACCTACTTGGCTATGAAGCCTATTTTGAACATTGTCAAGGCAGGATAAGATATTCTAGCAACTTCTGCTCAGATGTGGCAACAGTACTCCATCCTAGGACATACTTGGCTCTAATACCTTTGATCTAAATAACATAAAATTAAATCAGTTCTAAGTTAGGCCAGGATATTTTGACCAAATTTGGTGGCGATTAGTCAAGCAATGTGGACACTAAGCTGTACACAAACCAACATAGTGAGAAACCAACAGACTTGACAGAAAACACAACTAATTCGAGTTACATTACGTGTCGACTTATCCCATATGTGAATTTTAGTTTTCTGATACTGAACAATACAAATGTAGAAGAAATATGTACAGGTTTTATTTAATCGACCTTATTATATTAGAAAATGAAAGAAAAAAAATGATTTGTCATTACAAGTCAATGTTGGGTTGGAGTAGATCAAACACACAAAAAGATTTTTAAAAATATAAAAAATTGTTTGTTGTATTTACAGACCGATACCTAATTTTGGCTAAGCCAGGAGGATCGTGTCCATACAGAGTACTTAAATGGTTGTCCATAGACGCAGTCTATGAACACAGTGAAAAATATGGGAAAATACACAACTTTTTTCTCGTCATTTTCAGAAAGTTGCAAAGAGTTTGTTTGATAAAATGAATCTGGATTTTTTTTTTCTTTCTTTAAAAACATTTCTAAATTTTAGAACTGGTAACAAATTCCCTTAGAATCAAATATAATCGGCTGAAAATACAAAAATGAACAGAACTTATGTTTGAAACAAGATTTTTCATTTATATTATACTAGCAAGTCGCCCGGCGTTGTCCAATAGTAAAATGCGCATAAATATTATATTTTAATTAATCCATCCATCCATAGCCTTGCGCCCCTGGAGGGGCATAGGCCATTTACAACTTCGTAGATGCTTTTGTAGCGAGGGGTTCTTTTTTCGGGGTGAGGGTGCTGGCCCCACGCCTAACCTTTCCAGAAGGGACATACAGCGCCTAGCCTTTCCAAATGGTCACCCATCTGGTATTGGCCAGGCTCAACGTTTCTTAACCGGTGTGTCAACGTGATTGTGCCGTACATATTTTAATTAATGTAGAATTCTAATTTATTATAAACAGAAATACTATAGGTACTAAGCATAATATTAAATTCCTTAAAAAAATGAAGTAAAAGAAAAACAAAAGAAACCGAGAATTCGAATATTATGTTTTTTTAAAACAGTTCACTTCTTGTAAGTAAAAAAAAATATTTGAGCTAAGACCAAAACCTAAATACAGTGATTCAAGCACAATAACCATTAGGCTGGTTCAATACGATCTTTAAAAAGGGTTTTCAAACCTACTTATTTTTAACATAATCCGTTATGTGAACCATTTATGCATGCGCATTCATGGAACTGTTAACAAACAGATAAAAATTCAACAACCCACCATGTACCAATTTTTCAATTTTGACCCCTTAGCAACCAGTTTTTCCAGATGAAAACTGATTAAAAAGTTTCCCACATATCCGGTAGCAAATTTCAAGTCTGTAGATCAAAAATCCGTTCAGTATGTAGGTTGAGAAGTGTTCTTACACACATACACCTTCACACTTTTATAGATAAATAGATTTCTCTTATCTGTCAATCTATCTGTTCCACTTTTGTTTTAAAACTACTGAGCCGAGCTGGCTAGAATTCTGTATGGACCTTTGCTATGATAAGGTGCAATGAACTAAGTTTTGTGGTATCCATTTGATGTACAGTTGGAATTAACAGATCAGTATTTAATGCAAAAATAAGCACAAATTCAATCATATTCAACTGTCAATGTGGTATAAAACAATCATTTTAACTCAACGGACTATAATTTTTGCCCGTTTTTAATGAGCTAAAAAGTCTAGTTTATAGTTTGTTAGAAGCATATTGATGACAATTTTCTGGGAAAAAAAAAGAAACAAACTAAGCATGAAATCAAATTTTAAAAGTTGAAAAATGTTTTGGGTTTGTTTTTTTTTTCACTCCTTGGCATACTGCAGAGTTGGAAAAGACTGCCGACATACTTTCTTCTATTTCTCAGTTGAAAACTGATCCGGCCCACTTTTACAAAGATCTCTAGAACATGATGGTAAACGACTGTTGCAAGAATGCAAAGGGAGTTGCAATGTGAGACGTGTTTTCATTCCGCTACCACTAAAAAATCGTCACGACTTTGGAGAATTCCTGAATAAATAAATAAATAAATAATAATTTACATTATATTTCTGTCCATTTCATTTTTTTTTGGGGGGGGGGGGGAGAAACTACTGGGCCAAGTTGGCCAAAATTTTGTTTGGACGTTTGTTATGAAGTGCAATGAACAAAGTTTTATGGTATCCATTCGATGCACAGTTAGGAATTAATATGGATTAGAATTTAATGCAAAATGAGCACAAATGTAACCGTATTCAACCACCAAATTGGCAGAAAGCACTCATTCTAAGTAAACAGGAACTTTTGCCTGCTTTTAGCAGACAAAAAAAAAAAAAAAGTCTAGTTTAGCATGTATTTTGCTTGATTAAAAAATAAGGAAAAAGCCTTACAGAAATAAACGTTGATTAATTCTCAATAGTAATTCTAATTGTAATATAGTGATTATTTAAAACTCAATTTAATAAATATATTACCAGTAACAGTGACTTCGAATTCTTTTTATAGATATACTAGCGGTGGGTACCCGGCGTTGCCCGGGTTTTTAGATGTGTGTGTGGTTGGGGGGTGGTAAAATGAAAACAAAGCGAAGTAATAAACCTGTTTAAATATCGTAAAAACAAACAATGTTAAAACTATCAAGAAAAAATTCTGAAAAACAATTTAAAAAATGAACGTGATGCAATATGAACGGTCTGGCGGTGCCCGAGTGTTTGAAAAATCTGAAAAAAGTTTGAGGGGGGGGGTGGAACTCGAATCATTGAGGCGAAAGCGAAAAACCTGAAAAAAACGTGATGAATTAACTAAGTGAATTAGGTAAAATATCAATTTCACAGTGAACGAATTCTAAATGAATTTTTGTTGTTTTCTCAAATTTTAAATGAATTTGTTTTAATTTAAGCGTAATGCAAGTGAATTCACGATATCGTTGCGTCGTAATAATAAACAGTAAAGAATTAATTCTTTGTGTAAAAATATAAATGTTTAGTTGCAAACAATAATAAATAAAGGTGTAGTTATATTTCAAGGTTAGAGTCGTTAAAACCGGAAGTAAGAACTGGTTAGTCCTGCAGGTTGCGTCTTACACTAAAAAAAGCAAAAAGAAAACAATAATGATAATCGCGTTTTCTTTTTAGATTTTTTTAATTTTATTTAGGGTAAAACCAGAAGGCATAAATCAGGGAAAGAAGAACAAAAAACGGTATAAATAACCTTGTACGATTCCAAACCGGTGTTTCCTCGTACTGTTCCTTGTGAACGCATCCGATGCAGTGTAAATGGGGAGCGGGAAAAGATGTTGCAACTTCCATTGAAGCTAACCGATTTTGGCAGTGAACTCTCACTGGGAAAAATATAGAAATGTACGGTTATCGAGGAACTGTAAGGGTAATAGGCCTATAACACACCTCATATCCTGTGCTGCAGTTTGTGCACATTACATTTGCATGTAATGTCTTCAGTTTTAATCCTATTAAGGTCACACTCACATGTGAAAAATGAGTTCATTTTATATATATATATAAAGAAAGATAGGCAGAAAGATAGACAGACAGGCAGAAAGATAGACAGACAGGCAGAAAGATAGACAGATCACAGATAGACAGATCACAGATAGAAGATAGATAAATAGAAATATAGAAGAAATAGAAGATAGAGATAGATAGAAAGAAGAAAAGATAGATAGACAGAACAGACAGATATAGAAGAGAAGAAGATAGAGAAGAAGAAGAGATATAACATACACATTATTAATAAGTCCATGAATTAATAAAGTTTAAAGAAAAGCAACGGTGCAAACTTTTAGCAAAACAAATTAGATAATAAATGATAAAATTAAATTCAGTAAATATTACAATGAACGAACCAATAATCTGCGTTGGAATAAAGTAAATTGCTGCTGAAAATCATCGATTGCATTATTGCAAGTCAAAGTCAACCAAGTGACTTTTATTCTTTATTGGTGGGGAGCGCCTAGCATTGCCCAGTGGTAAAAAAAAAAAAGACTTGGGTGGCATCAACCAGAAGCAAAACCGAAAGCAAAAAATGAAAAAGAAGTCGACACGTGCTGGCTGCAAACTCGCATAACCTAAGTTAGTAAGCAATTGCATTATCGATGGGACGTTCTATAACGTCACAAATTTAGCTTTTAAAAACAGAAGAACATAACGATGGTTAGCACATGCGCAGTTTGCAAACTGCATTGAAATCAAGGTTTTTATCTGACTCCCCTTAAACAAAACTATTTCTACATGAAATAATCAACAATTTTGTCCAACTTGTCGATATTTTTTGTCCGAGAGATTGCTCTTTCTAATGATGCTACATTCGTGTCTGTACGATGCGGATGACAAGTTTTTAACAGAAATACGAACACACACACACACAAACATTTGAGATTAATTTAATAGATGACGTCATTTCCGGTAAAATGACTCCGCATTTTTTCAATTTATACATAAATACATGGATTTGTTTTGAAATGCCAACTGTCCTTATCGATACGTTTCTTCCTGAATAATATTTTTCTACCTTAGTGTTTTTCATGATTCTTGGATACTTTATTATTTGATATGCAACAATTATGTAGATACCATTTTTTTTATTTGCAAATCAGTTTTTTTGTTTTTTTTCAGTTTTATAATGTACGACCACTCAATTTTATTGTGTAATAATAAACACCATTAAAGGGAGATGACGTCATTTCCTCTAACACGAATCAGCATTTTTCCAAAGTTTAATACATAAAAACATTGATTTCTTTTACAACAACATTGGAAATCTGGGGAAAAAAAAGACATCCCACCCTTGCAAAAACCTGCCCAGTTGACCCACGCAGAATTAATCTTTTTGGACAATTTCAACATATTTTTCATCTGAGATGTTACTTTGTCTAACGATATCAATTTCATGCTGATCGAATGCCAATAACAAGTTTTTAGCGGACATATAAACAAACACACAGACAGGTGAGATTTATATAATAGATGAAAAAAAAAAAACGAAAACAGTTTTACTATTTACAACTATTACACTCACTACTGCAGAGATTTATAGAATTGTTTAAAAAATTTAGGAATCTTAATTTTGTAATTTTCATTTAAATTAGACAAAGTATAATTTTCACAGATATATATTTGTTTACTGTTTTTGGGGGAAAGAATTCCAACAAAGTGTTCGATTACAAAGAAAAACTTTTTCGATATAAGAGCTTAATATTTATTTATTTAATTGTACAGAAGTTCAGAAAAACATTGGTACCGTCGGTTTCAAGCCCAACACAAAGGGGACCAGTTAATGGTAAAATGTAAATAATGTTAGGCTCTTGTCAGCCATGTTGGGTTGACAAGAGCCTAACATCATTTACGATTTACCATTAACTGGTCCCCTTTATGCTGGGCTTGGGCTGATGAGAGCCCAACATTATTTACGATTTACCATTAACTGGTCCCCTTTATATTGGGCTTGAAACCGACGGTACCAATGTTTTTGTGAACTTCTGTACAATTAAATAGATATATATTAGATCCAGGGAGAGTGACACAATTCAGTAGATTTTACAGATCCCGCTATTACTATTTCATCATCAGAAAGGGAATTCTATTATGCACCACAAGTGGTTTGAGAAATGTTTGAAAAAAAAAAAAAACATTAAAAAATTCCAACATCAGAAAGGGGGTGGCATGGTCTGCTTTTAATGATTTGAGCAAAATATGAACATTACGTCTCAACAAAAACATCAAATTGAAAATCTTTAAATCTATAATACATCCCATCCCTCTCTATGGTTAGGAAACATGGATACTTTCCAAAAAGTTGGAAATGTGCCTAAATCATGAAAACCCAAAATATTTCAAGGAAGACCTATCCGACCAAACAACAAATCTATGGCAAACTTCCATTGTTATCATCTATTATCGAAAGGAAGATGTGTTCAGTTTGCAGCCATCGTTTTAGAGCAGTAAATAAAGTCATTTCTTCCCTACTTCTACGGAAACATATTACCCACTCTAGAAGTAGAATGTTCACATACCCAGATGTCATTGTAAGGGATGCTAATGTTGAGAGGCTGGATCTGTAAGCAGTTGTGAGGAACCAGGATATCTGGCATGAGCATATGAACTTCATCTCAACTACGGTCGGGAGATGATTTCTACTAGTAAAAACGATAATATTTTATAATAATACTACTAATGAAACAGTTGCAAAAAAATAATGTCTCAAAAGAAAATGCATTTAAATTTCTATTGCAAAATTGACATGTATAATAACAACACATAAAAGAATGACTTGCAAACAACTGCTCTATAGAATATATTTGTATTTGTTGCAAAATGTGCATATATCTTTATATATAAAATACATTGAGATTTTCACCTATACCGTTGACGGTTATAGCTTACTAACCAAAAACCTGCATATGCAGACCAATAAAAACCAATTATATTGATGTGTTTTCAGAAACTATAATTTTCTTTCATTCATTTTTGAATATTTAGTCCTGCTCTATATTTTTCTGTTAAGATAGTTAAACATACAGAAAATCGAAGGAATTTTTACTCTCACACTCGGATCTACTAGCACAGATATGCACACACAAAATCCTATTTAAAAAAATATAATCATAGCTATATTTTGAATTATTTTTTTTTCAAAGCCCTCCACCTGTTTCTACTCAGGCAGCACTGGCTAAATACAGCCAATAATAAAAGTTATATGGAAATTGTTCTAAAAGAAAATGGATTTAAATTTCTACTGCAGAATTGACAAGCAGAATTAATAACCATAAAACATATGAAGGATCTCTTCAAAGAATAACTTGGAAATAGTCGTTCTATAGAATAATACATGTGTGATCAGAGCACGGCACGAACGTTGCATTATGTTTTTTTTATTGACGTTTTCCTCCAAACAAGGCATAGGGCAACTTAGTTGTGAGGGGCTACTATTTGCGACCAGATATACAGATTTATGAAGTTGGACAGCGAGATATCTGTTCATATCACACCTGAATTTCTGCATGTTAGTACAGTTAGGGAAGCGGGGCTTGAGAGGGAATTCCAAAGTGCAGCAGTCTGAGGGAAAAATGTTATTTGAGTAAACGACCTTACAGCATCTAGGGATCTCTACAGTGTAGGGAGGGGGGGATTTTGCTGCTTGTCGGGTTTGTTGAGGGGGTACTAGTGCTTTGAGTTTGTTAGAGCATCTGCCACTGAAATACTTGTAAAACAGGCACAAGCATGCCACATTTCGGCGATGGGACAGAGGCTGCAGTTTTGTTGATAGTGCAAGAGACTAGGGCAGATGCACCAGCCCAGATAGGAAACAATGTTTTATGCATGAATGAACTGTGGCTTTGTAGAGATACAGGATAGTCTCAGGTGTGAGTAGCCTTGTAGCATGGTAGAGAGAACCAACCTTCCTCACAGCAAGCCTGGCAATGTCCTCAATGTATTTGTTCCAATTCATGTTGTCTGTGAATGTTAACAATAAGAGCTTGAGGGAAGTACTTTCAGGCAGTGTAAAAGAGAAAGAAACATTTTTTTTCTTTTTTTCCAAGTTGCTTGTTAGCATGAGTTTCTGAGTGCATAAAAATGACAAAAAAAAAAAAAAAAAAAAAAAAAAAAGTTTAAATAAAATGAATGTTCAGCTGATGACTCAAATCTACATCAACAATATTTAGAAGCAATGTGTATAAAAGTAAGTAAAATCAGAACTTTCCATATAAGGTGAAAATTGAGAAAAGGTAGAAAATTTTCTTTAAAGTTTTAAATTATAACTATGGCAAGTTCTCGTCTGAGCTCAAATCTATGATACTCCCCTGTCCTGACTTTCAGAAAAAACACTCATCTAGCTGAAACCACTATCAATAATTTTCCCCACTCTTTATCTGTGCCTAAACCTAAACATAGATACCATGAACAAAGCTTCTTTCTTAGAACTGAACGCCTGTGGAATTCAGTTCCGTTTTCCTGCTGTCTGACTGACTACTAGGCACCGCCAAAAATGGCCGCAAAATCAAGTTGTTGTTGTTTTTTAAAACGAAATTACGTTTATTAAAATCCATTATTTCTGAGTAACTTTTTTTTTCCAGAAAGATAAAACCCTGAATTTTATCATATAGAAAACAGAATAATGTAAATCTTTTTCTACTATTTTTAATTCAATTTTAAATGTTAAATTTTCCCAAAAAGTTAACAATTGACATTTTTTGTCTTGCACAAAAAACGTACTTAAATATTTAAAAAAAAGGGTTTTTGAAATAATTAATTAATTTATTTATTGTCTAACTAAGATTTAGGATGATTTTCTAAGAGAATATGCAAAAATATTATAATATAAGTACCTGAATTTCAAATAATTCCACTTATTCATATAGGTAACCAGATATTCGCGTTGACGTAGAGTTCAGATCGACTCTGTTTACGTTTTCGTCTGATAAAAAGCAAACTATGGAAGACCAAACAGGCCAAAAAAAACTTATTTTTCAGTGACGAAAATTTCAATGTATTATTAAGCTGAGGCTGGCCAGTACCAGATGGGTGACCATTTGTATGCGTTTGGTTTTTAATGTGTATGTGTGTGGGGGCCAGACTCCCCAAAATGGGGGGGGGGCAATTTAAAGCTGAATAAAAAAAAATTATTTCAGTGCGTTTGGTCCACCATAGTCAAAGGCGGCAAACGTTTTCAAACGGGATCGAAAAAAAAGATGCTATTTTTAACACAAAGGGCACAATATTTATCGAATTTTTTTTTTTGGTATCGATTATTCAAAGCATGCCCTGTTTAATAATGGTCATGCATTATTCGGCTCGCTAAAAAAAAATTGTTAATTTATTTATCAAAAATTTTAAAATAGCTTTTTTCGTATAAATATTAAAAAAAATTTTTTTTTGTTTTGCTTAACTTAAATTAATTATTTTACTTAACATATTCACCGAATTTCACACTTCAAAACTCAAAAGCGGGATAATTAAACACAATCGAAGTTCTGATATTCAGACGTCAAAATAAGGTATGCAAACAATTTTTTTTTTTTTTTTTTTTTTTGAATCTATAATTCTGTCCCTTACAACACAATATGTTGATTTCAGTCTCAGATGATTATTTTAAGCATATTTGTTCCCACTTCAAAACAAGGGGGGGTTTTGTAAGCAAAAAAAAATATATATATAAATATCGTTTATGAAAAATAAGTACACTGTTATAAAGTTCATTCTTCTCCTAATAATCGCTGAAAATTTCGTATTGATCGGATAATTACCTGATTTTTGGTAGATTTTTAAAAAGACGGTCCGTCAAAAAGTACTGACCTGCCCCCCCAGTTTTGGCGGTGCCTACTGACTACAATATGGTTGTCTTCAAGTGAACAAATTCTTGATGAGCCATCCCATTAAGTTTAATTTACCAAATTTCCACTGCTAACGATTACTACAACATTTTCCCATTGACCACTGCACTCATTAATCCTTATCCTTAAGTGGCCTGCAGACCTTGATAAGTGGTGATTCCTTTGTAAAAAAAAAAAAAAAATCTGGCAGAATATGACATTATGGGAGGAAATATGTGGCAGAAAACAAGATCATTTCTGTCTCTTAGATGTAAATTAAATCATTACCATCAAATGATGTCCTGCCTGGTACAGGCATTGACGGCTGTGACTCTCCATCTATCTCTCTCATGAAGTATTCATGAATTCATTGTTGCTCATCATTTTTGATGTTGCCCAGGTATTCAGACTGTCAACGTGTTTCTCACTGTCATCTTCTGCTTCTTCTACCTACAATCTTTCCTGTCAAACTAATCTGTTCTATTCTGCTTTTTCTGTAGACACTAGCGGGGGTATCCGGTATTGCCCGGGTGTTTGGGGGTGTGTATGTAGGAGAGCGTGACCCTGTTTTAATATTATAAAAAAAACACGATGTTAAGAAAAATTCGAAAAACCAAAACAAAGCAAAACGGCGAACAAACGTAGAAAAAAAAAAAAAAAAAAAAAAGTGTAAAAGAGGAAAAAAAGTTTAGGTAGAAAGACAGGCTTGAACCCGAAACATTGAGGCTAAGGCGGAAAAAAATGCACAACACGTTACCCCTATGCCAAAGAGACATACAACTGAGGACGGATAAAATTAAACCTCTAAAAACACTTGCAGGTGGTTTTAAACTAACGTCAACGTTTTCTAGGTCAAACATGAAGTCATTATCGTAGTAGCAGGAGCAGGGAAAATGAAGGGACGATTTTTTCGGCACCCCTCCTTATACAAAACTGATGATTTTAGGGTGAAGGAATTAATGTTTTTGGCCAATTTTTCGATATTTGTCGGGCGAAGGTTTGAACTTTAAAAATGATACCTATCTGGCGAACATCCGTGACCCGTGTCGAAAGGTTTTGCAAGACATACAAACACACACATAAATACAAACATACATAAATACACATTTTCGCTTTTATATATATAGATGGCCCATGAATCTCATTTGTATTTTTTTGTACTGTTCTTATTAAAGACCTTTTTGTGTTTGCCATTAAATACTAGAGCAAATAATGGAGTTATTTGTTGTTCTTTTTAACCGATTTTATTATTCTGTACATTTGTACTAATATATAGATGAGTAGGTGTAAAAATAAGGTTAAAATTAAGGAAAGAGAAGATTTCATTAGAAGTTTGCCACGGTGCGCTTACATCATGAATTTACTTGGCCTTCGGGACAAGATCAAAGTGTAGCATCTGTTCTTCAGATGCTGCACTTCTATTTCTTGTTCTCTTTCGGTGGAGGAGAAATCCTTCACGACTGAGACAATTTTTATTTTTGTACCTTTTCTCCACGTTAAAAAACGACCCTGGTGTCTAACTCTGTCCCGTGGGGAGGCATAGTAAATAGGTACATCATGCTTCATATTTTTGCTACGCCGGCTATTTTTTCATTTGTGAATAATCTTATATACACCGCCTGGCGGCAAATAACTCTTTTCTCGCGTCGAACTGAGGAGAGAGAGTTGAATTTTGATTTCTTTTACCTCAGTTCGATGCGAGAAAAGGGTTATTTGCCGCCAGGCGACGTATATAAGATTGCTCACAAATGAAAAAATGGCCAGCATAGCAAAAATACGAACCACGATGTAAACGCTCTGCGACAAGTTTATAGCTTAGAATTAGGACCAAATATCCGGATATGACGTCATTAGAGAAAATACACAGCAAAATATTTTGGGGGATTAGACATCAAATTAATCAACATGTATTTCAAGTCCTCCGCAACACTAGGGGTCAGGAGAGGAAAATGCAGTTCAGCTTTATGGACTTGTATAGTATGCAATAATAATACAAATTATACACAAATTGTTTAAGGGAGCATATGCCTGTTTTACAAATACTTTAATGGAATTTGTTATAATGAACACATTGCATATCCCCTTGACATACATATCCCTGATCAACTCATTTAACAACAAAATTACACCCCTTCATAGTAGAGGTTCACAGATCCTAGAAAGCCTTCTTCTTCCCTCAGATTGTTAGAGCCTACTCTTCTTCCCTCAGATTGTTAGCCTTAAGAATTCCCTCCGTTTCCCTGACTGTAATAAGCTACAAAAGTTTAAATGTAATGTAAACAAACATATCACTCATCTTCTCACATAGACTTATTAAATGTAATGTTAACAACCATATCGCTCATCTTCTCATATGGTCTTATTAAATGTAATGTTAACAATTATATCACTCATCACATAGTCCCCTGTAGACATTGTCCCAAATAGTAGCCTCTTACGTCCAAATGGCAATATGCTTTATTTGGAAGTGAACAAGAGTTTTAAAAAAAAAAAAAAAAAAAAAAAAAAAAAAAAAAAGAAGAATAACTTAGAAACAGCTGTTCGATAGAATAATACACGTGCGTGCGACTGCTGCATAGCATGATATGCATATTGATAAGAGAAAAAATAAAATATTTTTCTTTCTCAGAGTTGCTCATTAGAATTTTTCCTTTGCGTACATTAAACAATTGATTTTATCCTTTACAACACACACACACACACACACACACACTTATATCGGAGAGAACTTGAATGTCTGCTGAACACTATTGAGTGTCTAAGGTCTCTCTATAGACAGGGGTTTGTCAGGACAACCTGGTATGAAGATACTTTTCCATAGAAGTAAACCCTGATCAAATATTCAAAATTACATAGTATTCGTGGTCCAAATAGGCTTTCTTTGGTATAGTTAGCCATCATTGGTTTTTACGAGGAATGGTGCACTTTCTCCAAGTGATGTTACCTTGAAGTTGGATACTCCACCGGACAAGAATAATTCTTATTGGGGAATTCAATAAGACCAATAGACCACAAGAAATCTATACTAGAAAACATTTTGATTAGGAAGAGGAAAATTATGTTCCCAACTACTTTACTCAGTGTTTGAGCTGAAATATTCAAATATTTTTAGATCTCATGTGGAGATCAAATGTTAGCTCCAAGAAGGGGGCCTCTTGACTTCTGAGAACTTTGACTGAAGTAAAATGGAACAAAGAGAATGAACACGAATGAATGAATGAACGCACGCACACACGCACACTTGAATACTCGTCCTGAGACTGGTAAAAAAAATTCCCTCAAAGAAAAAAGTTTTGTACCACTTTTATGTACACTGAAAAAGACAAAAATCAAGATATAATTATTATAAGCCGTATGTCTAGAATCCTTATTCTAATTTTGATCAAAATCAATTACATGATGTTAATTCTCAAAAATGTCTAGAATGTAAGGCTTAATATTAATGAGACTTCAGAAGAAATTTAAATGTAAAGGAATTTTGCTTAATCGATGTCTAATAACCATGGATCAAATTCAACGCATAGTTAATAGATTCCCTTAATTTCTATTTCTTTATAAGACATTTTAAGCTTAAGCATTTTTTTGAAGGTTTTCAGAATAAAAAATCAAATATATAAAAGGCTATATGTCTACCTGTCTGTTTCCATATTTTCAAACTAACTCTTCTGAAACTAAAAGTCGCAAACCAGTGCTAGGGGCCTGAAATGATTGGATTTTTTATGGACCGTTCTTTTATGGGTCTTTAGCTGATTAAAATAGATTTTAAGGGGTCAAAAAAAGAGGTCAAAATTGAAAAAAAAATTTTTTAAATAAAAATCACTATACATTTTATACATTCATCTTAATTTATTTTTAATCAGTTCCTATGTGTGTCATGTTGATACAGTGGTAACGTCCCCAGCTTTGAATGCTACAGTTTCTGTTTCGATTCTAACCAATGGCACCTAAATGCTTCATTTTTTACTTTTGAAATCACGACTATAATAATATAAACAAAATCTGGACAAATTAAAATACCACCTTTAAGCGTATTTTACAACCAGCCCACCCCACTTGTATCTAATAAATTTTGATAAAAATTTGACTAAGAATTTTAGATACAAGGCTTAGTACCATTGTATCATGGTTTTAATCTTTGTAAAGTTGACATAAAGTGGTGCAAAACTATTCAGTTCAAGGAATTATTTTTACTTATTCTGAGACGAGTATTCTTTTAGGTATTTATGTAAGAGATAATATATAAAATTATTTAACTTGAAAATATTTAAAAAAATAAAAATACTGAAAGTAAAGACTTCCACACAAGTTACAGCCATGATAGTTCAATAAAAAATAAACTTAAACTCGTTTGAACGTTGCGATGAAAACCCAAATTCACATAGAAAATAGTTTTAGGTCGCCATCATCATATTTGGTTTACTGTCTACTTTCAATGCTCACATGCATTGAACGGCTTTACGAAATGGACTTCCAAAGCAAACTATCTCTGCTCAGGTCTTTATCCTTCAAGTCCGTTTTTATCACATCCCCAATATTTTCCTTGACCTTCCCATGTGAACTGAACTTGCTGACTGAATTGTTTTACTTCTAACTCAAGAACTCTCATCAACGTGACCATACTATCAAAGTCTCCTGTTCTGCATGTATCTCCCTATACTTTATACTATACTGAGGTCATCAGATCCATTACATATCCATCCTAGGTAATTCTTCAATAATTACAAACAAGTTGACTCGTTAAGAACATGTTAAATAACACCAGTGGTTATATGTGGTGCCAAGAATCAGAATAATGCTACTATCGATGATGATGATGATGATTGTGATGATGATGGTGGTGGAATAAGAGGCAAACAATACAAATGAAAATTTAGTTTAAATTTAATTTTATTATATGGTGGGGGGTAAACAAAATGAGCATTTCATAAATCACAAAAATATTCCAGTGTTTCCGGGGGGGGGGGGAAATTATCATTTTATGTTTATGTTACATATGCAATTTAAAAAAATGTATCTAAGATTTTAAGGAATAAGGAAAGAATCTCAACAATTTCGAATTTATTATTTAAAATGTTTCAGTTGGTTTCTTTATCTTTGCATTTTTAGATTAGATACATAGAGAGACAGACAACGACAGTGACAGAGAGAGACAGAGAAAGAAAGGTACAGACAGACAGAAAGGAACAGACAGGCATAAAAGGAACAGACAGACAGACATAAAAGGAACAGACAGACAAACAGACAGACATAAAAGGAACAGACAGACAGACATAAAAGGAACAGAAAGACAGACATAAAAGGAACAGAAAGACAGACATAAAAGGAACAGAAAGACAGACATAAAAGGAACAGAAAGACAGACATAAAAGAAACAGACAGATAGACATACATAAAAGGAACAGACAGACAGACATACATAAAAGGAACAGACAGACAAACAGACAGACATAAAAGGAACAGACAGACAAACAGACAGACATAAAAGGAACAGACAGACAAACATGAACAGACAGACAGACATAAAAGAAACAGACAGATAGACAGACAGAAAAGGACAGACAGATAGACAGACAGAAAAGGACAGACAGAAAAGAACAGACAGAAAAGAACAGACAGAAAAGAACAGACAGAAAAGAACAGACAGAAAAGAACAGACAGACAGAAAAGAACAGACAGACAGAAAAGAACAGACAGACAGAAAAGAACAGACAGACAGAAAAGAACAGACAGACAGAAAAGAACAGACAGACAGAAAAGAAGAAACAGACAGACAGATAAAAAGGAACAAAAATAGAATCAGAAAGAGAGACAGAGAGAAAGAGAGACAGACAGAAGCAAACACACTGAAGACGGGTGTGAAAGGAAAAACAGCCGGACTGTCAAGATGAAGAGTCCAGCTGGGAAACTAAATAGTATTAATAAAACTTCCTCATCCAAACAATTTTCTCATGCTTTTTATTCTTCTTTCTCTCCAATTGACATTTGAAAACGTCAGAAAATGTATCTGTTGTAGTAGCAGTCACTTGCAATACAACAAGAAAAGAACGAATATTGTATCATCTGGCCATTCATTGCTATCTCTTCAAGAAACGAGAAAATCGAGAAAATTGAAAAAGATAACTCGGTAAAAACTCAAGAGTGCATTGCCTGCAAGCTAATCAATCAGCTGATCGATCGATTTGTTTCTTTACCCTTTGTTTTCTTTTTTTTCCACAGAATAAAAGCAAATATTCATTTTTTACTTTTATAGCATGAAAATCAAGCAAAAAAACGAGAGAGAAAGTGAGCAAATCATTAAACGACACAAAATTAACCTTCATATCTTTATGCATACAAACACACACGTGTGTTACAGAAGATCACAAAAATATCGGTACCGTCAGTTTCAAATCCAAAACGAACAGGACTAGTCTCTGGTTGCCTATGTTGGACTCTCCAGTTTCTGCTTATATTTGTCTTTTAAGAGTCTGACATAGGCAGAGACTGGTCCCCTTTGTTTTGGATTTGAAACCGACGGTACTGATGTTTTTCTGATCTTTTCTACCACAAATATATTTATATATATATAAACATTACGCTCTTATAGTCATATTTTCTTTATAATCGAGCACCTTTCTGGGGTATCTCCCACAAACCTTACACACACATATGTATAAGGTAAACTTTTTTTGTTAAAAAACTTTTTTTGTTAAATACGTCTGGTATTATCCTAAACTAGCCTTTAAATAAGATGCCCCCAATCTAAAAACATAAGCTGACCTCACAAGTTGTATTATTGAAACGTAATTATAAGTTTAATCTCGAAGGTTCTCTCGCGAGGAACCAAAAGCAAAAAAAAATAAAAATAAAAATAAATAAATAAAATAATGGGAAAAAAAAAAAGTTAAAAGCATTTAACCCCCACACCCACCGCATCTCTTAAGTACCAGAACACCCCAAGCGTGCTAGCTACTAGTCAGTTTTCGAGATGAGCTCGGAAGAAAGAGTCGGTGCCTTCATAGCTAAGTTAAAAACTTTATCCATAACTGTTGAAATGCATCCTTTCTTAATTTTGCCAATTTTTGTGTATTATATATATTTTATTTATTTATCTTTGTTCTCTTATTGCAGTCTTACTAAAAATTGAAACTCCTTAACATTACCTATCATGTCTTATTACTGGTGTTTTTAACTTTTTTTTGTTAAATACATCTGGTATTATCCTAAACTATTAATTAAAAAAAAAAAAAAAACTTCCACGGATTAATATGGGAGGGGAGACTATCGTCAAATTCTATTCTAAACTAGGAATGGGCAAAAGACTTATACTAAGTAGATATAAATAAGTCCCTCTTACCGTTTTTTTTTTGTTTTTTTTTTTAATGGAGAGTAGATAATGCAGTGGATGTGTTATCGGCAGCTACAGTAACTCTTGCTTCTCCTTTTTTGTCCCTTAGTCCTCATTTCTAATGAGTGATGTTTCTGACAAAGGGTGAAGAAAAAGCTGCTTCCCAGGTTGGTAGTACTTCGTGAACAGTAGTCTGAGATGTTGGAAATTTTCTGTCTATGTATATCCTTGCGGCCATGTCACTAGTAAGGGTGCTGGAGGTAAACGTTTTCATCTGGGCTGACGTTAACCGCCTGATAGTCAGGGACCCGAACCTTGGAATAACCACTAAGGAGGCTGTTCTATCAGCGGGTGCACAGTACTGGGGCTGCTGTATTGCCATTTGGTGAATGGATTCTGGACAATGCAGTAGTCTCTGGTGGGGCCTCTCGATGCCATACTAGTGGGTAATTGTTACGGCTTTACCTTATGTGCTACAAAAAAAAAAAAAAAAAAAAAAAATTTTCCTGTCTTTCCTCTCTTACTTTCCCTCTCTGTTCTGCTCTAACCAAGTATGCTGACCTGTTCCACAAACCCCAAAATCCTCAACATGAAATATCTCAAAAAAGAAAACACAAATAAACCTAGAACCCCATCCTCCTACGTAGACCCCTACTACCATATCTCCTTCTCCAATATCAGGGGTCTACGTTCTAACCTTCCAGAGGTTGAAACCCAATTACAGGAGACGAAACCTGACATATTCTTTCTAAGCGAAACTGGAATAGGGCCGACCACCTCCCTAGATGAGTTCATAATTAAAGGATACTCTAACCTAACATCTAAATCTGACCCCCAAGATCGCCACGGGCATGGAATATGTGCCTACATTAAAGATGGCTTCCCATGTGGCAGGGATAACTCCAGAGAAGACCCAAATCTACCTTATATGTGCTTCCGGATTGCACTTGCTTACACCACCGCATTTATATTTGCCCTCTATCGCCCCCACAACAGTGGAGTTACTGTCTTTAAGAGTATATCAGAAAAAATTGACCACATTCTGTCTGCTCATCCCTCGGTTAACATTCACATTTGCGGTGACTTCAATGTCCATAATGTGGAATGGCTGACCCACTCAAATAACACTGATGAGGAGGGGAGGTTCTGTCATGATTTTGCCATTGCCTATGACCTCACTCAGATTGTCTGTGAGCCCACTCGTGTGCCCGATAGTACCGGTCAGTTCGCAAGCCTCCTAGACTTTTTTCTATCCACTTCCCCTGAGCTATGCTCACGTTCCGTTCTATCTCCTCTGGGATCCTCCGACTACTGCATCATATCAGTTAAGATAAAAATGAAATATAATAAATCTACAGACGTACCTCTCCACCGTACTGTATACCGATACTCTATGGCGGACTGGGATAGCTTCCGTACATTCATATCTGATCTCCCTCTCCATTCCATGTTTAAAAAGGATGTGTCCTCTATAGTATCAAATCTGACCGAATGGTTACTTGTAGGCATAGGCCAATTCATACCATCCAAAAATTTCCAACAAAAACCTAACAGCCAGCCATGGTTCTCCCCCGAATGTGCTGCTGCCATCGCACACAGAAATTACTTTTTCCATAGCTACCAACGTAATAGATGCACTGAAACTAAAGCTGCTTTCAGAGCCGCCACCAACCACTGTTAAAGAGTAATAAAAAATGCAAGAGAACTATATGCGCAATCCGTTAAGTCCAAAGTAGCTGAGCAGCGGCTTGGTTCCCACCAGTTCTGGCAAATAGCAAATAGGTTCTTGAACAGAAACGTGCGCTCTATCCCAACCATTATCAATGGACCTGAGGTCATCTCGACAGCATCTGACAAGGCCAAACTATTTGCCAAAAACTTTGCGGCAAATTCTACCCTGTGTGACGAAGGCCATCAACTCCCCATATTCCCTCCTATAACAGACAACACGCTATGCAACATACAAATATCTGTGCGTGAGGTCGCCAAGCTAATCAAGAACCTTGACTCCAGTAAAGCAACTGGTCCCGACGGTATTCCAATTATAGTGTTAGAAAAAATTACAACCAGAACTTGCCCCCATACTTTCCAAACTGTTTAAGCGTTGCCTTAAGGAGAAGTGCTTTCCAACACCCTGGAAAACCTCATCAGTATGCCCTGTATTTAAGAATTCAGGAGATAAGTCATCCCCCTCTCAGTACAGACTAATAAGTCTCCTGTGCGTCATGAGTAAGTTGCTGGAATCCACAATAAATAGAGAAGTAGTCAACCACCTCAGCAGAAATAACCTTCTTAGCGACATGCAATATGGTTTCCGCTCTGCTAGATCTACAGCAGATGTGCTAACGGTTATATCTCATAGGATTAGCGAATCTCTCGACAAAGGCTTCATTTCTAGGGCAACCGCTCTTGACATATCAAAGGCCTTTGAGAAGGTTTGGCATAAAGGCCTACTACACAAGATTTCCAGCTACGGTATAACTGGAAATGTTTTTATCATTAAGTCATTTCTCTCTGATAGGCTCGTAAGAGTAGTGGTTGATGGGCAGAAATCAGAGGCTCACAGTATTAATGCTGGAGTCCCTCAGGGGTCCATACTGGGCCCAACTCTCTTCCTGATCTACATCAATGATCTCCCAAAACACATACTAAAATCTTTCGTTGACATCTATGCTGATGACACAACCATCTATGGCAACACATCAAAGGCCGTAAATGATGATGTTCTCTCTGATTCTCTCTCCTCTGATCTTGAGTGTGTGGTACAGTGGGGAAAGAGGTGGCTGGTTACCTTTAATGCATCTAAGACCAAGCTCCTATCTCTACATCATAAACGCTCTGATTCCCATCTGGCATCAATTGAAATGGATGGCTCTCGTCTAAGGGAGGCCTCAGGATTTGATAAGCTCCTGGGTTTGACCTTTACACCTGATCTTAAATGGAACACATACATCAAGTCTGTGGCCAAGGTCGCTGGGAAAATGGTGGGATCCTTCTACCGCTCCAGAAGATATCTCACTAATGATGCAATTCTCTATCCATATAAGAGCCAAATACGTCCAAAGATGGAGTACTGCTGCCACATCTGGGCGGGGGATGCAAAAAACAGCCTATCCTGCCTTGACGGAGCACAAAATAGACTCCGTGGCTTGGTGGGGGATGCCCTTTTCTCTACCCTGCAACCTCTTTCCCACAGAAGAGACGTAGCGAGCCTGTCATTGTTATATCGTTATTTCCGTGGCAGAAGCTCGTCTGAACTCCATTCTCTGGTCACCCCTCGCCAATCTTTCTCTAAAAACACCCGACTAGCTGAAACCACCGTCAATAATTTTCCCCACTCCCTATCTGTGCCTAAATCAAAACGTAGATACCATGAACAAAGCTTCTTTCTTAGAACTGCACACCTGTGGAACTCTGTTCCGCTTGCCTGTTTCCCTCCCGACTTCAACCTGGATGTCTTCAAGTCCAACACAAACAAATTCCTGATGAACCGCCCCCCCCCTAAGTAATGACACCTTACCAATTCTCCAATACTATTGCTACACTATCCCTTTGATTACTGTACACACAATAACCCTTATCCCTGAGTGGCCATTGGGCCTTGATAAGTGGTGAACTCCATGTAAAAAAAAAAAAAAAAAAAAAAAAAAAATGAAGTAATATGATTTATAGAAAAATCACTCATAAATAAAATCAACAACTAATCAATTAGTACTAACATCCGTTTTTGGCACAGTGGTTTGGCATCAGTTTTTGTTTGGCCGAATGGAATAATGAATCTTGCTTTCCTGCCTGCTGGAAAACTGCTTCTGTGGTACCAGTTTTCAAGAATTCTGGCGAAAGAACTGACCCAGTAAATTATCGCCCCATTAGCCTCCTCCTACTTTTCACCAAAATATTTGAGACCATAATTAACCAAGCTCTAGTCCACCACCTTACAGATGCTAAACTTCTGAGTGACCAACAATATGGATTTAGGCAAGCCCGTTCCA
Source organism: Euprymna scolopes (assembly GCF_053919585.1). NCBI lineage: Eukaryota > Metazoa > Mollusca > Cephalopoda > Sepiida > Sepiolidae > Euprymna > Euprymna scolopes. The sequence goes on from NC_136507.1 coordinate 99,159,513, forward strand.
CAGCAGATATCCTAACTGTAATCTCAGAACGTATAAACCATTCACTGGACAAAGCGGGGGAGGGTAGAGCGGTAGCTCTAGATATAAGGCTTTTGACAGGATATGGCATGAAGGTCTTCTCAGGAAAATCAGATCATATGGTATCACTGGAAGAATACATAACATAATTAAATCCTTCTTAGATAAGAGAAAAATCCAGGTTGTCCTCGATGGTCATACATCTAAACAATATTATATAAATGTGGAAGTGCCTCAGGGGTCTATCCTTGGACCTCCGTTATTCCTAATATTCATAAATGACCTCCCTGACAAAATTGCCTGTGAGATGGGTATATATGCTGACGATACCACGCTCTATAACAGACATGACAAGAAAACAAATGAACACATATCTATGGCAATGGCAGAAACACTAGAGGATGACCTCCAATCTGTAGTGGAATTGGGACAAAAATGGATGGTCACATTTAATGCTGTCAAGACTAAACTCGTTTCCTTCAATAATTACAAGAAACCTTCTCTACCACCAATAGCAATGGCCAATGACTCTTTATCTGAAAGTACATCTTTTAAACTCCTCAGCCTAACGCTCACAGGAAACAAGAGTTGGAACAATTGGATTGAGAGTATCGCCAGGACCGCTGCGAAGAAGGTAGGTTCTCTCTACCGTGCTAGAAAGATACTAACGCCCAAAAGTATCCTATACCTCTATAAGGCCACCATTCGTCCATGTATGGGTATTGTCATATTTGTGCTGGTGCATGTGCCACTAGTCTCTCGCTACTAGACAAGGTTCAAAAGAGAGTCGCCAATCTGATAGGTCCTGAATTGTCATCTAAACTTCAGCCTCTGTCCCATCGATGAAATGTTGCAACCCTCTGCCTGTTCTACAAGTACTTTAATGGTGAATACTCTGATGAACTACAAGCACTTGTGCCCCCTCGACGTAAATACCCCCGACAAACCCGCTGCTTGTCAGGTTTGTCGGGGGTATTTACTTACACAGTAGAGATCCCTAGATGTAAGAGAGCCTTCTACTCCAGTAGTTTCTTCCCCAAAACAGCTAGACTTTGGAATTCCCTTCCGAGTCCCTGCTTCCCCAACTGTACTGACATGCAGAAGTTCAAGTGCAACATGAACTGACATCTTGCTGCCCAACTCCCTACACAGTACCCCTGATGCCTATGTCCCTGATAGTAGCTCCCTACAACAAAGTGGCAATGTGCCTTGTTTGGGGTAAAATGTAATAAAAAAAAAAAAAAAAAAAAAAAAAAAAAAAAAAAAAAATCGGTGTACAATCATTTGAGATGATACAAGTTTTGAATTAAAATCCTTTTGGGACCTGGATATGACCTTAAACTATATCCCATTGTGTAGACCCCAGCTTGCGGGCTTTGGGGAGTGTGAAGCCACCCTTTAATTACCATTGCTCCCAGGTCCAATCTGACCCAGAGTGGTAGTACCTGTTAGGGTCCCAACTATGGGTTAAATAGAAATCGACTTGAAAAAAAAAAAAAAAGAAAAAACAAAAAAAAAAAAAACATATTCTATTAAAAAAAAAATTTTCTTCAAAATGTTTGGATTCAGCATTAAATAACCTGAAAAGGGTTGATATGCTGTAAAACAAAAACAACCAACCAAACCCAACCTTAAAATCTCTTCATCAGCAAAGAGTTTAGACACCAAATACAATAAACATATGATCACAAGGATTACAAGCGTTTTATGCATGAAGTTTATAGACTAAAAATAATTACAATTCATTTAGAAAGATTTGCATGATAGCCATATCAAGGCAAGCACACACATTAGATAAACAAAGAGGTACACAATAAGGTGAAAAATTAGGATGTTTACATTGCAGTCATAATAAAATGGAAAATATAACATTTTGCAGATTATTTTTTCAGGAAAAAAGATGCAAATAATTAAATAATAGATACATTCGCCAATAACGAATATAAGGTTTGCAGTAGAGTTCAAGAAGTATTGTCTCTTATGGAATGGATGAAATTGAAAACTATTATTGATCATTAGTGCTAAACAGAAGTATAGATAGAAAAGGAAAGAAATTGAGAAGTATTAACATTTATTAATAAAGTTAGAAATAAATAATAGCATTAATGAAAGAAATAGTGGAGCATAAAAATCATTAAATAGTACTATTTAAAAATAAAAAATAATTTAAAAAATAACTAATATATATATATATACATACATACACACAAGCAGGAAAATTTGACGTTGCCCGGGATTGAATTAGGATCAACAAATTTTCTGCACTTCCAATACTTTTATTGTCATCGAAATCATTTTTTTTTTAATTAAATTAATTGATGGCCTGCTCAAGTTGGGGATCCAAAAAGGTACACAAGGAGGAAGCTTCACATGCCTCCCCACAGTGACTTAGTCCACAATGCATTGTAGTCTACATTGCAGTGTAGAGAATCTATGGTTAATTTTATAAAATCAATTTTACATAATGGCTTGAATTAACATTTAAAATACAAAAATCAAGTATAATCGTTCAATTGTGCTCTAAAAAGAAATATTACTTTCAAACCCGCTCCGGTCTTACCAAGGAACCTACTACTGATTTTATATGCTGGGCTCTAGTACTTGTGTCGTGATAAAACTTCTCAAATGTAATTGCGATGCCAGGCTGTATAAGGGTATTAACTTTGGTCAAAATGGTCCTTCTTCTGGTGTATCTTATCAAACTTGGGTACCTGCATGGAATTTTGAAGAAAACTCTTTATTTAATCCATATTTTTGTTCCATCAGAAGTCCGAAGTCATTCGCAATTATATTTTAGTGACACACTGAGGATTAAACCTTCAACCTCCACGAGAGTGTAACTTACAACTGAATTTCACCAAATACTTTATCCTTTACACTATGGATTCTTGCAGACAATTCTAGTATTCAATCCTTAGTGTTATCAACACTAAAATAGAATTGCAAATTACTTATGACTTCTATCCAGTCATAGCTAACCAAACAAAAGCATGCTACCCCCATGGATTAAATAAAGAGTTCTGTTCGAAATTCCATGCAGATTCCTAATTTTAAGACGGTACACCTGAAAACGGTCAGAGGTTACATTGACCAAAATAACACCCAATATGTTGTGTGAATAACACTCAATATGAGAACAGTAGTCTGAATAATCCAAATGAGTGAAAATTCGATTAAGCACAAATAGATACGAGCAGTTTGAGAAGGGGTAGAGAATCCGACCTGTTGAATTAGGAATTACTCTAGAGTTTCCATCTGTCAACAAGCCTAATGGGCCGAATGAATTCAATTTGCTATCATTCATTGTCTAACAGACCAGATTTTCAACACTTTTGGAAAATGCCGGCACCAATCAATGCCTCATTGAATGTTCACTGTATAATATTATCCACAATTAACACACACTCACGCATATATAAGTTGTAGTTCCTGTGTTTGTGGCACAGACTAATGCCATATTCTGAAAGTATACTATGCCGGGAATCTCGATAAGTACAGGATAAGATTGTCACCCTAGAAAAGATGACATGATTCCATTTCTGTTTTCTTTCTTTGTTGAAAACCATCTACTGTGTACAAATCCCAATAGTAAGAACTTTCTATCATGTCTGAAAGTGACACAATGTTCAACAAGTGAGATCAGAGATGCGCCACTGTATAACTGATCCAAGTTATGACAACAGGACCATTGCCAGCACCTTCAAAATACATTGTTGGATTGCAATGAATAACAGGGATGTGCTCAGGGTGATGAAAACAAAGTTTTCGGTCACAATTATGGTCTTTAGTGTAGTTTTAAGTGAAGGCCACATCATGCCACCTCACATCTTCAAAGTCGGCTTGAATGTCAACACCAAAGTATACCTGGATGTACTGAAGAGTGTGATGATACCCTGGTGCAATAAGGTGGCTGCTAGCAGACCCTGGGTGTGGCAGCAGAACTCGGTGCTGGCCCACAAGTCCAAAGAGACCCAGGCTTGACTCCAGAAAGAGTGCTACGACTTTGTACACTTCTCTCACTGCCCCCTCCCCACTCCTCTGCTGACCTGAAACTGCTGGACTACTTTGTTTGGTCATACATTGAGAATATCAATAACATGATCTCCACAACACCAAAGCCAGCTTGATCACTGTAATCTGTCGAGTATTTGGCGAGCTCCTACCGGTGCTTGTGGAAAAAGCATGGTCCCAATTCCATATTGAGGCAGTGATGAGACTGAAGGCGGCTACATTGAATAGATGTCAGCTATACTACATAAGTTACCTGAATTGATCTTTTCAATAAATTTTTAAAATAAATTTGTAGTGTTGTTTTCTTTAGGGCAACACTTATTGGTCCACCTTATATATAAGAAAACCCCATTCTAACATATCAACTTTATTGGTGATCTTCATTAATACGTAATGAAAAAGATGGTGTTAGTAAGAGATGAGTCTATTAGTTTCGATGAAGAAAAGGATTTGAAAATCTAGGAAATAAACGATATCTTGTTTTTAAGGCACAAGGTGGTCATAGCAAGATGATGTTCTTAAGTATGTATGTACATAAATGTAATTTTATGACAAACCAAGTTCACATCTGGTTTATAAATAAGTGTTGAAATAGTATTTGAAATAAGTCCACATGCAACAGGTTAGCCATTTTAAATATTGAAGCCTTCTAGTTGACGCCAAGTGTCCGTGGTTCGGCAAGTTTTAGTTTACGTCTCAAGAGAGGAGTTTTGATGGTTGAACTTAACTATGTGGATTGATTACACAGAAGTCAGACTTAAAACAAATTGATTGGGCAATTCAAAATTGAAATGTTTGTTTCCTATTAGCACTCAGCTTCAAAGTCAAGCAGATATTTCAAACATTGTTAATGAAGTCTATGGTTTATATTAGTGACGTTATTGCTACAATATGGGGTTCACAACTTGACAGAAGAATACACAGAGGCACTCATTTCCGGAAAACAGCAGATGTGCCTCAACGGGGATTAAAGACTAAATTTACAGAAAATTATTTAAATATCACTGAACCGACACCGCTCATATCTAATAAAAGCATAATAAATCAATTGATATAACCCTTATCCCTGAGTGGCTTCCGGACCTTGATAAGTGGTGATCACTGTGTAAAAAAAAAAAAAAAAAAAAAAAAAAAAAAAAAAAAAATTGAATATTACTTTTTAAAAGAATTAATTATAAAGGGTTTGTGGTAGACTAGAAATTGATGTGCAAGACTAGTGAGCATAATGAGTTACCGCCCCCGCCCTATTTTCTTTCTTTGACTTACTTTTTCCTCTTTCTTTTTCATTCGTTTCGTGTCTGTTTGATGTCTGATGTTTTACGAGATACAATTGGAATGAATGCTAAAAAGCAAATGGGTTTAATTGCTATCTTTTTTCTTTTTCCACTTTGTTGAGATTCATTTTCTTCAAGTGAGTTTTCACATAAACGTGTAAACTCAAAATATTTTCCAACCAGTAAAAATCGTTTCAAACACAAAACGTAACAATTCAAGCCTATAAGACAGTAGTTTAGTCAACTAAAATCATAGTTCTTCCAGAGGGCACCTGCAATGCTATGCAATGTGGCTCTCAACACTAACAATGTCCAACCTAGAAGACTGGAATGTGTCATGGTGAAATTCCTTTAAGCTTTATGCTTTATCTCGAGTGAACACAGCCATCGAGAAGGTAAAAACACACACACAACTTTGAAATAAATTTTCTGAAGCTTTTGTCTTGTTCAAGAACTTTAAAACTTCAACAAACTTTGGATGTTCAAAGTATATTCTACATCTCTCTAAAATTGTTGATATAAATATATTTTGTTCATTTTGTTTTCTTGCTTTCATTCCGAAATTCCTGTCACTAACTGGTGACCCATATAAAATTCATGTTTTTATCCATCTTTTTCATTCGCTAATTTAGCTACATGTATATTACTTGCTAGTTTTGTTCTTGGCATTTTTATAAAGACATTACTATCATCAAAATACACTATGTGAAACCAGGAGCAGCATTACAGGATGGATGCAAAAGAGCGTAGGAATATTTAATCAATCCTGGGCAACACCGTGTCTTACTACTAGTGTTTAATAATCCTGATAAACTAATCTATAAATATAAAGGCGAAAATGTGTGTATGTATGTATGTATGTTCGCTTTTTGTGTATGTCCGAAAAAGGCTTTTTGTCCGAGAAGCGATTGGTCGACTCACTTCTTAAAACTTTTTATATCACGTCTAAATTATAATATCTACCAGTTAACAACGGAGGTCACCTGTCTATTTAATTTGCTCGATTTTGAAAAGATAAATATTCAACATTTTTCGATCGCCAAATGTGCATTAAGCTTTTTCATATAATAAAAGCAAAACTAATTTTGGCAGCATTTTTCCGGAAACGTCCAAAACCAATCAGCTTTGATCAATGTGGAATTTCTCCTTATATCAGACAATTGCTATTCAATTTGGACAATCCCCTTTTATGGGGAGATGGTTTTCCCTATAACATCTTGGGGAAACAAAAAAAAAAATAATAAATCCTGCCCCACAGTAAATAAAATACTGCCCCGCAGTCAAAGTTGACCTCATTAAGTACGGGCACCTGCCAAGTTTTAATACTTAAATAAATTCAAACATGTTTCTGTTACTATTTCATGGTGGCCCAATGGTTAACGTCGCACGTTTTTTTTTTCACACTTTAATTTCCAACTTTGCCTCAAGGGTTCGGGTTCAATCCTTCTTAATTTCCTACCAAAAACTTATTTTTTTATTTTAACTCCACGCCCCCGCCGACACAAACACCTGGGTGTTTTGATTTACCTAAAACTACACACACCTCCACACCCAAGCAACGCCAGGTACCCACCGCTAGTCTATAATATAAAAGCGAAAATGTGCATGTGTTTGTGTGTATTTTTTTCGTATGTCTGCCAAAGGCTTGGTGGGGGCGGGGTTCACTCGAGCGGGTCACTGTTTCTTAGAACTTTTTATATACTGTCTGGATTATAATATGTCCGATTTACAAAACGACGTTGTAAATATCTTTTATTTCAGCGACTTTTTGGTTACAAAATTCGCACTGTGATTTCATTTTCTCTACTACTACTATGGCGTGATGTTTGACCTAGAAAACCACACGTTGACGTTCAACCACCTGCTTTTTTTTAAACGTTTATTTTCAGCTGTTCTTAATTCTCTACCCTCGTAGTGTTGTGCTAAGTCATCAGGTTATTCATCTCAAGGCTTCGGGTTCAAGCCTATCTCCCTCCCAAAACTTTTTTTTTTCTTTTCACCCAGGGAAACCTGCTAGTCTATTATATAAAAAGCAAAATGGGCGTGAGCGTGTATGTCCGCGAAAGGCTTTTTGCGTCAGCGTTCTCGCGTCGATTAGATTCCGGGAAAAGTTTTCTTATACTTCCTAGATCGTAATATCTCAGATTTGCAAACATACGTTGTCTCTATCTTTTTTTGATCAAGTTTTAAAAAGTTCCCTCATTTCGAGTGTTTGTTTGTGTTTTTCGTATAAATAAAGCAAAACTAATCGAATGCAAAAACGCAAATGCCTGGCCTTCGAGCCGGGTAGTATCTGTTCTGTAATTGGTCCTTAGTCAATGTAGGGGAAACCCTTCATACTGAAACAATTACTATTTATTTAGATACTGCCAGAGTACCTCCTTTTAGGGGGAGCTGGTCTTTCCCCATATTAAAAACGAACTTATGTCTAATTTGCTTTCGTGGGGAAGCAAATATCAAGACAGAAAACAGAGAGCTTACCTGGCCCCAGGCCAGGTTTTAAAGCAATATTCTTTTCTGTGCATGTGTGGTGACTCTTTTGATTCTTTAGTTAATTGCCAACTCATTGAATTCACTATCCTCTTTGGCCTAATGGTTAGCAAGGAAGACTAATTGCCCTATGTTTTCGAGTTCGATCCCACCTCTCTCTTTTTTTTTTTTTTTTTTTTTTTTACTCAACACACACTTCAAAACACCCAGGCAACGCCGGGCACCCAGGCTAGTTAATAATAAATTGTCAATGAAGTGAAAAACAATTAAAAAAAAAAAAAAAAAGAAAACGTGTCATTAAACTTGATAGAAAAATTAATGAAGTCACTTGTCCACCCACAAAGACACAAGGCTTAATGTAGAAAAAAAATCCAACTAAATTTGGGTAATATTTATTAACTGAAATTTCACAAAACTTGAAAATATCTGAATTTTCACATAGAAATTCCACCCTCTTTTTTTTTTTTTTTGCCCTCTTTTACATAAAAAATGTCCCTTGATCCTCACATGATAGATGTTTCTGACAAAGGATGAAGAATTGCTGCTTTCCGAGTTGAAATGCATCCATCTAACATTTATCATTGGCTAGTTTTTAGTCTTGAAGTTGTATATTTTTGTTTTTAACTCCTTACATCAAGTGTCTTCATGCCTTGTCTGAAGCGATTTCTATAAAATGTTTTAAATTAAAAACAAAATAAATATAGCTCACATTACCAATCCTCTCAACAAACAATTGTGTTCCAAAATTCATAATAACTAATTAGTTTAGGAGTTAATCCTATACATAGAAATATATAATTTTTTTACAAACAGATATACACATATGTATATTCGGTAGAAAATTTTAGGTGCAAGTCCAGATTTACACCTAATTAATAAAAACATCAAAAATAAAGAAAAGTCTTTATGATATACTTTATCAGTCACAGAACAAAAATGTCATGTTCCAAAAATTACGTAAGTTGATAAAATTCATTTTTGTATTGGTTTTAGTGATTTTAATAAATCATATCCATTACAAGGATGATTCTGTACTTCGAATTGAGTTGTCTATTTATTATGGTGGTTCCGAATATTCTCGTTTTCTCATAAAAATTTCATTTTTTTGGTAAATATATATATATATATATATATATATTCATCAATTTATGTGATCTTTTGAATATGACATTTTCATTTCGTGACAGGTACATACATTAAAGATTTTTCTTTCATTTTTATTTATTATTAGATTGACTTTGGATCTGCACTAAATTTTATTTGTGCATTTTGGGTCACACTTTAACTCGTATGCATAAAACCTTACCCAAATTAATGTTTGACACACAATCCCTAAAGAAAAGTCGTTGGTCATCTTCTGTCTATCCTACTCTAAACTGGACGCTGGTTTAAGTTATTTACCTAAACGAAATTCAATTCTTTTACCATTTGTCCGTTACTTCCATTTTAATAGTCACCACCAAAATACCACATTCACTTTGTGGGCAACACTAATTAAAATATCCTCGATGCTTTTAAATTAATTTTATTTACAAGAGATAAATAATGCTAGTCATAATATTGAGGTAGATGCTTATGTGGATCGCCCCTCCCCCCGCCTTTTCACTTGAAAGAAAATTAAATGAAATATAAGAATGCCAACAGCATCTCATCACAACCACAAAACTATTTGGTTTGTAATTGTAGGTTTTATATTTAATTTTTTTTCCAACAAATAATAAATTTTTAAAACAAAAATTTATTATTTGAACAAGGAATACACAACATTTAAAGTTCTTTCCTTAATCCATAGATTTTCGAGGTAAGGCTCATCTCAGACGAACAAAATATTTATTATGAATAGACATAATTTTGTTTTTTAGCACATACATTGAAAATATATTAAAGTTTAAAATCTTTTAAAGAAACATAGAAAAGGACAACAGGAAAAATGGATTGAACAATAAAAAGAATATGCAATTCAGGCATCCGATTCAAGCAGTGAGATATATATATATATATATATATATAATGTAATATAATATAATATAATATATATATATATATGCACATAGTGTTGCCAAAAAGAAAGTTCGGACTCGTCATTTTTTCAAAAACCGCAAATTTAAGCTAAATTGATTGTAATTGTTTAAACAATTTATACCTCATTTGATTGGCCTTTTATTCCTCTATAATTTTACCTGTTCATATTTGACTTTTAATTGAAGTATCCTAGTGTTCACGTCAATTTAAAAAATTAACTTCAAATCAAGAAGGCAAAGAGAAACTCCGCACAATGGAAAATTGTTATTTAAATGTAACTTTAGAACATTAATGAAATACAAATACAATTGAGCCGTTTCAAATCTGTTTCTGAGGCTGCAGATCTTGATAGCATTGTCTTTCCTGTAAGAAGTAACTCTAGGACGACCAGGGGCATCACAAACACTGCCTGTGTTTTGGTGCTTTTGCCGTGCTTGGTATCGTTTTCTCATCTCATTTCAATCTGTGGCAGATTTCTCGATTGGGTAAGCCAGAAAGGTGGGGATTAATGAGCTCCTGACGATCACTAAGAGAGACTCGAAGTATATGGACTAAATGTTATGTTGTACAACCTAGAAACAACAACAATTACGATTAGAGATGCTAAAAAGGTGGATACTGTGAGCTGGTTTTAAGTTCATTTCTTGCTGCAAAGTTTCTTTTTGCCTTCTTGATTTTTTTAATTGATGTGAATACTAGGATATTTCAATTAAAACTCAAATATGAAAAGTTAAAATTATAGAGGAATAAAAGGTGAATCAAATGAGGTATAGGTTGTTCAAACAGTTAAAATCAATTTAGCTTTAATTTGCGATTTTCAAAAAAAAAAAAAAATTACAAGTGCGAGCTTTCTTTTTGGCGGCACTGTATATATACATATATATAGATGTGCATTTCTTTTTGGAGTACAAAATTTTATAATTAACATGATGGTTATAAAAAATGAAAAATGAAAAAGGGTTAGCTAATCGGGTTTCGTTTCTTGCTCAGAGTTAAATCCGTTAAATCGCGGAAAAATTATGAGAAAAAAAATTGTCATTAATATGGCGGGGGGGGGGATTATTAAAAACAAAGTTAAAAGTAAGAGGTTAAAAGTATATATATATATATATATATACTTTTAACCTCTTATCACTCGATACAGTTCGTGTATTTTACTTTTAATTTCATATATATATACTAGCAAAAGTACCCGTCGTTGACTGGGTTCAAAAACAGCCTACAGAAAATGGACTCTGATTTATGAAAGAATGATAGATTATGAAAAGGAAGGGTTGTAATGAGATAGCTTCGAATTTGGGGGTATCAAAACCAAAGCAAAATATGATGAAAGTAAAAATAAAATAGATAAACCCCATAATTTATTATACCATACCTGTTCACACTGAAACACTTATCACAATATTCTGTGGATATATATTAAAAAACCTTGTTAAACTTTGTGACATATTTCCATTCTATGGTGGTCAGGCGCGAACGAACACCCCATAATTTTATTATACCATATTTCTTCAAACTGAAACATAATTATCAAAGTATACTTATGCAGATAGATATGAAAAGTCTTTATTAAAGTTTGTGCCTATTTCCATTCTATGGAGGCCAGGCGTGAACGCAGACCCCACAATTTTATTATATCATCCCTATTTAAGTTAAAACATACTTATCAAAGTATTATTATGTACATCTATATCAAAACCCCTTGTAAACGTTTTTTTTTTCATTTTTCATTTCCATATTTTGGGGGCCAGGCGCGAACGCAGACCCCACAACTTTTATGAACCACCGTTCTGCCAGATCAAACATACTCATTCCTGATCCTCGATACATCTATCATTATATGTAATCATTTTTTTTAAATAGTCAACCATATAGGAGCCTATTCGTGACCACACACACACAGCTTTATATTATAGATTATATATATATATATATATATATTACACACACACACTTTATATTTTTTATTTTTATTCATTCCAGCAGACGTTTTTAGAATGAAGATACTTTGTTTTGTTTTGTTTTTTTGCCAATTTTCCATATAATTTTTTTATATCAAAATCAAGAAAATTAATGAAAGTACCATAGTTCTTTTCCGACTTTTAATCGACTTTTAATCTCCCATCACTCGATAAAATTTATTGTGTTTTAATTTTAACTTTTCCACTTTTGCTTCTATTCACCTCATCAACTCTATGAATTCAACCTGAAGATGATTCACAGTCGAATCGAAAACGCTCGTAGGTACTATGGAGCTTTCATTAATATTTTCGATCCTAATAAAAAAAAAGATTATACAGAAAATTGAAAAAAAAAATCATAAAACAAAGTATCTCCGTTGTATTTAATGTCTGCTTGAATGAAAAAGTGCTGCCTAAATGTACCAATTTCAAATACACACACACACAAATCTAGTTAGTCATTTACAAGGTTTTAGGCAAACCAGAAGATTAAGCGACTCCAAACAGCAAGTCTTACAGAGCCAAACGATGATAGCAAAAAATAGTCACCTGTGTATTTTAGGTAAAGAAGACAAGCAAATTAGAAAAGTTTTGCATTAATTTTTATTTCAAATAAATAATCAAATTGACTTCTTGAAGAAAAACATAATAAAATGTTGGTGCTTCTGCAATTCATGGAATGTGTTATTTATTTGAGATTAGATTTTCAAGTTAAATTTAATTTCTACATTATCTTATTTATTAAGCTGTTAGGTGAAAGTACAGAATAGTTAAACCCCCTCCTCATATTCTGAATTGGTTTCTAAACAAAGACGTTATTATTTCAGCACGGTTCGTAAACTGCAGAAGTATCAAAATTTCCTTGTATTTTCTTAAATAATTTCTTTTAGTTGTATTATGGAGAAAGATTTTTAATACAAGAACTATATCTAGACCAACACCGTTTGCTGCTGCTTTTTTTTTATTTACTCGCATTCACCCCTACTTGGAGGTAAGAAGCTATTTAGGACCATGCCTAGGAAAGATTAGTAAGATGTTGGTTTACGTTACATTTAAACTTCTGCATATTAGTAGTCAGGGGAGCCGGCAGCAGGAAGAGAATTCCAAAATCTAGTTGTTCCAAGGAAGAACCGGGTCGCTTATTCTTCCTGATCGCTAGGTTTTATGATGATTATTAGAACAAAGTTAATACACATCGTACGTTTTTAACGTAGAGAAAATCCAGCTCACCAAAAAGAGAGTACTATAGTTAGTACTACTACAACTAGCAGCTTTTTAGCTTCACGTAGTCCATCTGGTTGGATAAGTTTTCGGTGCTTGTATAGATCGAACCCCATGGTTGCGCAAATTCGCTGAGTAAAACTCGGTGACGAGTGACTGATACTAATAGCCAAAAGGCGACCATACAAAATGAAACTGTTTCCTGAAACGGAAAAGATTAATGAAAAAAAAAAAAAAAAAAAAAAAAAACGCTTAGTGCATTGCATTGCATTGTTAAAATATATTTTTAGTTATAAATTTGTTGCTTATTATTTTATTTTTGTTTATTAATATTTTCAGTCACGCTGATATTTGTTTTTTTTATACAAACAAAAAAATTAATAAAATACAACAGATTACAAAAACAAACACAATGTCCGCGTGACTGAAAAGAAAATGAAAGAATAACACTCGAAAACAAAATAACAAGCCGCAATTTACAAAAATATAATGCAACAGTGTGTACTAGCAGAGAGATCTGACGTTGCAATGTTTCACTCCCCCCCTCCTCATCAAAAACGGCGTTATTCTTTATCTTTCAATCTAGCCGATTGATTGCCTGCTCTAGTTGGGAACCCATCGCGGTGCATCCGGAGGAAGCTTTACGTGCTTCCCCGCAGTGACTTAGTCCACAATGCATTGTAGTTTATATTCCACTGTAGAGAACCTGTTTTTTAAGCCTGATTTTATATATATATATATATATATATATATATATATATATATTAAAGTTTAAAATGCAAAAGTCAAGTATCATGCTTGCTTCAATTGTGCTTGAAACAGAAACATTAATTTCGAACACGCCCCTGTCAAATCAAAGAACATACTGTTGATTTTATATGCCTGACCTTACTACTTTGTACGGTGATAATAGCTTGAATATATGTTGGGCTTTCCGGCTTGTGTTGTGTTTTTTTGTGTGGTAATAAAACTTTTTAAATGAACTTGTGATGTTAGGCTGTATAAGGTGCTAACTTCGGTCCAAATTGCCTGCTCCTTTCTTTTATCGGATTATTTCAATTATCGATCATTGATACTTTATCGAAGATATGCTGATAAAAAAAAAAAAACTATCTAAAAACACTACCAGACAAAAGTACCTTCATGAGAAATTTCATAAAAATTGGCCCAGCCGTTTTCGAGTCCATAGGGAACGAACTCACACACAAAATTCCTTTTATATAGAGATTCTGTTTTTCGTATTAGTAACCTAGGTTTAATTCTGCGTGGTCGTCTGTTGTCAGTCGTAAACACGTCTATATCGTCCGACATGGGGGTTGATGTATATAAGCACCAAGGGTTTTTTTTGTTTTGTTTTTTTTGCTTGTTGGTTAAGAAATTAAAAACTAAAATAAATAAATCTTTAGAATCAGGAAATTGAAGTAGTACTTAAAAAAATGTTTTTTTTTAAGTAGTTTTTTTTCTTGTTGTTTGTTAAGCCATTGTTTCAATGTTTCAAGTCATTAAATCTTCTTACGGCTGCTGCATGTGACACAAGGTCGGTTTTCAATGCGTGTAGTTGCCAAAAGACAGTAGGGAGGGGGTCTGTACGAGTACAAAATAGCCATGAACGGACCCGTCGGCATTCCCTAGTTAGGACACTTCAGGCGACAAACCTATCACTCCTAGTTCTCTGGGAAGTTGACCTCTTATACGAAAAAGGTACTTTATGCAGAATACGGGCCGTGTTATTTGATAGGATTTTCAAGTTAAAATTTTTACGGTATCTTTTGTTTATTAAATTGTTAGGTGAAAGTACAGAATAGTAAAAAAAACAAAACACACACACACACACACCTTTTCTTCCGCATATTAAGAATAGAATTCTAAATAATAACGCTATTATTCAGCACGATCCGTATTCTGCGCTGGCAATACGAACAGATACTACTTTTTTATCTTAGCTAAAAACCAGATGATTTAAACAGGCTAACTGAATGATCCGGCCTTCGGATCTAAGATGTTCCCAGAAACCACATGGTCATTCTATATTCACACGTAACCAATAATTCCTTGTCCTTATTTACTTGTCTCCCCATGAGAGGAAAGCTAGATACAAGGTCGGCTTTAAATGTGGAGGATATCCAACTTCCTGCAAAAAGGGGTATTTTGGATTAGGACAAAAATAAAACTGGCTTCAGTGTGAGAGGATTTCTTCTTCTCTAATAGAACAGCTACTACACTTTGATTCTAGTCCGAAGGTCGGGAAGTGCAAAGTTACATCAAAAGTTCATTCATTATTTTCTTTGGTCAACTTTTTTTTCTTTTTTTTTTTCTTTTTTTTTGCTTGTTTTTTTTGGGGGGGGGTTAAGTGGGGGGTTATTTTATGTTTGACTTATATTTAAATCATATATATAAGACAAACATAAACAATAACAAAACCGGGGTCGTAAAAAAAAAAAAAAAAGGAAAGAAAAGGAAGGCCCATTTTTTTGGTGTAAATAAAAGAAATTTCTTAACGTATTAAAACAACGATCCCTTAAAAATAGTAAAATTCCTGAAAGATGCAGAAAAAAAAAAGATGAAGATGCAAAAAAAAAACAGAAAAAATATGTTTGATGTCAATATGTGACTGCCTGCCTCTCAAGTCAGAAAAAAGAGGACACGTCACCGCCTCCATTACAAATACCAACAAGCGAAAAAAGAGAGAGGGTGATGTTCGAGAGATGGAGATGATGCGAGCGCAACTCGGAAGCTGCGCCTAACACTCACCTGCACGGCTCTGTTCAAAGCAGTGGCAGCGGTGGCTGCAAACTTCTTCATCTTGTCGTTTACTAGATTCAAATCCATAATCGCATCAAGTTTTTATACTCCGCAAGAATTACTTCCGGTATCTTTCTGCAGCGAATAAAATTCAATACCTGGTTGGTTATAAACTCATGCCGAACACGTTTTAATAAAAGCAAAATAATTGATTACGGCATAAATGATTATTATATAAATTTTAAAAATAATTTTAGAATCAAGGTGTTTGAACGTTTAATGCTTTTTTGAATACTTACAGACGTTTTTCTCAATTAGTGCATGTGTTTCAGAATACGTTGCCAGGTAACAGCGTCAGAAATGGCTGCCTTGATCACAACGATTCAACTTCGTGAATGGTTTGTTGTTCTTTGAAATGTTGTTTGCAGTTTGATTGGCACTTGTACGTTACAGTTTTTCTTGTTTTTTATTTTTTACTAGCAGGCCGCTCAGCATTGCCCGGTCGTAAAATACGCTTAAATATGATATTTTGATTAACACAGATTTTGTATTTATTATCATATTATATTGCACCCAATATAATAATGATTTAAAAAGTTAAAAAAAAAAAAAAAAAAATGACTCGTTCGTGCGCCACAACTGAGAATCGAAACCAAAACATTTAGGTTATGATTTACTTTTTCCTTCGCCGTTAATGCCTGAGCTATGAAAACATGTGTGCTGTAATTTTCACACTTTTACACCGATTTTTTTTTGACTAAGGCCCAAATATATAGTTTCACATGTGTTCGAATACCCTATGTATGTATTAAGTTTCATGTCTATCGGCCAAAACCTGACAGAGGAGTTTGGTAGGCAAATTTTTTTGGATCAAGTAAAGATTAGCTATCCCGTAGCAGAAGACGAATACTGGCGAACATTTCAAGTGACACTGGTTGTTCGACCATGACCTTGCTGTTCATTGTTTGTAAACACGTCATATAGCAGACATGGTCGAATGTTCGCGAGCAAGATTTTTTTAAAATCTATTTACAAAACTTTTTATGATTCAAAAGAAAAAATATATATTTACAAAACATGTTTTTTAATATTAACTATTTACAAAACTTTTAAGGGTTAAAAAAAACTTTTTCTATTTACACAAAACTTTTTAATGTAATAAACCGAATGTATTTAAACAAAATATATGTAAATAAATGGGTGTCTTTCTGAGTGCGTTTTTTTTTATATCTATAAATTTACAGAATTTTTAATAATAATAATAATAATAATAATAATAATATAAATAAATGGTGAATTTTTACGACGTGCCCCAGCGTATTATAAACACCCCAGTCTCCCTATGTTAAGAATGGCTTTCAGAAGAAACACTCCCAACCTCAAAAGTCGTTCTTAACATGGGGAGGCTTTTTTTTTGGGGGGGGTATTTCGAAAACTGTTCTTAATATGGAGTGGTTGGGGGTGTTTATAGGCAGGTCATAAAATAATACCAAATAAATAAATAAATAAGCCAACGAACTGAGAATTTCGGATGATGTCAATTAAAAAAAATACATAATTCAAAAAGAAAATTAAATAAAATTATTATAACCAAACTTTTTAAAGGCACAAACAAATATAAAATAACTGACTTGTTCGGATTTTTGCAACCAGGATTAATTTTTATGTACATTGTTTTTTTTTTTTTGTTTTTTGTTTTTTTTATCTTTCTTTGTGAGTTTTTAATAGAATTCAATATTTATTTAAAGTGCGATGTATGTAGGTGGTCAGTGAAGATAAAATCCTTCTAGACCAAGGCAATTTTTTGGCATAATAAAATCATAAATATAAGCAACAAGTATAAACAATCGAGATTTAAAAAATATATTTTATTCACATATCTTTTATAACTTTTATTTTTATAAAGATGAAATGTAATATCACAAGCTATAAATCTTTTTATAATTTTTATTTTCATTTAAAAAAGCAAAAAAAAAACTTGCTATTTGCTTACTTCTCCACAAGGGCAAATTAAATACAAGTAAGTTTAGCATCTGAAATTCTCAGTTTCTAATGTTTTGTAAGTAATATAGTTCATTCTTTTTATTTTTTTTAAATTTTTATTATAATAATAATTATTATTATTAGTTTTATTAAAATGTTCTGTAAATATATTTAAAAACGCACTCAGAAAGACACCCATTTATTTAAATATATTAGGTTCGTTTTGTTACTTACACTAAAAAGTTTTGTGTAAATAGAAAAAAGTTTTTGTTTTTTTTTATCCTTAAAACTTTTATAAATATTTAATATTAAAGAAAATGTTTTGTAAATATATTTTTTTTTAAAAATCTTGCTCGCAAACATTCGACTATGTCAAATATTTGACCTGTTTACAAGCAACCAACGCCAATGTCAAGGTCGAACAACCAGTGTCACTTGAAATGTTCGCCAGTATTCGTCTTCTGCTGCAGGGTATCTAATCTTTACTTGATCCAATTTTTTAACCAAATATATATAGGCATACATAAATATATATAGAAAGAGGTTTGTGTTTACTACAACCTTTTTATGTAAATATTATGTAGAATATTTGCATAAATATTATGTAGAATATTTGCATAAATATAATTACATGTAATAGTTAACTAAAGATTATCATTCCATAAGAAAACCGAAAAAAACTAAAAGGAATTAATTAAAATTAATGTTTAAAAGAATATGCAAATTAGCTGGATCTTTTGCAGATGAATGCAATTCCACAACCCATGTATAACAAAGTTGTATTTTTTTTTAAATAAATAGAAAAATGGGGTTTTAATATGAATATCAATACAAAAAAATATTATTGGAGTAAAGATTTTTTTTTTGGTAGATTATTTTTATTTATTTATTTATTTTTTTTTTTTTTTGTAAATTTTTGCAGAATTCCTTTGTAGGAGGAAACAATTCAAGAAGATACTATGTAAAAATGTCAAAACAGTAATCCCGCAGATTTTGAACTGGACGTATTTAAGTATCTGCTTGGCTTTACCCAGAACATGACATTAATCGCCTAATTATGCCGAGCATCGCTGATGATCAAATCTTAACAACAACACAAAATAGAAAAATAGTAAAATCAATGGAAATCATAAAAAAAATAAAAAAACGACCTGCTGTAACTTTGTTTTATCTTTCATTTAGTAGTGTTTCATGACAAATATATTTTCTATGTAGGGAGAATTTGCTATAACATTTGTTTTTTTACAAAGAAAATTGTAGAAAAAGTTTGTGTACCTCCAGCCACATCCATCGCTTACAAATCCTCTCTTTATAGTAATGCATCTGACGCCACATGTAATGCAATTCTTTTTAGGATTCGATTAATTTCTTATTTTGACAAAAAAAAAAACCCTACTTTTTCGGGCACCTGCAGTTGTTTATCTAATATTGATAAATTCATAGTGCTGTTAGTTTCCATGTAATATCTAGTTTCTTTTTTTCTTTTTCTCTTCCAATATTTATCCGAATGTCGTCTGCACGTTACCACGTATTATGATTGGCTGATCGGCGTCTTACGTCAGACTGCAGCGGTTGATGTCATGCTCTGGGCAAAGCCAAATGGACGCTTAGATACACCCGGTTCAAAATCTGCACAATTACCAACAAAACAAATACACTGAATTAATAAAATAATACAAAATAAAACATTAATTGTTTGAACCTTTATTTAATTGAAATAAAAGTAAGAAAAATTTATTTTATTTAAAAAAGAAAACGCCACACACACTCCAATAATGACTGTTCAAAACTATAAATTTTAAAAGCAATCAAACATTAATGACAACTTTCATTCATTTCAGAATTTTATTTTAATTCAATAAATTTTCAAATAATTAATGTTTTATTTTGCGTTATTGTTTTACTTTACTGTGGTTGTTTTGTATTTATCTAAAACTTACGTGAAACATTCATATTTTCAGATGTCTTAAGTAATGGATAGATTCTTTATATAGCGATCTATCAGCATATATACAGCTCAACATATGAGGGTGGAGTAAAATAAGATTTGAGACAAAGTAAAATAATAATAATAATAATAATAATAATAATAATAATAATAATAATAATAGTAATAATAATAATAATAACAAAAATATAAGCCTGAGGAGTTCTAGAGTGGATGAAACGCCGAATATTCAGTGTAGCTTAATCGCCATATATATTTTATAAATTACTATATATATATATATATATATATATATATATATATATATATATATATATACTAGCAAAAGTACCCGTTGTTGACTGGGTTCAAAAACAGCCTACAGAAAATGGACTCTAATTTATGAAAGTATGAAAGGTTATGAAAAGGAAGGGTTGTAAAGAGATAGCTTAAAATTTGGAGGTATCAAAACAAAAGCAAAATATGATGAAAGTAAAAATAAAATAGATAAACCCCATAATTTATTATACCATACCTGTTCACACTGAAACACTTATCACAACATTTTGTGGATCTATGTTAAAAAACCTTGTTAAACTTTGTGACATATTTCCATTCTATGGAGGTCAAACACGAACGAACACCCCATAATTTTATTATACCATATTTCTTCAAACTGAAACATAAGTATCAAAGTATACTTACGCAGATAGATATGAAAAGTCTTTATTAAAGTTTGTGCCTATTTCCATTCTACGGAGGCCAGGCGTGAACGCAGACCCCACAATTTTATTATACCATCCCTATTTAAGTTAAACCATACTTATCAAAGTATTCTTATGTACATCTATATCAAAAACACTTGTAAACGTTTTTTTTTAAATTTTTTAATTTTTTATTTCCATACTTTGTGGACCAAGCGCATACGCAGACCCCACAATTTTAATGAATCGTCATTATGCCAGATCAAACATATCCATTCCTGTGTTTCGATACATCTTCTATCATTATATGTGATCAGTTTTTTATAATAGTCAACCATATAGGCGCCTATTCGTGACCAGACACACACACGGACGTTCAGCTTTATATATATATATATATATATATATATATATATATATATATATATATATATATATATATATATATATATACCTTGGGGATTAGAACAAAGAGCAGAGTATATTTTAATGTATTAGTAAATTCATTAATAAAATTAAAATAAAAGAAAAGAAAACAGTGCTCGTTGTAATGTAGATATATAATAAGCTCGATAGGCATATATATCCTAGAGCTATTTGAATCTTGAGTAAGATGATTGATAATTTATGATTGAAATTAAAAATCAAAAATCCGTTTCATAAGGAAGAACAAACAAAATCAATAAATTGTACGATTGTTTCAGAACCGATGTTTTTATTGTGATAGACATTGAGTCTTGGACAATAATTTTATCATATAGTTTTTTGAAACAAAGTCTCCTCATCAGCAAAAATATTAGGTGGGGTTTTTCTCTAAAGACACCAAAAATAAATCTAGCATTTTTTAAGTAAGGCAGATGTATCTTTTGATGGTTCACATTCTAAAAGTCGTACGTATCATCGTCAATGCATTCATTGATGAGTATTGGCTGAAGAGAGTTTGATATGGATATCTAAAATGGTCCTAATTATCGGACTTGAAACCGACGGTACGAATGACTTATTTCATCTAACAACTTTCTGTACACAAAATACAAAATATAAATGCGCTCTTATTTTTCGGATTTTCCTTTTAATTGAGCACTCTGCTGGATTTTTTTTCCAAAAAAACTAATCATATATATATATATATATATATATATATATATATATATATATATATATATATATATATATATATATATATATATAACTACTTAATTTACTCACATAAAATTAATATACAAAAGTATAAATTTATGCGTAAACTTTAAGTATTTACTTCAAAAGTGCTCAATACCTAGGTAAAGCTAGTTAGTAAGTTATAAAATATATATGGCGATTAAGCTACACTGAATATTCCACGTTTCATCCACTCTAGGACTCTTCAGGCTTATGCACGAATTTTTTGGTTGTTTGTCGTTTTTATATACACATCTTCTATTGAGATTTTAGTTAGCCAATCAGCTTTCTAGTATCCACCGCGCCCTTGTTATCAGCCAATGAGCATGCACTTATCGGACAAAGGCATATTTGACCTCTGGTTGACCTGTTCCTTTGTGTGTGCTCTATTTAGCCTGGATATCTAGTTTCTTGATCTGTTTTAAATCTAGGTTAGTGGGTTTTTTTATGTTAGTTTATATATAAATACATATATATATATGTACATACATATATGCATATGTATATATACACATATATATATATACATACATATATGTGTAATCGTTTATGTATATTCATGTTTATTTAATTTATTTATTTGTTTATTTTCTATTGTTTTTATTAGTTTTAAAACTATTTTGTATCGTTATCCTAGAGTAAACTTTATCTTGTGAACACAGTTGTTTGCTATTTCTCTTCTACAGTTTAATAAATGTTGGGGTTCTTTGAAGTACAGGATAGCAAATTTTTCATGAAGGCATAATCTACATGGGTCGTCTAGGTCCCTACATGTGGTAGCTTGTCTTATTATTTTCCATTCGACTACCGGCGAATGTCCGTTTTCCTTGAGTTCCCAGTATTTATTTGCTAGCGTTGTTTTCATACGGTGTTTTTTTTTTACAAAAGTACATTCAACAATAAAAAACACCGTATGAAAACAATGCTAGCAAATAAATACATAAACGATCACAAATATATGTATGTATATATATACGTATATATATGTGCATATATGTATGTACATATATATATATATTTATATATAAACTAACATAAAAAAATCACTAACCTAGATTTAAAACAGATCAAGAAACTAAATATCTAGGCTAAATAGAGCACACACAAAGGAACAGGTCAACCAGAGGTCAAATAAGCCTTTATCCGATAAGTGCATGCTCATTGGCTGATAGGAAGGGCGCGGTGGATACTAGAAAGCTGATTGGCTAACTAAAATCTCAATAGAAGATGCATATATAAAAACGACAAACAACCAAAAAATTTGCGCAGAAGCCTGAAGAGTCCTAGAGTGGATGAAACATGGAATATTCAGTGTAGCTTAATCGCCATATATATTTTATAACTTACTATATATATATATATATATATATATATATATATATTACAAAAATTCAAAATTTACAAATTGAATAATTCTGTAAGCGTAAAGCAAGTATGAATATTAATACTCATAGGACAATCCTAACTACATAAAAAAGATCAATAGTATAGATAGAGCATTAATATAAGAAATTCAATTCAAGTTTCTTTAAATGACAATTTACAACAATTTATTATTCGACAAGGAATACAAGTTTAAAACTTAAAATTTTCCTTATTCTATAAAGTTTGAAAAAATGGCTCTAGTCAAAGAATAATTGTTGTAAATTTGCAGAGTTTAAATTAAATTTCTTTAATTCCTCTACTGGTCGCTTTATTCACTACACTATTATAGATTTTCCAGAAATCACGAGTTCCTATGTTTTGCGATTCAATGCATTCCCTGATTATTTCATTATGCTTTCTTTTGGTTGTCGTTATTTCTCTCTTACAATGATTTCTAGCATCTGTGAATTTTTGCCTATTTGTATTTTACTTATGATGTAAAAACAGGCAGAATGCATGCTGTCTTTGTGCAATGGCAGCTGCACAATTTGCAGTGAACCATGGGGGTGAGTGGGGCTTGCTATAATACTTCCGTGTGGGAACATGTGCTTCAATGCCCGCTTTGCACTATTCAGTTGTCTATTTGGCACACTGTTCAGCAGGAAGAGAGAAGATATCGGTTCATGGGGCATCTTGAATGTGTTTTCTAATGGTTCCCCAGTCAGATCTGTTGTAGTACCTTGTTGTTTTGAGCAATGCTTCCTTGGGGTTGGGATTTAAATATGATGTTAACTGATACCACTAGGTGGTCTGCGTTTCCTAGTGGATTGTTGGCATTAGTCACACAATCCTCAGGTTCACAATCTGGTAGGTTGGTTGGGAACATTATTGTCTGTGTGAGAGAATGGGCTATAAAGAAGCTATAAGTAGAGCGTCAAGCTACATCTATGTAACCTGAGAAACCAAGCCAATTTTTATGGTGGACATTAAAGTCACCAAACACATATATTTAGGCGTTAATATCTAAGGAAACTATGAGAGACATGATCGATTAGGGTACTTCTGACGTGAGAGAATAGTAGAGAAATATAAGTAACTAATGCAGTGATGAAATGTTAGTTGAAAGCACATAAAAGCCTGGTCATCCAATTCAAGATTTTTCTCTCTAGTTAAAGGGAGGGTTCTATGAATATAGACTTCAAGCCCGTGCATATATCTATCCGAGTCCTTATGGCAAGGTGGAAGTTGTCCTGTCATGCTAAAATAGTTAGAGGGGATTGAAGAGTGTAAGTTTGTTTCACTTAATGCTAAGATATCCAGGGAGTTTACTAAAAGTGAAGACTCTACATCATCTAGATTACCTCTAAGCCCACGAATATTTGTGAAAGCGAGCGTCCATGGCGGAGGTGAATTGGTTTTGTTGGGGTGGTTGTCTGTCACTCTAATCTTAGGGTTAATGACCACAACTGAAGGTTAATGTACTGTCCATAACTTGCCCTATGTGTGAATACCCTTTATGTAAAATTTCAACAGTTGAGACCAGAAATTGTCTGTGTAATTTGGTAGAGACTGCAAAGGTCATTTTTTTATAAATTTTAACCCCTTAACATTTATTGTTTTGGTCTCAAATCAAAATAAAAAGTTTGACCCATGTCCAAGTTACCTACATCTAAAATTTCAAGTCTTTAGACCCAAAATTGACGGAGGATTTTGTAGAATCTGCAAAGGTCAACTCTTTGACCTTTTGGCAGCAAAATTTTCGGCCTAAAACTGATTAAAATGCTTGTTGCATGTCTGAATACCCGTTATGTAGAATTTCAAATGTTTAG
Organism: Euprymna scolopes; assembly: GCF_053919585.1. NCBI lineage: Eukaryota > Metazoa > Mollusca > Cephalopoda > Sepiida > Sepiolidae > Euprymna > Euprymna scolopes. The sequence goes on from NC_136507.1 coordinate 99,184,221, forward strand.
ACCAAAAATTGGCTGAGTAGTTTGCTAGAAACCGCAAAGGTCAAATTTTTTTAACCCTGACTTTTTTGACATCTCAAATTTTCCACCTAAACTGATTGAAAAGCTTGCCCTATCTCATATTACACTTTATGTAAATTTTAAAATGTTTAGACCAGAAATTGGCTGAGTAATTTGGTAGAGACTGCAGAGGTAAAATTTGTTAAAACTGGATGACAATGGGCTCACCAGATTTCCAGCACTTTCCACCTCTTTTGATAACCTTTATAAATGAATTCACATTATCGCAACAGCCTCTTATCATTGACTTCTTGTTGACAACAACCAATGATCTTCACTGGAATTTGAGTGGCAACAAGCCTCCTAAAAGCCCCAGTCCTCTTTGCATTCATCCAGTGAAGATCTGGTTAGTGCTTTCTCTCCCAGGTCTTTCCATCCTCTTTGACCCTCCATGAATATTTAGTGTGGTCCCACTACAAATTTTATTTGTGGATGAGGGGGGGGCATAGTTAACTTACAATTTTGCAGTTTCAGTTTTCTTGGTTCCCTGTGGAGCTCCACTATTTTTTTTATTTATTTTTTTTTATGGTCAGTTAGCATTTGTAGCTTATGTTGGATAGTTTCCACATTTGAGTGTTTTCTTTAAGAATTATTATTATTATTATTATTATTATTATTATTATTATTATTATTATTATTATTATCACAAATATTATCATATTTGATGCTTACATTAGCACTTTTATTTTAGAACATTTTCTGGCATTAGAAACATGTGCAAAGAAACTATTACCATTTTTTAATAACAATAAAAAATATGAGTTGCTTCCCTTGTTATTATGTCACATGTTCGCCAAAAATATGGTGAGGTTTTTTTACAATCAAGACCAGAAACTTGTGTTTTTTTTAAATAATGAGGTAATATTTAAGTACTTCTGACACACCAATTAAGTAGATATCATTGCATTTACTTGAAATTGACACAAAAAGTCAGCAGATAGCATTGTTTTTATTTAAATCGATTCTTTTTGTTTTCCTAATATTGCTATTATAATGTAGTTGCACCAAATTTTCTAACCTTTTGTCCAAATACAAATGTGTAGCATGAGTTTTTAATTTATAAAAAATATTATTTATCAGACTATTATTTCTTTTTATTGTAAAGGATGGAAGACTTTGGTTTACAGTTCATTGCTGAGTTATACTCCAAAAAACAAATGGTTGCTTCTATCTATTCTTATATAGTCCTAAGGGATAGATAGCTCATCAGTACTTGTTTTACTAGAGACAAATAACTCACCGGTATGTCCTGTATCAGGTGTAGATAACTCCTGAGTACTATTTCAACACAGGAGTAGATAACTCTTTTACCTATACTATTATGACTTTCATTAACTCCAATGGGAACTATCAGTGATAAAATGGATAACAATGCAGACTGATGAATTGGGTGTGACAAGTTCAAATCCAGTTTGTTTTGTAGCACTATTTTAACTTATAGATGTCAGCAACCTTTAGTTGGTTCCTCCTGTAAATGCCTGGAGGAACCAAGGAAACTAATGTCAACAACAGAATCAAATAATTAAAAAAAGTCATACTAGGCTGATTCATATAAATTTATTGTTATTATTAATGGCAACATTAACCCCAAATCTAGTGTGGCAGTCAATAATTTAATATGTAGGTGTAAAAATAATGACGCTGGAAATGAGAGATTAAGTGTAAGCACTAATTCCCAATGAGATTCTCAAAATTACTTAAAGCCATTTTCTGTGTGAAGCATGTGAAGATAATCTCATTTTTATGCTTCTGTTGTCCATTGTCTCTTTTGAAAGTTATAAGACATTTTTTTTTCTATGCAAACATAAATTACTAATTAGTGACGCTGTGACAACAGAATATTCTTTCCATTGTTTTAACTCTCGAGTATATATCCGACACAGTTATTCAACCGGCAACCACACCAGTCTATATAAAAGCATATGATATCAATGGATACACACTCGAGAGTCAAAACAATGAAAAGAATATGCTGTTGTCCTAGCCCTACTAATTACCATAAATGCATATAGATATTGCAATCATTATTGCATTATTGGTGTGTGTAGATAAACAGACACCTTCTTTACCTACACGCACCAATAATACAATAATTTGCAACACACTAAACAAACTATGAATTCCAATCGTACAAACCACATCACAAACTATAAGACAAATATTAAAAACTACAAAACATCTCCAAAACAAACCAGTTTCCAATGCAGCCATATACACTATTCCTTGCCAAAATTGCCATCATAGATACATTAGTAAAAGCTAACGTAAGTTAGAAAAAAGGCTCAGTGAACATAAAAGAGATATAAAAAATAACAATTCTCTAAGTGCATTATTCTCTCATTCATTGCAGCATAATCACACCTTTGACTTTAAACAAGCAAAAGTAGTTAAATTTATTTCAAATAAACCGCGCCAAAGACATCTTGAATCAGCGCTTATCGCAAATTTAAACACTATTAAACAACGTGCAGGTTTCTATAATGTAGCGCCATTAATAAGTAAACTTTTATTAAAAGAACATAATTTAATTGTAGACACAGGTTAACTTTCTCACACGATAGAAACACCCCCTGTAATAATTAATACATATAATCTCAATCAATAAATTACGTAACAAAAATGCACTCATTTCATTTCTGTTACACACCTATATTTTAATTTTAACAGGCATATTTTTTCCAGAAAGAATATTAACTGCGTTCATATCTTTTAAAAACATATTAAAGACTATATGACGTTATTAAAAATCTCCCTCTCTTTAATAACGCAAGCTCGCCTCCTTTTTTGAATTTCCAGCGTTTTTTTTTCCGTTTCTGAAATAGAACAGCATCACACTTTGCACATGAAAAATTTTCAAATATTTGTGCTGGTGTTTTTGTTTTCTTAATCCCATTCATCCAGAGCAGGGGTTCTCAACTGGGGTCCACATGGACCCTAGGGGTCCATGAAATATTTTGGGGGGTCCACAGGCAAAACATAACAAAATGGGGGTCCACAACGATATTTTGGTGGTCCATGAAGAAAACCAACTCAGAATTTATACCAGTGTACATAAATGCTGCAGTGAATTCAATTGCCTGAAGAGCTCTGATCTCCATCGGCTTGACCATGGAAGAAACATTGTAATATTGTAATACAAGATATCATCACTCTAATTTAAATTATTATTATTATTATTATTATTATTATTATTATTATTATTATTATTATTATAGTTGTTGTAGAATACTTTATTTGCATTAAATTAGTTTTCATTTAAAAATAAAACTTAATTATATAATATTTCTTTGATTATTAAAACCTCAAAATTTATATGAGTGAAAAATAGAAGATTGTCTTATGACCAATAGTTATGAAGGGGTCCACCAAGATAAAAAGAAGGGAAAAGAGGTCCATGAGTTAAAAAAGGTTAAGAACCACTGATCCAGAGGAAGTCTCGAAATAAAGATGAAACGTTGATGAACACATAACTCGGTTTGTTCCTACATATATATATATATATATATATATATATATATATATATATATATATATATATATATATATATTCTTCAGAATAAAATTATCCAACAATCAGCTGGTATGAAAACTTGTGATTATTAGATTTACAACATGTTACTGGCAGTAATATTATATAAGTATTATCCCACCTTAATAAGAATTGCTCGATATAAATCGAAATTTTATATCGTTGCCCAATATTAAAGGTAATGTTAAATTCTTTAAAAAAAATGAAGTAAAAAAACGAAAAGAAACGTTTAATGTTCTTATCATGCATGGTTATAAATAGAATCGCCCAAACCTATGTGATTATACCTTTCTAGTATGCTAAAAAAATATTGCAACAAATATGACAAGCAATAAGATATTCCCTCCAGTAACATATTATTTTATGATATATATAACGTAAGTGTTGAATTTGCGAGTGAACAGCCAATCATGGCAATTTCTTGTTGATTGATGCTACTGCCATTCCGATTCAAAGAAGGAGGTAATTCCTGGGAGGATGGTATCATGACTACAAAATCAATACTAGACTAGCATTAAAGGATAGTACAATTAATAGAAGTAATAGTATAGGGTCGGTTTCAGACAGATACCCAATCTCCATTCGTAAACGATATAAATTATGAAACATTTTTACTTTACTATAAAGTAATTTTTAAAAATTAAATCTTGTTTGTGTTTCTGTCAAATAAAGACATTTTTTTTTTTTAATTTCAGAGTTCAAAACTGACAAACGATTTCCAATTCGATTCGATTTCTGACCCGATTCGATGTACTTTTGAATAAAATATGATTCTGAAATAAATTTCCACTTCATTTGTCTCCATCTATAATCATGGAATTGTCTAGCTGGGATGAGACAAGCTGCAGTTTACTTTGCCAGCATCCTTGTTGCTGGAGTTCGGTAAACAGAATCGAACGCCGTGTTCCCAGGAAAGTCAGCTCAATCGTGAAAGTAGATGCACTCGATTGTCAGAGTTCTAGAGATGAAGAGGATAATAAAAAGGCAACAACAGACCATGTTTTTGATGGAGGTACACGGCTTCGTTTTATTAGATTTGGTGGTGGTGGTGGTGGTGGTGGTGGTGGTGGTGGCATGTGGTAAACAATGTATTGGTTTGTAGATCTATTTGGATGTTGTACTAGTGGTCCATTACATCAGTATGTGTTATTTGCCTCCACCTCTCTCTTTTCCCAATCTTTTTTTCTCTCCTCTCTCTCCTTTTCTTTCTCTCTTCCTTCCTCTCTCTCTCTTCCCATCTCTATTCTCTTTGGCCTCTCTCTCTTTTTTCCCATCTCTCTTTCCCTGTTTCTTCTCATTACCCCTCTTTCTCTTAATTATCTACAATATTCGCCTCCTCTCACTGCGTCTCTTCTCTCCCTCTCTCCTCGTTTTTATTTTCCGTTTTCTATTTCCTTCTTTCTCCTCCCCATCTCTTTTTCTCCTACACACTTTATCTTACTCTCTTTCACTTACCCCCATCTCTCTCTCTCTCTCTCTCTCTCTCTCTCTCCTCATTCACCTTCTCTCTTTTCATCATCATTGGCTGCCATCTCACTTCTCCTAATCTCAATCGCCTTTTTTTTTTTTTTTTTTTTTTTTTTAATTCAATTTTCACCCCAAACAAGGCACAGTGCCACTTTGAAGCAGGGGGCTACTATCAGGGACTTAATTAGCGGGGTCATTATGAAGGGAGATGAGTAGAAAGATGTTTGTTAACATTACACTTGAACTTCTGCATATCGTTGCAGTTGGGAAAGCAGAATCCTGGAAGGGAGTTCCAAAGACCCGCAGTTCTGGGGAAGAAACTATTGGAGTAAAAGTCTTTCTTGCACCTAGGGATCTCTACTGTAAAGGGAGGAGACTTGGTAGCTTGTCGGGTTTGTCGGGGGTAGTTACGTCAGGGAGGTACAAGTGTTTGCAGTTCGTCAGAGCATTCACCATTAAAGTATTTGTAGAACAGGCAGAGGGATGCAACATCTCGTCGATGGGACAGAGGCTGAAGCCTAGATGACAGTTCAGGACCTATCAGGTTGGCGACTCTCTTTTGAACCCTGTCCAGGAGCGAGAGACAAGCAGCAGATGCACCAGCCCAGATGTGACAACAGTACTCCATACATGGGCGAATGGTTGCCTTATAGAGGTATAGGATACTGTCAGGCGTAAGTAGTTTTCTAGCACGGTAGAGGGAGCCAACCTTCCTTGCAGCAGCCTTGGCAATGCTCTCAATGTATCTATTCCAGTTCATATTCCCTGTAAACGTCAGGCCGAGGAGTTTAAAAGAAGTATTTTCAGGTAATGTGTTCTTGGCCATTGCTATTGGTGGTAGAGAAGGTTTCTTGTAGTTATTGAAGGAAACAAGCTTAGTCTTAGCAGCATTGAATGTGACCAACCATTTTTGTCCCCATTCCACTACGGATTGGAGGTCATCCTCTAGTGTTTCTGCCATTTCCTTGGATATGTGTTCATTTGTTTTCCCCTCATATCTGTTATAGAGAGTGGTGTCATCGGCAAATATACCCATCTCCAAAACAATTTTATCAGGGAGGTCGTTTATGAATATCAGGAATAATAGAGGTCCAAGGATAGACCCCTGAGGTACTCCTGCATTTATGTCATATTGTTTAGATGTACGACCGTCGAGGACAACTTTGATTTTTTCTATTACTTAAGAAGGATTTAATTACATAATGTATTCGTCCAGTGATACCATATGATCTAATTTTCCTTAGAAGACCATCGTGCCATACCCTGTCAAAAGCCTTAGATATATCGAGGGCCACCGCTCTACCCTCCCCTTTTTTATCCAATGAACGGTATATACGTTCAGAAACTACAGTTATGATATCTGCTGTTGAACGGGCTTGCCTGAATCCATATTGTTTGTCAGTCAGGAGTTTAGCAGCTGTTAGGTGCTGGACTAGGGCTTGATTAACTAAGGACTCAAATATTTTGGCGAAAAGCGGGAGGAGGCTAATGGGGCGATAATTTAGTGGGTCAGTTCTTTCACCAGAATTCTTGAAGACTGGTACCACAGAGGCGGTTTTCTTTTATTTACTTCATTCGCCTTTTGTGATGTCATTCAGTGCACAGGGATACAAACAAGCAAGAAAGTTCCAGAAAGTTTTACAAATATACTAGAAAAAATATAAACTTTATACCTAGTCAGATCATGGATCATCATTTTGTAATGTCAACCACTGTGCTCGGTTTTGCCTATTTCTTGATAAATGAAGTCACAAAATAATGACGTCATCCAACGTGCCTGGGGTCAACCAGTCAAACAAACAAGATAGTAAACAAGCAAGCAGAAAAGATACATAGAGTCTTAGTATCTTCTTTGTATACACCGGAACGGAAACCCTATGACATCATCATACTATCCTTAAACAGAACAGATACTACCCTTGGTTCCTAGCCAGAAAATCAAGAAGGTATATTTTAGTTTCACGTATGGCCCAAAAGAAAAAAATCATTTTTTTTTAAAATTTTAATTGTTTTTTGTTACATTGCATCTTTGGTGATCAGGAGATCCTATTTATTAAAAAGGAGACTAGAAGGTGATAGCATACTATGAACGTTAAATTAGTATACAGACGCTAATTTAATGTTCATTGTATGTTATCATCTTTTATCCTCCTTTTTGATAAACAGGATCTCCAAATCAACTAATTTATAATCTGGACACAGTGGCACACGTACATATGTACGTGAAAGGTACTAAGGTATATAGATACTAGCATACCGCCCAGCATTGTAAGTCATAAAATACGCTTAAATATGATACTTTCATTTAGGCAGATTTCGTAATTATTATTATATAGCCATTTCTCTATTGATTATTATATTGTACCCAATATATAGTAATGATTTTAAAACTTGAAAAAAAAAATTGCTTAGGTGCCATCAGTTGGAATCTGAACCTCTCCAGCATTGTTTGTTACTATCTGGGCTAAGTCCATATGCATATCAAAACTTTAAAAATTAACAGAGTTAAACGTTTAAATGTATATTTGTGCATGCATGGAGAAGTACTTTAAGTCAACTAATGCTATCCAAGTTCCAATTTTTCAATTTTAATCCCTTAGCAGTTATTTTTACCAGCTAAAAAACAAATCGAATTTGTTCCACAAGTCTGACTTCTTTATATATATCATAAGTCTGTAGACCAAAGACTGATTAAGTAGCCTGGTAGAGATCGTTCTGCACACACAAAGACAGTGTCACTTTACGTCTATATATATATATATATGGCCGTGGAAATAATTATATATTCGCTAACATTCTGAAGGTTCTATTGCTTATTGCTTACTTGGTAAGCTTGTTATGATGACATCCTCAGAGATACAGCTTATATGAAAGCAAAGTTTGTAATGAAGAGGAAGACCTGATATTTTCATTGCAAACTTTACTTTTGTATACGCTGTATAGCCTGAAGATGTCTTCAGTTACTGGTAACTAGCTGTCCGAAAAATGCTCATGACTGTGTAGCAACATATTGCGGCTTATATAAAAACAAATAAAGAGTATAACCTGCTCTACTTTGGTATTGAATACTCTTGTATTAATCTTGTTAAACTTTATTAGTTATTTAACCTCTGGAAAATAATAACCTCAGATTATATATAGATTAGTGTCAGGATGATTAATCGGAATTGGGAATCATAAAAATCGGAACATTTGGGGGCATCAGAATCGGTATCAGAATCGGTATCAGAATCGGAAATATTGGTGCCTATTTTCCGACGCCAATTCTTTTAATTGTCTTTGTTTATCTGATTTTGTTTCAAGTAAAATCTTCCATTGCTGGTAATATTGATAAATTAGTAAATATTCATTGATTATAAAATACAAGTACAATACATTCTCTGCCACCAATAGCAATGGCCAGTGAGACCCTGTCTGAGAGTACATCTTTCAAACTGCTTGACCTAACGTTCACAGGAAACATGAGTTGGAACAATTATATTGAAAACATTGCCAGGGCCGCTGCGAAAAAGGTAGGCTCTCTCTACCATGCAAGAAAACTACTGACACCTGAAAGTATCCTGTACCTCTATAAGGCCACCATTCGCCCATGTATGGAGTATTGTTGTCACATTTGGTCTGGTGTATCTGCTACTAGTCTCTCGCTCCTAGACAAGGTTCAAAAAAGAGTCGCCAATCTGATAGGCCCTGAACTGGCATCTAAGCTTCAGCCTCTGTCCCATCGACGAAACGTTGCATCCCTCTGCCTGTTCTACAAGTATTTTAATGGTAAATGCTCTGACGAACTGCAGACACTTGTGCCCCCACGACGTAGATACCCTCGACAAACCCGACAGGCAGCTAAATCCCACCCCCACACAGTAGAGATCCCTAGATGTAAAAGATATTTCTACTCCAGTAGTTTCTTCCCCAGAACCGCTAGACTCTGGAATTCCATTCCAGGTTCCTGCTTCCCTAACTGTACTGACATGCCGAAGTTCAAGTGCAACGTGAACCGACATCTTGCTGCCCAAATCCCAACATAGTGCCCCAGTAGTTGCTGCCCCTGATAGTAGCCCCCTACACCAAAGTGGCAATGCGCCTTGTTTGGGGTGAAAATGTAATTAAAAAAAACAAAAACAAGTAAAGCTAAAATTGATAGATCATCCTCCACAAGTGTATTTTAATGTTAGGAAAATATCTGCATATTTAACGTGTTTTTACAAAAATTGGGGAAAATAACCATCTTATAGTTAAATAATTAGAGATTTATAAAGAATCAGAATCGGAATCAGTAATTGTATTGGAATCAGAAATTTAGCATGGAATTGGTAATAGTATCAGAATCGAGAAAAATATTGCAATCGTCCCATCACTAATATATATATATATATATATATATATATATATATATATATATATATATATATATATATATATATATATATATATATAATGGAAAAAGCGTATTATTGGAAATTTATTCAAATTTTCAAAAAAACATTATGAACCTGTAAAGAAGGTAAATAAAATTTTAATTATTCGACAAGGAGTACAAATAAACTTCAAAAATCTTTATCCACAGAGTTTCGAAAAATGCAATTCTTCTCATCAGAGGAAAGAGGTTAGCAAAATATAACATAAATTTTGCAGGTTGATGCATTGAAAGAAACTACAAATATGAAATTAATCATACTTGCATAAAAAAAGTTAGTAAACAGTTAGTAAAAGTTTATAGGGATTCAAAATGATTATGAAAGCAGTAAATGAGAAAAAGGGAGAAAAAGGATATGATGAAACTCCATGGAATAAGATGGTAAAATCCAGAACAGAATAAATCCAAAATAAATGTCCAAGGTAAATTAAAGCTTCCAGAAAAAAAAATTAGATCATGGAGAAGTAAAGTTTCAGTTAAAAAAAAAACAACATTTTTTTAAAGAGTGGATAAGGCAAATAGCAGTGTTGAAGTGAATATTCAAGGGATAACAATAAAAGATTGAAATTGAAATTAAGAAAGGAGGTAAAAAGGGATGAAAAATGAAAAAGAAAGAGAAGAACAGAGAAAAGGAAGAAAGAATACTAAGAAGCTAAAAAAGAGTGGAAAAAGAAAAATAGACATAGTTGTGAGAAAAGGAGAGTAAAAAAAGGGGAAGAACAGGTGGAGAACCATCGTTATAAATCTATTTTTAGAACAGATAGATATAGGTTAGTTGAGGTCAATTTGATCTAGACAGGAAGATAATTGCGTGGAAATGATGATTTAAATTTATTTATTTTAATTTTGGAGGGAAGTTAAAATAAGTAGAAATGTTTATAGATCATAAGTAATGGTTTAATAATTTAATGTATAATTATAATTGCCCATATACACATATATACATATGGAGATGTATAAATGCATATACACATATTTATATATATATATATATATATATATATATATATATATATATATATATATATAATAAAATAATATAGGATAAGAAGTGAGACTAAAGGAGCCAACTCACTCACACCCAATAGGGACACACACATGTAATTATACACAGACGTAGATGCATACATACATGCACATATATACGCATGTATGCATACATACACACACATATATATGTATACATAGACTCACACATTATGTATACAAACAGAAACAAACATATACGTAGATATACCACCAGGGCTAGTATACAGCAGCTCCTTTAATCTCACAAAAAGAAATTTAATAAAGGGGGATAGAATAAATCTCATGTTAAGTAAATTTATAGTCTAAGGTTTAAGAAGTAAGGTAAGTAATGTCAAATTGGTTATATTTGAATTTTTCTTATGTTTACATTGGAAAATAAATTCGCTTTTGGAATTGATTATGTTGATACTTTGGGGGATAGCTTCAGCTGTGCAAAGGTGACAAGACTTAGAACCGGGAGTATAAGACTTTGATTTTTTAAGAACAGACCAATTGATAGAGAAAGGGGTGTTTTTAGATTTAAGTTTTTTAATTAAAGTTGTTAGGGAAGTTCCCTGGTTATTATCAACAATTTCATTATTAAAGGAAGAAGTGTGGTTAGATATTCTAACCTTTATTAATGTTGAAGTGGTGCCAATACAAGCGTATATCTTGTCTGACGTTTGCATAGTGTTAATGGTACTTAGACTTCTAGTAGGATTTGAAGTAGGATTGCAGTTTAATTCAAGGTTGTTATGATTAGCAATAGTAGATTCGATCTCTATGGGTATATTGTAATCTGTATTTTGAAGTGAGTTTAGAGTATCATAAATGTTTTCAGAAAAATAAGGCGGATTATTATTATTATTATTATTATTATTATTATTATTATTATCACTCTAGTCATCAATATTGATATTATTATTTATGTTGTTTGTTGTGATGTGGTTGTTTGTAGGTGAAATGGTTGGTGGAACGGTCGGTTCATTCATTGGAGTTATATTTTGAGTAGTAAACGGATGGGGGATTTTTGTTATGGGAGGATTATTTTCAACTCAGTAACAGTACATGAATATATATGACATCCCTATGGTTGCAATGACAAGCAGAGCATATGTATAGCATGTTTATGGATAATGTATATGAAAAAAACCAACCACGCCAATGGAATAGAAAAACATCTCACTGTAAAGTAATAAAAAGGGGAAAAAGTAAATTGATAGAATTTTATACAAGTTTTAAGGCTCATCTTCCACTCTCTTTACCCATCAACCCATTTTTTTCTACGTTCTTTTTTGTTCTTTCTTTTTCTTTATTATGATTTTTAGTTCCTTTTTAAATAACAATATAAAAAATGACTGGTTTTATTGTAAAAAATATCTAACCTGAGGACGTTGCTTCTCTGAAGGAATTCCTGTATGTATGCACACATGTAGCCAATAATGGCCACACACACACACACACACACACACACACACACACACACACACACACACACACACATATAATCGATGTAAAACACTGACTAGAAATCAGATGAAAAATCCTGATAGATAACCCCTTCTATATATACCTTTTGTCAAACAATAAATGCTTAATTCGATTATATGTCTATATGTTGTTTTTTCAGAATTTAAATATAACCACTAAACTTATATATATATATATATATATATATATATATATATATATATATATATATATATATATATATAAACTTTGAGTAAACAGACAAACTGTTTTAGAAAGCACGTTAAGATGCAAAAAATTATTTTCTTTCTTTTTCTTAAATTGAACTATTTGTCCTTATTACTTTTTGAATGTAAAATCCTTCATCAGAGATTGGAAGCGTTCTTTTGTTGTTTATTTTTTTTCTTCACAAGTAAAATGTCCGTCCTCGTGTTGTTTTATCAAGGCTTGTAACAGACGTGGATTTGTTGGAACTCTCCAGTGAGCTGAAAAAACGCGTGTACGCCGTTACGTAATAAAACTGGAATTTGTAAGCCCTTTAAAGCATCTTTTAATTAAAATCAAAAACTTTGAATAAACAGACAAACTGTTTTAGAAAACATGTATTTTTCCTTTTTTTTTTTAAAAAACAAATGAAATATTTCTTCTTCTGAAGAAGAAATATTTCATTAAAAAAAAAGAAACTTTTTACATCCTTACTTGTTTTCTAAAGCAGTTTGTCTAGTTAATTAAAGTTTTTAATTTTAATTCAAAGATGCTTAAAAGAGCTTACAAATTCTAATTTCATTATATATCTCTATATCTATCTCTTCTTTGATACGAATAGAACATCACAAGTGCATTTGAGAAGTAGAAATCCCGGCATATAAAATCAGAAGTAGAAATCCCGGCATATCAAATCAACAGAAGATTCTTTGATATGGCAGGGGCACGTTCGAAATGAATGTTTCTGTTTAAAGCACAGTTGAAATATAATACTTGACATTTTTTCATTTTAAACTTAAATTCAAGCAATCATTACAACACAAGCGGAAAGCCAGCCATTTAAAATCAAAAGTAGGTTCTTTTATATGAAAGAGCGCGTTCAAAATGAATGTTTCTGTTCAGAGCACAACTGAACCACGATACTTGACTTTTGCATTTTAAATTTTAATTCAAGCCATTATATATAAATATAATCTGATAAAATCAACAGTACGTTTTCTACAATGCAATGTTGACGACAATGTATTGTGGATTAAGTCACTGTGGAGAGGCATGTGAAGCTTTCTACTGATGCACCACGACAGGTCCCCAACTAGAGCGGGCAATCAGTTGATTTGATTGGAAATTGGGCGATTTCATCGATTTCAATGACAATAAAAATATGGGAATGTGAAACATTTGTTGGTCATCATTCGATCATCAGCAACTTCGAGTTACCCTGCTAGTATACGAGGGGCGTGCAGTAATGCCCCTGACCCACTTCCAGTTGTCTGATCTAGCTGAAATTTTGCATGTGCAATGATTTATATCTCCATTGGTTATGTGGCAAATTACAGCTCTGAACTAATTGTGGTTTCTGTGTTTGAACTGAGTCAGGTGTGAAATGGAGCCTGTTGAATGTTGAGCAGTGATCCGGTTTTTGTATTTGAAAGGACGCACACCACAGGATACTTTTGATGAAATGAAAGAAACTTATGGTGATAATGCTCTATCATATGACCTTGTAAAACGCTGGCATTGTGAATTCAAACATGGATGCATATGCATAAGGTGTCTGCCAGATGGATTCCCAGGTTGCTCACACCATTCCAGAAGCGAGAACGCATCGAGTGCTCGAGGATGAATTTGGAGATGTGCCAAGAAGATGAGTCAAAGTTTTTCAAAAAACTGATTACACAGGATTAAACCTGGATCCATCACTATGATTCAGAGACCAAAGCCCAGTCAATGCAGTGGAAGCACTTGGACTCACCACCTCCAAAGAAGGTAAGGGTGCAGCCTTCCGCTGGCAAGGTCATGCTCACAGTCTTCTGGAACCAGGATGGAGTAGTGATGACAGATTTCCTGGCAAAGGGTACCACAATTACAGGAGCCTATTATGCTTCACTTTTGAGGAAATTAAGGGAAGCTATCAAAATCAAGAGGCGGGGCAAGATCAGCAAAAGTACCCTCCTCCTGCAGGACAACGCTCCGGTCTACAACTCGCATGTTGTCAGATCAGAAGCACGGACGTGTGGTTATGAAATCCTTTCCCATCCTCCCTACTCTTCTGACCTTGCACCCTCTGACTTTCTCCTCTTCCCAGCTATGAAGTTGTTTTTGAAAGGAAAGCGTTTCCCAGATGATGCAGCCTTGATTTCTGAAGTCATGTCGTGGTTGGAGGACCAACCTGGTGTGTTCTACAAAAACGGTCCCAGAGCTGCATCAAACGATGGGAGAAATGCATAACTCTGTGTGGTTCCTATGTAGAGAAAGACTAATAACTGTGCCAAGTTTAATTGCTCTACTGCTATGGGAAGTGGGTCAGGGGCATTACTTATTGCACACCCCTCGTATATATATATATATATATATATATATATATATATATATATATATATATAACCCTTTAAAAATAATAAACGGAAAATTCCTAGGCCCCCCACCCTTAGCCAATTAACTCATCAGGAGCTAATCGTTAGTATATCACAGAACTGCCAAAAAAAAAAAAAAAAAATGAACGAATTAAATTGTCATGAAAGAGCAAATACTCGGGGCTATATGAGTAATTTGCAGACACGCATTAATCAACATATACTGGCAGAAATTAGACTGGGCAAGCTACGTCGTTTTTGCACCTCTTCTGCCTTGGAATCTGCCATTGGCCAACACCTAATCGAAAATCTAGACTATTTCAAGATCTTGCAATGGGCTGACTCTCAAAATCATTTAAAGATTTTGGAGTCAGTCTCGATTTTTTCACACAAATCCACTCTCTGCCAACAGAAGGAATTTATTAAATCATTGGAGATATATTTTAATCGTTCCCATATCCCCTCCATCCTATTTGTACATACATTTTATATAATTATATTATTTTATATAATTATATTATTTTACATAATTATATTATTTTATATAATTATATTATTTTATATAATTATATTATTTTATATAATTATATTATTTTACATAATTATATTATTTTATATAATTATATTATTTTACATAATTATATTATTTTATATAATTATATTATTTTACATAATTATATTATTTTATATAATTATATTATTTTATATAATTATATTATTTTATATAATTATATTATTTTACATAATTATATTATTTTACATAATTATATTATTTTATATAATTATATTATTTTATATAATTATATTATTTTACATAATTATATTATTTTATATAATTATATTATTTTATATAATTATATTATTTTATATAATTATATTATTTTACATAATTATATTATTTTATATAATTATATTATTTTATATAATTATATTATTTTATATAATTATATTATTTTACATAATTATATTATTTTATATAATTATATTATTTTATATAATTATATTATTTTATATAATTATATTATTTTACATAATTATATTATTTTATATAATTATATTATTTTACATAATTATATTATTTTATATAATTATATTATTTTACATAATTATATTATTTTATATAATTATATTATTTTACATAATTATATTATTTTATATAATTATATTATTTTACATAATTATATTATTTTATATAATTATATTATTTTATATAATTATATTATTTTATATAATTATATTATTTTACATAATTATATTATTTTATATAATTATATTATTTTACATAATTATATTATTTTATATAATTATATTATTTTATATAATTATATTATTTTATATAATTATATTATTTTACATAATTATATTATTTTACATAATTATATTATTTTATATAATTATATTATTTTACATAATTATATTATTTTACATAATTATATTATTTTATATAAATTCACATTCGCTTTTTTTTCCTTTACTCAAATATCCTCGAGGATTTGCTCTTTCATGACAATTTAATTCGTTTTTTTTTAAATTTTTTTTGTTGCATTTTTGTGACAAACCAACGATTAACTCCTGATGAGTTTGTTGGCCAAAGGGGCCCTTAGGGTTTTTTTCCCTATATTATTTTTAAAATGCTGTATAGGTTTTGTACCGTTAAGAAGTTATATATATATATATATATATATATATATATATATATATATATATATATATATATATATATATATATATGGGTTTAGCTTTTAAGTGGCATATTATTTCTGTTACTCTGACTCACACCACCAGAAAAAGACTGTATAGCAGGTGTTTCATGACATAGTTAGAAAAGAAAGTTTGATTGCTGCAAGGCAAAACGTGTTACATTCGAATTGATTACACAAGATCGAAGGAAATAAAAATCGTTTGAGAAAACGTAGTTTCATTCAGTTGTGTCTGAAAACATCATTTGAGTGATTATTCATAGTTTTCCTTTATTGCAATCGTGCTTCATTGTCAAACACACATTGCTTTTACTGCTCTCCTTTTCTTCTTTATTTACATCATTTATTTATTTTTGCCACTGTCTTATGCTCTTTCTCTTATGTTACTGCTATTGTTGTTTTTGTTGAGTGAATCAGACTTCTGCATAGAACCCATGGAGATCATGCCTCAAGATTGTTAGATCTTTTCATTGTTTTTTACAAAAAAGTCACCACTTAACAAGGCCCAGAGGCCACTCAAGGATAAGAGTTAATGAGTATACGATAGTCAATGGAACAATATCGTAGTAATCGTTAGTAGTGGAAATTTGGTAAATTGGATTACTTAAGGGATGGCTCATCAAGAACTTGTTTACATTGGACTTGAAGATTACCATATTGTAGTTAGCTGGAAAGCAAGCAAACAGAAAAGAGTTCTACTGGCGTACAGTTTTTAAGAAAGAAGCTCTCTTCATGGAATCCATGTTTAGGTGTGTTTGAAGTCTTCCTCTTTGGCTATAGCTATTCGTAGGTAACCTGTAAGATAGTAAATATATATCATGGATGACCAGAGCAGCAAGGCACATGAGTTGCATATCTGAGAATGTTTTACCCAGAACATACAAAATAATGATGATTGCATATATGCAAAAGCAATGTTGTTATTGATTTGTAGTTTCGGACCTGAAACCTTTTTATTTGCCACACATAGAGGCAGAGACAACCAGAGGATGGCAGATCTTGATGTTGAATCCTCCTGCATTTTTACTTGTTCAATCACTCGCATTATTTGGATTTATCGGACTACTGTCCTCATCTTAAGTATCACTTTCACAATGGTTCAGTCTATGTAACCTCCGATCTTCTTCAGGTGTATCTTGTTGAACTTGGGAATGTTTCTGGCACACTCGTTAATCTGCAGAGAATTTCAAACGGAGCCCTTTATTTATTTCATGGGGGTATCATGCTCTCATTCTGTCAGCCATGACTGAATAGAGATCCTAAGTAATTAAAAATTATATGTTTCTCTCGCCCACACCGAGGATTGAACTTTCAACCTCAACATAATCTTCAATTGAAATGAATGGCTTTCATCTTGGAGAAGCTCAATGACAAGCTTCTGGGACTGACCTTTACTCATGATCTGAAGTAGAGCACACAAATCTGTTGTTAAGATTGCTGGAAAAATGGTTGGATCACTCTACTGCTCCAGTAGATATCTCACTGCCGATGCAATCCTTTATCTGTATAAGAGCCAAGTATGCCCTGAAACGGAGTACTGTTACCACATCTGGACAGGAACTGCTCGGCATACCTTATCCAGCTTTGATAGAGTTCATAACTGGTTTCAAACCCTAGTAGGTGATGCCCTTTTCTCTTCTTTACAACCTCTTTCCCACAGAAGAGATGTTGCAAGCCTGTCTCTGCTTTATCGTTAATTTTATGGCAAGTGTTCGACTGAGCTCTAATCTATGCCCCCCCTGCCAAATTTCACAAAAAAAAGACACTCAACTAGTTACAACCGTTATAAACGATTTCTCTCACTCTCTATCTGTGCCTAAATCTAAACGCAGATTCCATGAACAAAGCTTCTTTCTCAGAACTGCCTGTCTGTGGAACACTGTTCCACTGGCCTGTTTCCCAGTGGAATACAACATGGTAGCCTTCAAATCCAATATAAACAAATTCTTGTTGAGCCGCCCCCATAAATAATCAAATTCTACCTAATTTACACCATTAACAATTACTAAACTACCTCCTTACATTCATTAACCCTTATTCTCGAGTCGCTATTGGGTCTCGATAATAGTGACTCCCAAGTAAAAAAAAAAAAACTTTCAGGAGAATATCACTTTACATCAACCAAAACGTTGTGTAAGTGAGAAAAATCTAAATAAAGGGAATAACAAATCCTCGTCTCAAAAATTCAGAAGTTCATTCATGTTTTTCCTCGTCGTCCAGATGATTTCATTCACAAACTCATTGAACCAGCTGCTCTTCAAGGTTGAAAAAAAAAAAACGATGCAGAGATCAGCTGAAAACCTGGCTCAGAATACTGAAGCATGATATCGAGTTGATCCTGAGCTTTTGCCTGTATAGAGTTCATCCCTAAATCATGAGTAGCTAAAACTTGTATCTGTTATTATGGTGAACTGTCGTACCTGGTCAGCATTTGTTCAGGAAACGGCAAATTCTTTTGATGGAACCGACCCAACCATTCAAAGGTGAATGCTGAAACAATCACAAGTACATGCTAAAAATGCATGTGTAAATAAAATTTGAGTCTCATATTAATTTTTAAAATAAATGATTTAAATGATCTTTTGCAATCAATCAATCGATTTGATTGAAAAATTGGCCGATTTCACGGATTTCGATGACGATGATAAATTATGGAACATTTGTTGATCATCATTCAATCTCGAGCAACTGCTCGTTATTAAATATTTATAAAAATATTTTGGAATTTTCAAATATTTATGAAACTTTCTTGTAATGCCATAATTCGCCCCCTCTTTCTCCCTCTCTTTCTTCTCCCTTTCTTTCTCTTTCCCTCTCTTTCTTTCTTCTTCTTCTCTTTTTTTGCCTCTCTCTCTCTCTTCTATTCATAGTTTTAATACACTGTACTGTCATAATAGGCCCCTCCCCTTTCTTTCCCCTTCCCTCTCTCTCTATTTTACATTATTTTACACCATTCTCTTACAAAATACAAGGATTCCACAGAATATATTGTGATGTTGTAATGGACACTATGTCTTTATTTCCAACTCACGTCTCCTTCTCCTCACTTTCTCTCTTTCTCTTCCCTCATCGATTCCTCTTTCTATACTCTCTTTCTCTCTTCCCTCTTTCTATACTCTCTTCTCTCTCTTATTACTCTCTCTTTTAATGATTTACATCATTTCATTCCTTTCAGCACTCCTCTTATCATTTTCCATTTATTTACGACTAGACTGGGTGCCCGGTGTTGCCCGGGTGTTTGGAGGTGTGTGTTGTGCAAAAAAAAATAAAAAAAATATGGTAGTAGGCTGGCAGGCTCGAACCCGTACCACAAAGGAGGAAAAGAATGTGAAAAAAAACAAACAACAAAAGTGACGTCTTTGCTGTTGTGCCCTTCGCCAAGCCATCAGTGAGGCAGGTTTAAATTAAGGCTAGTTAATCGAAAAGAGGGGATAACTTTCGAAAACATCGGGGAAAAAAGCGACCCCTCCCTGTATAAAAGTGCTGTTGAGGGTAAAGGAATTAATATTTTTGGCCAATTTTTCGATATTTATTGTCCGAAGGGTCAAGCTTCAAAATGATACCGATCTCGTGAAAATCCGTCGCCTCTGTCGACAGTTTTTAGCATGCATACATACATGCATACATGATGATTGCAACATCTTGTCAGACGAGTGCCACTCCCTCAGACACCTAAAGTCCATGAGCCCAAATGCCTGAGGGAGTATCTATACAAAGATGATGTTACAGAGTTTTAGCTTTGTACGACAGCTAAGTCTCTCTCTTGGTTCAAAATGTTGAGATCCAGCAACAAGCAAGAGCAAAATAGCCAGCAACAAGTTAAACTGCAGACCAGCTTAATGCGGGTACTGGTCTCCTGCTTTATGGTTTTTTAAATCAGAGATTTGCTTCTCCTAGAAAGGTTGCCTTCACCACGGCTTACGAGAGCCCTCTCTACCCCAACACACATATATATATATATATATATAAATATATATATATATATATATATATATATATATATACATGCAAATATACACGGTGCTAGTTGGCTGTTGACCCTGAAAAAGGGTTCATTCGCCCTTTGGAAGGTCTTGTTTTTAATCCTTCAGGGAGACTAGCCGCCCTCCTCACCAAACAAGGCTGGTGGGGGAACCAGTTTAGTCGCCAGTGACCTGACATTATAGATATTTACCCATTTACACAGCATCTAAAATATTCATGTACGGTGAAAGTGTGTACAGTGACAAGCAAGCGAGAAAGATAACAAATCAGCAAAATGTTAATGGTATACTTGAAAAGAAAAATGAGACCCGTTGAGTTACACATTCATCTCGGGTTAAATTGTTTGAATTAGGAAAAAGTATATTTGCAAAGCCAGTTAAATTAAAAAAAAAAAGAAGATAAAAATGAGCCTTTTTACTCTGAAATATATTTACTTCTCTCTTCCCTTCTCTCTCTCTCTCTTTACGAATTAAATAATATTACTACTAGCAGCCATATCAAGCTGTGGTGTCATGGTGTGTATTTACTACATCGGGCATTTATAAACAATCTCATATACACCATCTAGCGACAGACAGCCATCATAACTGCTAAAAATAGTAACTTCTCTCGTTTTGAACAGGAAAGAAAAACACACAAATTCAATCTGTTCTCCATGAAACAAAAAGAAAAGACTTTAATTCCGAGCTGCAATAATTGTAAATAACAGCAACTAACACCCAATACACCATTGACTATTATTAATACAAGTTTAAATTAATTTTAGTCACTTATTCATGTATTGGGCACGCTGCTGTTGAGTGGACAGTTGGCCTTTGGACCAAGATTTTTTCTTTTTTTTTTACACAGTGGTCACCACTTATCAAGGCCCGGAAGCCACTCAGGGATAAGGGTTATTGTAAGTACATTACGTTAGTGCGGAGATTTGATGAAGTGTTTACTTACTTAAGGGGACGGTTCATTAGGAATTTGTTAACGTTGGACTTGAACACATCCAAGTTGTAGTCAGGTGGGAAGCAGGCAGATGGAACAGAGTTCCACAGGCGTGCAGTTCTAAGAAAGAAGCTTTGTTCATGGAATCCACGTTTTGATTTAGGTACAGATAAAGAGTGGGGTAAATTTTTCACAGTGGATTCAGCTAGACGGGTGTTTTTCGTGAAAGATTGGCGAGGGGGGACCAGAGATTGGAGTTCAGACGAGCACCTGCCATGGAAATAACGATAAAACAAGGATAGGCTCGCAACGTCTCTTCTGTGGGAGAGAGGTTGCAGGGTAGAGAAAAGGGGATCCCCCACTAAGCCATGTCACGGCAGGATAGGCTGTTTTTAGCAGCTCCTGCCCAGATATGGCAGCATTATTCCATCCTTGACTGATACATTTATTTTTGTTATTGACCAGAGTACCCTTTTTTGAGAGCTGGTTTCCTCCAACATTAAAAACCGACCTCATGTCTAACTCTACCTTCGTGGAGAAGCAAGTAAAAAAAAAAAGGACTTTCGGTGGGGTAGCAAGGAGTATTCCCAGATGCGACTCAGCAGCAGTTGTTCAAACAACCCTTTTACCTCAGAAAGTTTTTTCACAACAAACAAACAGACTTTTCAGGGCTAACCTCTTAATGTTTTTCCACCTTTAACAAATCACTGTCTGCACTCCAGCGACTCTTGCAACCCTCAGCAACTTTCCAGTGCTGGTCGACGTCAAGCTACCCACTCCAGAGCCTGTCAACGTCTGGTTACTCGTTCCAGTGCCTGTAGCCGTCAAACTATCTTTTCCAGTACCAATCGATGTCAGGCTACCCACTCTAGAGCCTGTCAACGTCCGGTTACCCATACCAGTGCTTACTGGCGTCCAGCTCAGCAGCCTGCTGACGCTCACCTTCCAGAGCCACTGACGTCCAGCTCAGCAGTCTGCTGACGTGTATCTTCCAGTGCCCACCGACGTCCAACTCCCAATCTTGACACTCTATCTTGATTTTTTTTTTTGCCTTACGATCTTTCCTCTTTGGTTGTAAATAAAAGAGAATGGTTCCTATCGTCCTTTTTAACCGAAACGTTTTAAAAATTGGTTTCTAACCTATTTTTGTGCAGCCTGTAGAGATCCATGCAGACAAAAAGAATGAAGAAAAAAAAAAGAAAGATAAAAAAAAGAATGAAAAAAAAAGAATGAAAAAAAAAAGAAAGATAAAAAAAAGAATGAAAAAAAGGTCTGCCGTTTCTCTTTCCGATATTGTCACATAATTTGCAAATTAAACGTTTCCGGTTGGATGTAAACAGCCGACCTTATCAGAGATTGGGTTGATTTGGGATTTGGATGTTGGAATAGCAAATTTTGCCAGCAGTGCTAGTGTTTTTGAGTTGAGAGTTTTGACAGCAAAGTGTTGAGTTTTGAAGTTGAGTTTTTGGCAGCAGTGTGTCGAATTTTGAGTAGTGAATTTTAACAGAAGTGTATCAAATTTAACACTGAAAGTTGTTACTTGGGAGCGAAGCATAGTTAACAATCTATTAAGGCAAGTGTAGAATAGTTAACATTTGATTGTTTTAACCTATGACAAGTTCCCAGTTAATAGGAGTTTAGAGGATTACATTTTGGGATTTTGCTTTGGTAAAAAGACAGGAAATATTAAACGAAAAGAACAAAACAAATGAACAGTTAAGAGATATACATTCACACAAGAAATATTTTATATGTGTTTAGGAATAGATGATTTTTTTTTTACAAATAGGGGTTACCATATGTTAAGGCTCAGAGGCCATTCGAGGCAAGGGCTAATATGTGCATTGGTGTCATTGTGACAGTTTTGTAATAAACATTTGTATTGGAAATCTGGTATAATTAGATTATTTACAAGGACGGTTCAATAAGAACTTGTTTACATTGGCCTTGAAGATGACGATATTGTAGTCAGCTGGAAAGCAAACCAGCAGAACAGAGTTCGACTGACGGGCATTTCTAGGAAAAAAGCTTTGTTCATAGAATCCATGTTTAGGTTTAGACACCGATAGAGAGTTGGGGAATTTATTAATAGTGATTTTAGCTAGATAAGTGTTTTGTGTGAATGTTTGACGATGGGAGGAACCATAGATTGGAGCTCAGTCAACTACTTGCCATGAAAATAGTAAATAAAGCAGAGACAGGCTCGCAACGTCTCTTTTGCGGGAAAGAGGTTGCAGAGAAGAGAAAAGGGCATCGTCTACTAGATTACAAAGTCTGTTTTTAACGTTGCCAAGGTAGAATAGTGTGCTCCGAGCAGCTCCTACTCAGATGGTGGCTACAGTACTCCATCCTTGGATGTACTTGGCTCTTATGCAGATAGAGAATTGCATCAACAGTGAGATATCTACTGGAGCAGTAGAATGATCCAATCATTTTTCAAGAGACCTTGGCAACGGATTTGATGTAGGTGTTCCACCTCAGATCAGGAGTGAAGGTGAGACCAGAGGCTTGTCTAAACATGGAGCGTCCTCAAGGCAAGAACCGTTCATTTCAATAGGAGCCAGACAGCAATATAAAGAATAGAATGTTCGTGAATATTAAAAGTTCTTGTAGAGCAAGGGAGAGTCTTTGATATAGAAGAGTTCCAATGTTAACAGTTTTAGTACTATGCATTGCATGGGTCTGAAATATCATGTCAAAACTTCTCTGCTCAATTATATGAATCATATTTTCTTAATCAAAAGTTATTAAAGAGAGTGTTTATTGCTTTTTATATCATTAGAAAAAAATTGAAAATGTTTAACTCTGTGTGTGTGTGTGTGTGTGTGTGTGTGTGTGTGCGCGCGTGCTCGTTAAGTTGTGATGGATATTAGTCATCTTTTAATGGCAACAGGCCCCCGACGGGGCACTGTTGCCCGTGTACTGTCAGTTCTGGATTCAAGTACAGAATGAAGGAAAAAGACAGCTAAAAGACTTGATTTAACATTTTTATCTATTTGGTCACGTGCTCAGCTCGATTGAGAAATGGCGTCTGATTGGTCAAGCTGGGAGATAAATTTTATACTTGTGCCAGTCAGTATTGAGCTTCTAAACAAAAGATATTTAAATTAGTAAGCTGTTATAAACCACACAAGTTTTATAATTAGTTTTATTACCTTTGATTATTACATAATAAACGTAATAAACAGCGAGAGAGAGAGAGAGAGAGAGAGAGAGAATGGAATCGAGGGTGATAAACAGTGTATAAGAGCGATAGGGGATCATGCAACATACACTGAGGGAGACCAATAGTGTGTGTGTGTGTGAGAGAGAGAGAGATAGAGAGAGAGAGAAAGAGAGAGAGAGAGAGAGAGAGAAAGAGAGAATGGAATCGAGGGTGATAAACACTGTATAAGAGCGATAGGGGATCATGCAACATACACTGAGGGAGACCAATAGTGTGTGTGTGTGTGTGTGTGTGTGTGTGTGTGAGAGAGAGAGAGAGAGAGAGGAGGGGGGGAGAGAGAAATATAATAAGAAATGTCAATCGGTGAATTAATTGAAAATTATGGCTCGTAATTAAAGCATTTAAAATGAAAGTTTTTTTTAACATAGCTCAATAGCAAAACTGAGGAATATTTTAACATGTATTTTGTGTGATTAAAATATATATAGGGAAAATAAAATTTAAGGATACAAACGTTGATTAACTCAGATTTAGTATAATAATAAATAGACACAAACATTAACAATCCATCTGTTTCTTATGCATTGCTTGTGCAGATATTCATGAAGGTGTGTCATTTATATATTCTGCTTCTGCCGAATCCATCCTCCCAACACCCCTCCTTCTTTGTCCACTTGGTTTGTCCAGCTTCATCGAGCGGTCATTGTACGCCCACAGACTTTTGGGTCTTCTACACCAATTACATTTGCGCCACCTGACACTCATGTGATCGATTTGGTCAATTATTTTAGGAACGTGAGTTCATCTCAATTTTCCGTACGAACTTGGAGCTTCTTTAGCTTTTTGAAACAACTAAAACTCGCACAGCTTTATTCAGTGCGCACAAGTCGTCTTAAATAATACGTAAAATACGTAACTTTTTTCAATCCTCCTTTTCTTCTTCTTTTCTTTGATTGTAACGTGACCGTTACGCCGGAATTGGACAAACAAACAAAACAGGAATAGAAATAAATAAAATAAAAATCCGGGTCGGCATTTTTTCTTTTTTT
Organism: Euprymna scolopes; assembly: GCF_053919585.1. Classification (NCBI taxonomy): domain Eukaryota; kingdom Metazoa; phylum Mollusca; class Cephalopoda; order Sepiida; family Sepiolidae; genus Euprymna; species Euprymna scolopes. Next base: position 99,209,556 of record NC_136507.1, read on the forward strand.
AACTTTTTTTTTAACAGTTGTTGTTTTTTTATTACAGTTATTTTCCGGTACCACTTAAAAAAAGTCTCTCTTTTAGCATGGCACGCATTTCTCCTTCTTCCCATCGCACACCGGGCATAGCCGGCCAATTCTCATCTGCGAATTCACACGTCTATTTCCGTTGTCGCGTACTTTCTTTCTCTGACATCACGCCGGCCATATGCCGAACATTCCTTGCCTGCGTCTTTACACATCTGTTCTCCTCGATGCCAGCTTTGTTTTTCCGAACACATGTTGCATTTTTTTTCTCCTTTTTCCTCTTCTCCTTCCTCTTCTCACGCACACCTCCCAATTTGCATTTGCCCATTTTTCTGCTACTGCTACTCCCTATCTCTGTGTATACTGGCCATCCTTCACTGCTGACGATACTTTGCACGCACTATGTTACATATTTACATTTTGTACAGTGTTAATAACACTAAGTCTTATATCAGGGGTCGGCAACTCATACGAGATCATATGGATCGTGTTATAATGAAGGATTGCAGGCCAGACGAAGGCCATTAATGGAAAAACAAAACGAAATTACATATGCGGACATGAAATATCTAAAACCATAATGAAAAGAAACATTGAGAAATCAGAAAAATAAATGAAATCAAAATTTTAAAAATGTCTAACAAAAGCTAGGTTTCCTTAAGGAACATGAGAATGCTTCAAAGTGAAAAAAAATCAACCGAAATGAAATGGACGAAATCATGACGTGTATGTTTGAAACTATTATTGAAAATTGTACCACAAACGAACGACACATGCACAAACAAAAATAAAACACATACACCTATAAGTACGACTACAAATAGTTGCAAACAGATACACTTACGTACGCACACATGCGGTATCATCCATACATTCATGAGGAATGCATGTATAATGGCGTAGATTTCTGCTACCTCACTTGTCAATCCATGGCCTCATTCGTTTTATCGTTTCTTTTTTTCGCTTCTCTCGTGATTGAGACAATGTTGACCATTTGGAAGCAGAAATCATCCGATCATAGCAGAAGAAAACACCAGGAATTATCAACGACCCCCCCCCAAAAAAAAATAAAGACTCGCTGGTCTTAAACTATCAGAAAGTTTTTGCGGTTTTTAACTTTTAAATTCAGATGAATATATCTCAGTTCAAACAAAAATTTATTGATCGAAATGAGCAACATCAGAATTAACACACTTTTGCCAACGCAAAACAAATGTATTTATGTCAGTAAATTTGTCAGAAACATCGCTCATGGAATGTGAGGACTAAATGACAAAATAAGAGAAGCAAGAGTTACACAGCTGCCGAAAGTAAACCCAAGATTCACTTTCTACTCTCCTTAAATTATAACGTAGGGTCGAATTAATAAGAAATCCTTGAGACTTGAACCAGAAATAAATGTCCAATCATATTTTCTTCCTTTACATCTTCATAAGTTTCGAACCCTTCTTCATTTTTGTTTAAACTGAAAAACTGATGCGTTCCTCTAATCGATCCGTTTTGAAAATATAATGATGTTATTGATTTCGTTTTTGTTTTTTAATTTGTTTGGTTCAGTCACTTGCAGCATTTTCAAGATGTTTTCTATAACCCTTTTGTGAGTGTTATGACTTTGGTTTCAATAAGTTTATTACATTGAACGCAATTGAAATAGTGACATTTTTTTAGCAACGGCATTTGCACATTCAGAGATAAACCACAACTAGCTGTTTTGTTTCTTTTTAAATTTCTCAATACAATGATTGACCAATCAGATTAATCGGATGTGACATTCTTTTCAAAAATAGAATGCAGAAAAATTTCTGATATGAGGAATCTGCTGAACAGAAGAGGTGCTCCTACCATGCTAGGAAATTATTTACATCAGAGAGTATTCTGTATATTTACAAAGCCACAGTACTCTCATGCATGGAGTATTATTACCGCATTTGGTGAACATTTATCACTCATTTATCACTCTTAGACAGGATTCAACAAAGAGTCTCAAATCTAATAGATCCCACACTATCGATCAAGCTCCAACCTCTGTCCCATCACTGCAATGTTGCATTCCCGTGCCTGTTTTACAAGTACTTTAATGGAATGCACTTTGATGAACTTATAGCACTTGTGCCCTCTCAACATACATATTCCCGCTTAACCTGACAAGCAGCTAAATTTCACCCCTTCACTGTTGAGGTCGCTTTCTACTCTAATAGTTTTTTTTCCCCTCATACTATTAGACTTTAGAATTCCCTCCATGTTTCCTGCTACTCTTACTGTACAGGGTGACCCCAACAAAAAACAAAAGCTAAATGGAGGCCATCTAGAACATATGCTGTAGAACGGAGAAAAAAAGGCCAAAGACCCTAGTGTTTTGATGTGATGTTTTGAATATAATAAACTAGTTATGACCAAAGTTTCATTTCATTCGGACAAAGCACTAAGAAACGGGGCCTAATTAGAGTTGGGGCCCGTTTTTTTTTTGTCATCCTGTATTAACCCGCAGAAGTTTAAATGTAATGTGAACAGATGTTTTGCTGCTCAACTCCTCACAGTCCTTCGTAAGACACGATTCCAAATAGTAGCCTCTCACATTCCAAGTAGTAATATACTCTGTTTGGGTGAACAAGAGTTTTAAAAAAAATCTGAGGTTGTCCCAGTAAGCCATGGAGTATTAATACATGAAAGGTAGTATTACATTTTGTTTTGAACTTAATTGCAACAAGCGAATGATCAGAATATTCCAGCAGAGATAGGACAGTGAATTAGCATTATTCAAGTTGTCAAGAAAAAATCAAAACGATTTACAAAATGTCAAGATAGTATATACGAGTAGATTTGTCAACAATCTTTGTTAGATTGTTTTTATCAATGCCTCTGTTCCTATTTACAATGCCTCCCCACGGGGCAGAGTTAGACACCAGGGTCGTTTTTTAACGTGGAGAAAAGGAACAAAAATAAAAATTGTCTCAGTCTTAAAGGATTTCTCCTCCACTGACAGAGAACAAGAAACTGAAATGCAGCATCTGAAGAACAGATACTACACTTCAGTCTCGAAAGACAAAGGATACACCCTGTAATTGTGAGGCAAAGATTGCGTAGTCTTCAATCACACCTCTCCTGAATCGGCACTGTTTGAGTCCAGTGGCAAGAAGTCCAGGACGACTGGAAACAATGCCGAGATAAGCGGAGAGCACATACAGCACATGTGAGTCCCAAATGGTCACCCATTTAGTACTGACCAGGTTCAACGTTACTTAACTTCAGTGATCCAGCGGGAGCCGGTGTATCCACGTGATCATGCCATATTGTAAGATTGTAAGCAAGGAAAAAAAACCATGACAGAATCTCCCTTCATCATCTTGTTTGAATGAGCAAACGATCTAACATTGAACATTAAAGTCACCACAGACATTAATGCTGCAGAAGGATAAAAACGCAAGATATGACTAATTTTCTCAGAGATACGCTCAAGGATAGTAGCTTCATTACTATGTGGATAATAAAGGGCAATGTGTAGAGAACATTTAGGGTCTTCTTTGGAGATATTCCTATCATATTATAAATCATTCCCAAAGCACAAACACCAGGTTAATGGCAATCATAAAGGTCGGCTTTTTTTTTTTTTGCCATATTTATTGGCCGAAATGCAAGTTGCACACAGAAAGAAAGAGCGTTAATATGAACATGGTGTTATCAGTGCTAAACATTTATGCTAAACACATGTAGACCAACTTTGGGGCAGCAAATGTCCCTACCGCATAGAAAGCCGTCCATGATATAAATAAATAATATAAATAAAATAGACTTCGTAGCTTAGTGGGGGTTCCCTTTTCTCTTCCCTGCAACCTCTTTCCCACCGAAGAGACGTAGCGAGCCTGTCCCTGCTTTATCGTTATTTTCATGGTAGGTGTTCATCTGAACTTCAATCTATGCCCCTCCACCCTCGCCAGACTTTCACGAAAAACACTCGTCTAGCCAAAACCACTATCAACAATTTCCCACACTCTTTATCCGTGCCTACACCTAAACGTATTCCATGAACAGGGCTTCTTTCTTAGAACTGCTCGCCTGTGGAACTCTTTTCCGTTTGCCTGCTTTCCAGCTGACTACAATCTGATTATCTTCAAGTCCAACGTGAACAAGTTCTTATTAAACCGTCCCCCTAAGTAATCCAAGTTACAAAATTCACACTAATGTTTACTATGCTAAAATCACAATGACTGATGTATACCTATTAACCCTTATCCTCGAATGGCCCCTGGGCCTTGATAAATGGTGATCCCATGTAAAAAAAAAAACATTGTGAGGGTTAGGCTTATGATGTTTGAGTAACGTTTAGTAATGAAACCATACTGTAATAACAGTGTGGAAAATAACAGCAAAAGGTACTCGAACCTGGAACAATAGTCGGATACAAAAAATAATATGAAAATAAGAAGATGAATGCAAATTTAGGCATTATCAGTGTTCGAGGTGTCAGCATAAAAAGACTTTTTCTATTTTTGCAGAACAGTCACATGATCTTGTGTACGTGAGGTTGTTGTCAGTTGTGAAGAGGGCGAAAAGAAAACAATGCAATGGCCGATTAGAAAAGAAGTGAGCGAGTGGTGGAAGAGAATAATGTTTCGACGCGAAAGAAACGCAAACACAACTTCGATGTCGTTTGTTCTCAACTCGCAAGAATTTACGTGACTAAACTAGAAATTAATTCCTGAAAAAAAAATATCGCTCGGCAGTGAAAACTTTTACAGGCAGGTGCTCAAGTGAAAACAAAAATGGCACAAAATATAGTAATGGTGGGGACAGGTCTATAATACATTCCTCTGAAAAGAGCTCTTAAAACTGGAGTAAAAGGGGCAGGTGTTTGGGCACACCTAGCACCCCACTCTGCACGTCTCTGTTGCTCAGTCACAAAAAACTATAGATAACCTTTCACATTGGCACAAAAAATAGGTCTAATTTGGTCTCCTGTAAGTGGATTTCAACCACTGAATGGTTAGTATGCAGACTCGTAATATTCGAAAAGGAAACCTGATAGTAGGTGTCCGTGCTAGAAGTTATGGAACAGTGTTTAAGTTTCTCTTTTTTTTTCGAACTTTTTATGTTGGGGTTGGAAAAATTTGTAGAAAAAATCGGAAGATGGGTTGAGAGACGAAATACAGAGAGAATGGATAAGTGAATTATTTTTTTAACCCATGAAAAAAAGAGAAAAAAGGAAATAAAAATCGATCTCCTTCAAAATTGACCGTCTTCGGTTGTATTGGCTTCGGACTGACTTTAAATTCAGAGCAAGTCTCCACACTCCTGAGAATCTGGAGACCATGGAGAAATCGAAAGTATTATTTTAACTTATACTAATTATAAAATGTTGGGGTTAGATAGATAGTTACAGTATATAACATCTCAAGTTGTTACAAATGTTTAAAATGTTACAAATGTTGCAAATGTTACAAATGTTATAAATGTTGGAAATGTAACAAATTTTGCGAATGTTACAAACGTTACAGATATTACAAATGTTACAGATATTACAAATGTTACAAATGTCGCAAATGTTGAAAATAGTACAAGTGTTGCAAATGTTACAAATGTTGCAAATGTTACAGATGTTGCAAATATTGCAAATGTTAAAAATGTTACAAATGTTGCAAATGTTACAAATGTTACAAATGTTGCATGTTACCTGTGCACTAATGTACTTACTATGAAAGTAAGAGAAACTATAATACTTTTATATTTATTTACATTATTGTTACGGTCCTGTTAGAAAAATGCATCTCAATAATTAGTGGAAACAAAATATATTGAACAAACAAAAGAAACAAATACCATAAATAGTGTGGTTATATGTCAGTTCGACTGCTACGTATGCATGACTTGCACATAATTTGTGTGCTAACGCTGAGAGATATATTCTCCAGTCTTATAAAAACTTATAAATAAGTCTAAAAGTTCATTGTTATCTGCAGGGTGGACACCACAACAATTACTGATTATATATTTGTTTTATTATTAAAAGTTTAAATAAGATTGTGAATTTGAATAAGTGATCTCTAAAGAGACATGAATAGTATTTTGACATTTGAATTTTTTAATATCTTTCAGGTGTGATCATTACAAGTCCTACGATCTGTAATCTCCTCAAGTCATTCCCTAATTATTCCGAACCCTTCTCACCACTTGATGGTGATTCAGAGCAAGGACAACACAAAAGTGGTCTTAGTACAGATATTGATTCTCAAGAAAGCCTCAGGTAAAAATAATATAATCATGTTATTATGTATTTTATTTTAATATCAACTATTGTATATATTGTGGTCTTGTAAGGATACAGAAGAAAGATACAAAACAAAATATATTTAATAAAAAAGTAAATACAACAAATAAAGCGTGTGGTTATACATCAGTCCGACTGCCATCTGTGCATGACGCTGTGAGACAAAGTTATAGTTTATTATTATCCGTAGGGTGGACACACCACAACAATATACGTTTTGGGTACTGATCTAGAACCTTACCCAAGGACGCGTCCAGGATGCACAAAAATCCAAAGTTCTTTCTGAAGTTTTGTCATAATAGTGAGGATAAAAATAAAACTCGATTTAATAAAGAAAACTCACCCAACTGGCAGCAAACAGGAAAAGTAGTAACAACTTTTCACATGAGACTTGAACACACATAGACTAAAAAAAAATACATTTTTTCAAACTCTAATATAAAAGCATCAAGTTCAGAAACTTTATGACAAATTATTCCTCTTTTTATTGAACTTGAATACAAATAATTCAAATTATCTGATTTTCTGTTCAAGATTTTTACATTCATCATGCGAAACAATTTATTTGTATATCCTGACACGTTTCCTCACTGTCCCGGATGTTTGGAATAGTGAATGCTCACAGTTGACTTGACGTAGACATTTTATTTACAAGGAGGCAACACAGAATGATACATCTATCAGTCGTAGTCCGATATTTTTTGAGTTTGTGTATCACAACTATCATGGACAGAAATAATATCTTTCCATCTTCATTTAACCAAATTCAAAGTAATCCTTTCATTGGCGACTGCCGGTGTGTGTCTTATGCCGTTCTCACATCTCCACATGAGAACTCACATAACAAAGGTAAAAGGGAGGAGGTAAGTCTATCTAGAAAAAGAAAAGGGGTTATTTCGCCTTGATTGTAGTTTTATTGTCCTAACAGTGAATGTCTCCTTTTCTATCACACAAGTTATCTATGCTTTGACTGACGTGGGCGTTTGTTATCACTGAGGTTGTGTTTGAATCATCTTGCACCCAGTCTCAGGAATAGTGCAAAGCACAAGTTTCTTTTTGTAAAGTCGTCCGTCGTTACGAGTTGTCTTCCCCTGCAATCAGTATTTATTAGAATACAAACAAACAGACACTTGCATGTCATGCCTTCTTCCAATTCAATTTCTAGCTCTGGTCAAGATCTGAAATAAGGCACAGCACCAAAGTAGGGATCCACCAAGTACTGGAACAAACAACCCTCTTTTATTGCAGGGAGTCCTGACCAATGAGAGAGGAAGACACTCGGCGATTAGAAGCCTAGATCACTACTGCCTGCATTACATCTTTCAGGTCCGATGGCAGTACTTTCTTTGAAACAACACTGGATCATGCCCTTCACTGTCAACCAGGAAAGTTCACTTACAAGGAATTGCTCCAGCTTCCCCTATAGAGTTAGAAAAAATCGATATGGTGGATTATGAAAAACTTGTATGATGACAATTATGCTAACTTGGAATCGAATTAGGGCCCTTAAATCTATGAAGTCTGCTGTTGGAACAGTGAGTGGTTAACGAGGTCCGTTGCATTGTTGAATATATATATATAATTTAATAGCTTGCACTTTTCAAATGTTTGCTTAAATCATATATACACCTTGTCATTATTCCCAAAATCAACACAAAGACGAATTTATCAACATAGAAGTTTATTTACAATTAACTTTTGCCCATCGACAGAGAGAGAGAGAGAGAGAGAGAGAGAGAGAGAGAGAGAGAGAGAGAGTGTTTTTATAGGGGTTGGTTTGTGTGTGTATCACGATAATGGAAAAATGTCATTCATGCTTGACGGCTGTCGGTACTCTGTTCTCTCTCTCTTTCTCTCTCTTTCTCTCTCTCTCTCTCTCTCTCTCTCTTTTCAGTTGTTTATATTCTGTGTTATCAAATCATATTCCTGGAATATAAATATCAAGATATTACATTCCTCTTTTTACTTTGCATTGTGCAATTCATAACCTCTCAATCTGGAATGTAAACATTTCCTTGTTCTTGGTGATAATTACAATTCCGGTCATATTATAAGACACAATAATGTAGATAAAAATTCATCTGGAATGTGTATGTGTGCACACCTCTGCTTTTATCAGCACTGCCACGGCTCCATATCCAACAGTCAGAAGTCATCCAATCGTCGAATTTAGCCAACTTTTATGAGGAACGCAGTAGAACAGATGGATGGAGCCAGTGGAACCTATTCAAGTGCAAGTGAGTTAGCAATCTCTCATATGAGTTGAGATGCTTAAAACCAATGCACACATATTCAAAGCAATAGGCAAGATGTTAGAAAACGATCTTCAGTCCGTAGTGGAATGGGGATGAAAATGAATGGTATCATTTAATGCTACTACTTGGCCTTTCGAAGAGAAACAAAGAGTAGTATCTGTTCTGATGCTATGCTTAATCTATTCTGACTTCAAGCAATGAAGTAGAAATCCTTGTAGATTAGTCAATTTTTATTTTTGTTCCAATCCAGAGTTCCCTCTATTTAGGGAGCTGGATGTTCCCCACATTGAAAGCCGGCCTTGTGTCTAACTTTGCCCTTGTAGGAAGACAAGTAAATAGGAACATTTAATGCTACTAAGACTAAGCTTCTTTCCTTTGACAATTGCAAGAAACCTTCACAATCACCGGTTGTCATGTCTAATAACACCCTACTTGAGAGCTCCTCTCTCAAACTCTTTGACTTAATATACACAGGCAACATAAAATGGAGCAAATACATTGAAGGCATTGCCAAGGTTGCTGCAAAGAAATCTCTATCATGTTAGAAAACCACTCATTCCTGACAGTATCCTGTATTACTGCTACAACTTGACTGGTGCATTCAGCATTAGTTTCTCCTTCCTGAACAGGGTCCAAAAAAGGAGTCTCCAATCTAATAGGTTCTGCACTGTTAAATAAACACCAACCCCTGTCCCATCGCCAGAATATTGCATCTCTGTGCCTGTTTTACAAGTAATTTAATGAAATGCATTCTGACGAACCCTTAGCACTTGAGCTTCCTAAATGTAAAAATATTGAATAATTTGACAAGCAGCAAAATCATACTCCTTCACTGTTGAGATTCCTAGATACCAGAAAGCTTTCCACTCTGAAAATTTATTCCCTCCTAACAGCTAGACTTTGGAATTCCCTCCCTGTTTCCTGCTTCCCAGACTTTACTAATGTGTAGAAGTTTTAATGTAATATGAACAGACATCTAGCTGCTGAACTCCCTACATCGTGTCTTTGTAGACATGGTCCCAAATAGTTGCCTCTTACGTCCAAGTGGCAATATGTTTTATTTTGAGTCGATAAGAATTAAAAAAAAGAAAGAAAGAAAGACTGTCTCAATTAAAACATGGATTTTATTTGGACAAACGCGAGGCTATGAAGACTTGACATTGATTTTGTTTTATCTGGATTTCTTATTTTGGTTTGTATTTTTGCTTTGAAGGTTTCATGACTACAGCAGTAATAGAAAAGCAAAAAAAAAAAAAAGATGCAAAGCGTCTGAATACAATGATGAATGTTAACGTATTTCCATTTCTGAAACAGATTTTAAAAAATGTGAAAGAACATTTGTTATGCACCTTTTCTACACAGCTGTTTCAGGGAAATTGAGGGTCAAACCTCGTTTTATCAATTTGCCAATCCCTTCTGCAAACTGTAGGCAGGTATGATGGACCATTGCAGCATTGACACGCGTTGCTTAAAAAAAAAACAACTTTTTTTATTCAAAAGTTTTTTTTAAATTTTCTTTTGAATCAGAGTTTTTTTGGTGGTTCGTTTTTTGTTTGTTTGTTAACATCTGTTCTAGAATCTGTATCAAGCCAACATTCTAACATATCATGAACATTTTTTAAAAAACTTCAATTAATTTGATTTTGAACTTGATTTTGAAGTTCCTCCACTTTTTCTTGTACTGTGGCGTGTTCCATGGCTTTGGTAAAGACATTTTGAATGATGATAGTGTCTTTGTGTATTGCTAAGAACCACACCAACAATTAATATAAACTGGGTATAAAAGTCATGTTTTCGAGGATGTGGTCTAAAATGTTACCAAAGGCAAGATAAGTTACTCCTCTGTGGTTAAACATCTTACAAATTGGTACAAATCTGTTTTTTTGCAGCCTGTAGGGTTCTGTGCAGTAAAAAAACCCGAAGAAAATAAAATTGACGTTTTTTCTCTTTATATGCTTGCGATATTATCACCTATTATGCAAATGAGGAACTTCCGAAATAAGATAATCTGACTTGATTTTTGATTTGAACGTTGGAGTCTTGTCAACAGTGCATCGTGTTTTGGAGTTGAGAGTTTTTGACAGCAGAGTGTCGAGTTTAGGAGTAGCAAGTTTTAGAGTAACGAATTTTTGGCAGCAGTGTCGAATTTTGGGTAGTAAATTTTGACAGCAGTGTGTCGAATTTAACCCATTGTTACTTGGAAGTATAGAACAGTTAACACTTGATTGTTTTCATCACAGCGGAGAAAGAAAATGAAAGCTATATACGGACAGACATACATAATAAATAAATGAGAAATAAACGAAACAGTAGAAGGATAGAACGGTCACCAGTTAATAAGGGTTAACTAATACATAAACAGAGGTTTGTAAATGAAAAATGGAGAAAAACGAAGTTTTATAGATAGCATTTTTATACGCGAGATAATAATATAAAAGTTACTTTCAATGATGTTCATTTACACAAACTTATATTTGGATAACAAAAGTTTAGTAAGTAGTCACAAGTCAATATGTTTGTATGTGATTAATCTGCATATGTAAGCAATATACATATGCGAGTATTTGGCAGCGTGGCACTGTGTATATATGTTGATTTACCTTGTTCTTGTTAATGTGTGTATAGCTGTGAGTAGCAATTTGTTTTTGTTTTCCTGACTGTTGCGAGTGTGTAAGAATGTGTGCATGAGATGAAAAAGGCTGGTATGTGAGTCATTGACTCCTTTCTGCTTTGCTCCTTCCTCCTTTGTGGAATCCTGTTTGATGTGGCTAGCTGGTTATTTTCTCATTTTTAAAGGAGTTTCTAAGTTTGTGTCAGCTTATTATTTCCACATAGACTTATTACCTTTTGAGGTTTGAAATGATTCTTATTGGTTAGAAATACTTTAAGTTAACATGTTCTTGTGAAAACTGGCTAATTTTTGATAGTGAAAAAAAGAGCGAATCAAAATGAAACAGGAAAAGGAAGAATATAAGCTATTAGAACCATTTGCTTTTTAGCGTTTGTTTGGATCAATTCACGATTTAGCCACCATAGTACATCTGGTCATTTTGTTTTTGTTTTGTTTTTTTGTATAAGATGATCCCTTATCAAATAAGTTCTGTGCCTAGCTAACAAAAAAAAAAAAAAAAAAATACATTTTTGTCAAAATTTGACTTTATTCCCCAACATGTCTAGGGTGATACACTGATTCCGATACTTCTAACAGTTCAATGCCTTGTTTCGTAGAACAATTTATCTTTGGCTTCAAAATAAATCTTATTTTCAAATATCACTTCTTCATTGGAATCAAAACCCATTCTCTGCAGCATTCTTTAACAGTAAGTAGCAGGTACGGACATAAATAGCAGAATAAAGAGAGGGGGACGTAGTTTTGAAAGCCAGTTTCTCACAATTTTTTGTAGGTTTCCGACTACTTTTTAATTGTATTTAAAAGACTAAACTTAATTTTTTTTTTTTTTTTTTACACAGTGATCACCACTTATCAAGGCCCGGAAGCCACTCAGGGATAAGGGTTATTGCAAGTACATTACGTTAGTGTGGAGATTTGATGAAGTGTTTACTTAAGGGGGCGGTTCATTAGGAATTTGCTAACGTTGGACTTGAAGACATCCAAGTTGTAGTCCGGTGGGAAGCAGGAAGACGGAACAGAGTTCCACAGGCGTGCAGTTCTAAGAAAGAAGCTTTGTTCATGGAATCCACGTTTTGATTTAGGCACAGATATAGAGTGGGGGAAATTTTTCACAGTGGATTCAGCTAGACGGGTGTTTTTCGTGAAAGATTGGCGAGGGGGGACCAGAGATTGGAGTTCCAAAAGGAAAAAAAATATTTGTATACGTGTAAAAAAAAAATATATATATATATAATGAAAACTTTTCACGGCAACATGGCGAGCAAATAAATGCAGCTAAATTTTGAAGTTAAATAAATTTATTTTAATAATCATTTGAAAGATAAATATTAGTTTTCTGTGTCTATTTCAAAGATAATTAGTAAATTAACGTCTTAAGATATTGAATTAAAAAAAGAGAAAAAAAAAGACAAAGAAAACACCTTGATTGTACAAAAATAGCTTAATTAGCTCCCAAATGCAAAAAAATTCTGTCTTTGCAGAATCACAACAAAACCGAAATTGTGTAAACATGGATTATACGGAAGCCCAAAATCGAAATGACGTCAGGTAGTTAAAGGGAGGTAGGAGTGCTGGTTTTCTTTATTTTATCCAGCCGTACATCTGTACATTCTGTATCGTGAACGTTTGTCTAATTTTTACCATTTTTTAATTTAATTATTTTTCTATGTTCCTGCTTTTAAAGTAAAAACGAAAAAACATTATTTTTCAAGATTATATAAAAATTATGTTACGTCAAAAGTTTCACGTTCATTCAAGCAATAAAAATATTAGAATCTTACATATAAAAATTATGCAAAACCTGTAATTAAAAAAAAAAGTAGAAACATTTTTTGCAATTATGATTTTTTTGTGTGAAAATATTAAATGAACAATGCTTAATTCAATGATAATATCCGTAGTTCGAGAAATCAACTTTTCTTTGAGTTATATAGAATTCATTAATACGGACTTTAGGGGCTTTTTTTTCGCAATGTTCCTGTAAAAATTAAATTAAAAAAATTGTTACAGTTTACGATGTTTTATTTTCATAAAAAAAGCAAAAATTAAATTCATGCATTTTTTTTACTACTGAAAACCATAACTTTAATAAAGGTGGTTTTTGTTTCTACAAAATAATACATTTCCACTAAGATTTAAGTAAAAATAATGTGTTCATTATATTCCATGATCATTATTTGATAAATACTGAAAATTTCATTAAAATTGGTTAATTTCCTGATTTTTGGTGAATTTTTAAGTAAAGGGAAAGGTCAAAATGTTTATACATTTTGAGCATGGGTATTCATTTTGCACGTACCTAGTAAGTAATTAAAGGGGCAAATCTTGAGTATACTTTAAGATGCAGAAGCAACTTGAAGTGCAACTCATGTAGTTTTGCCGTCATTAACTTGTGAGATGGTGTGTTAACTTGGTGAAAGAGTACTTCTCTCTTTTTCATTTGTGGCCGTTTTTCGTCAATTTCTTCCTTCAAATGTACCAATACTGCTATATAATATCCATTATTGAGAGTTCTTTTCTCAGGGTAATCGATAAACAAAATATTTTGCACATTCCAAATCTATCCTGTTGTTGCTTGCGTCTTTGCTGTCCACTCAGTATGAAGTGGTGGATCCGTGTTTCATCCATTGTTACACATTGATGCAAAATCATTTTATTGTGTTGAAATTGTTACAAAAATTGCTCTGAATTGTCAATAATTGATCGAGTGTGAGCAAATGCGACACCCACCTTGAACCGTTAATTCTATTCATAATAAAAATTCAAACCAAATATGATTCAATTTTAAAATGAAAAACATTCATTCATTCATTCATTCATTCATTCATTCATTCAATCATCATCATCATCATCATCATCATCATCATCATCATCATCATCATCATCATCATCATCATCATCATCATCATCACCATCATCATCATCATCATCATCATCATTATAATAATAATAATAATAATAATAATAACAAATTCTAGCTCTGAAGAAGCTATTTTCAGATATTGAAAGTCTAAGCATATTAATATATGCTTAGACTTTCAATATCTGAAAATAGCTTCTTCAGAGCTAGAATTTGTTTTTATTTTTTTCCTTATTTTGGTGTTATTAATCCCAGAGTAGAGGGGGGGGGGTAAGACCCTCCCATTGGGAATGTCCTGTAAAGTATAAGTCAAGTCTGAACGATTGGTTATGTGGCACGTGTTTAAATAAAGAAATGTTCACATCTTTTGAAGTATTATATATGGATGAATATTTGTGATAGAAATTCAAACCAAAATATGATGCAATTTTAAAATGAAAAATCATTTCTTCTTCTTCTTCTTCTTCTTCTTCTTCTTCTTCTTCTTCTTCTTCTTCTTCTTCTTCTTCTTCTCCTCCTTCTTCTTCTTCTTCTTCTTCTTCTTCTTCTTCTTCTTCTTCTTCACTAGGAGTTTTCACACTGGTCATCAACAGAGACTGCTAACTTAAAACAACCTAGGATTTTCCCTGGAGTTTGGATGACAACAAGTTTCTCGAAATTTCCAGTACTCTCCACCTCTTTTTTAACCTTTGCAAAAGAATTTGTGTTATCACAACAGCCGCTTACCATCGACTTTTTGCTGGCAATGACTATTGATTCTCATTGCAATTTGCGTAGCAATAAGTCTCCCCAAGGTCCCATTCCTTTTTGCACTCATCCAGTGGAGGTTTAGTCAGTGCTTTCTCTCCTGGGTCCTGCTATCATCCTCGCCCATTTAGTGTGCTTCCAGTTAATGCCGGCATCATGTGTAACATAGCACAGATGCGCCTATGTAAATGCATATGAAATGATGTTACTGGGGAAGAAAAAAGACTATAAAAAAAGAAAAAAAGAACGATCATATGAGAGACATAGATTACGTTTGTGGTCACGTGCGACGCATGAAAGCCGTTCAAAAAGACGATCACGTGAGGGACGTTACAACAGTAAAGGGAGAATGAGGAAATAAATGCTGTCGCTACAAAGAACAAGTGAGTTGGAGTTATTTCCTATTCTTTGTCTTAATTTGCTTTGCAACTGAAACTGAACACAACGTGTGTTGGCCCGCGAACAACGTTACATACAAATATTTTTTTTGAGAGGGGAGGGAGGGTATTATTATTATTATTATTATTATTATTATTATTATTATTATTATTATTATTTTGATAAAAAAATTTCAATTAATTTTCTTTTAAACTTGACTTTGGTATTTCTATTTATTTTATTTTTTTTGTACATCTCATGTTTTTTTTTTTTTTTTGTTAAATTCTTTTACATCTGGTCAAGATAAACTAGAATCAAATCAATAGTCTAATTCTTGCTGAACACTGTCATTAGAATATCTAATCACTGAAACAAACAACACATCCCCCACGTCTTCCAATCCATTTGATTGCATTTGTTTCCCTTCTTAGCCATAGTTTTCTCTTTACAAGAATTTGCTGGCTCAGAGCTACATAATAGTTGTACAAGAATTCTTATTGACTCATCTGTTTGGGCTTTTTTTCTTAATACTTGACCTTTAGCTTGCACAATGTTTTTCTTTTTTCATTTTTTATTTATATGGAGTGTGTAGGCATGTGACAGAACCATTCTGTTACAATTGTTGCAAGTGATACAAATGTTGCTGATTTTACAAATGTTGCAAATTTTACAAATGTTGCAAGTGATAACAAATGTTACTAATTTTACAAATGTTGCAACTGTTACAAAAATGTTGTTAATTTTACAAATGTTGCAAATGCTACAACTGTTGTAACTGTTACAAATGTTGCTAATACTACAAATGTTACAAATGATACAAATGTTGCTAATTTTACAAATGTTACAACTGTTGCAAATGTTATGTTACAAATGTTACAAATGTGGATAATGTTACAAATGTTGCAAACGTTGCAAATGTTGCAAATGTTATAAATCATGCAAATGTTGCAAATGTTGTTTCTCTGTATTGTTGCATCTAAATTTGAATTAGTGCAATTATGCAACTGATTTAGTTTATGCGCAAAAGTCACTGGAAAAATGTTTGGATCATTATAGCGCTGTAAAAAGTACCTAACTACTGATGCCACCCTCTATCGTGCTAAAAACCTACTCACACCTGACATTATCCTATATCTCTACAAAGCCATCGTTCACCAATGCATGGAGTATTGTTGCCACATCTGAAATTTTAGGCACAGCTCCAAAAAGTCTCCAGCCTAGTAAGTTTCACACCATCAACCAATCTCCAACTTCTGTCCCATCGCCACAATATTGCATCCCTATGCCTGTTTTACAAATACTTTAATAGCATTGTGTCCCCTTGACGTAAATATCCCTAACTAATCCAACAAGCAGCAAAATTCTACCTCTTCACTCTATTGCTCCTCAAATGCTAGGAAAACTTCTACTCTAAAAGTTTCTTCTCACGAACTGCTAGACTTTGGAATTCCCTCCCGGTTTCCTGTTTACATTTATATTCAAATGCAAAAATTGAAATGTAATGTGAACAGACATCTTGCTGGGCAAGTCCCTATATAGGGCCCATGAAGACGTGATTCTAAATGGTACTGGTCCCTTATGTCCAAGTGACAATATGACCTATTTGGGGATGAAAAAGAGTGAAATAAAGGAATCAGATATTTCCTAAGATCAGTAATGGTCTTGGGGTGTGCAGCTGAAAACACTCTTTTCTTGACAAAATCAAAAATCCATTTTAAAATTTTATGGAAGGTGATTTCTTCTCTTCCTTACGTCTCGTTCTCACCAGACGTTGCTAGTTTCTTTCTATTCTTTCATTACTTTCATGGAAGATACTCGACTGAGCTCCAATCTCTAGTTTCTCTGACGATAATGCTATCATAACAGAAAAAGACTTTTACCTGTTTCTCCATCTGCTTAGCACCAGGCAAAATTTGTGTGGACAGAACTTTATTGCAAGGTCTTCATGGATTAATTATTTTAAGCCTAGATTGGAATTTTAATAGATAGTAATTTAGCAAACATTGTGTAATTTTGTTTATGGAGATGAGACCTGAATGGTAGCAAACAAACAAGCGATCTAGCAGTCCTATTAGGCTCATAAATAGTTAGTCTTTGAATAGAGATTGGATAACGATATTCTGTGACTCAGGATGAGTAAAAGTTGACTGTGATGGTCAAAGACACTGTACTAGCTCGAAAAGATGCCAGCTCAACATGACCAGGATAGTAGCCGTTCCAAATAAAAGTAAGTCTAGTGCGCAATTATTGTCTTATCTTACAAAAAATCGATTTCCTGATTCATTTTTAGTCAATACACATGAGCAATCGAAGGAGGGACGAGTTGTCTGCCTTTTCCTGGACCCATTCAAAAGGACATTATGATTAAAATGGGGTGAAGTGACTTCCGCGTCCTGTTTTGCTCTCTTTTCTCTTGCATTTCAGTAAAGATTTGTTTTCTGATGGCTGGTATCTAAACTATTGACAAAGACGTCTCCTTCGCTTACTTAAAACAATTAAGGTTTACTGTTTTCTTTTGTGGAATATCATAAACTATGTGAACAATTAGAACAGGTGTCATTATTTCTTTGAAGTTATGTAGATGGTAGACTGAAAGAATCAGATTACTACTGCTGCTGCTGCATCATCATCATCATCATCATCAGATGATGATGATGATGATGAGAGCAAAGTGAATCAGAGCAGGAGGTCAACTCGCACAATGCAACATTGAAAAGCGTAGTTATAAAAGTACTAAGATAATACCGATCCAAGAATGGGTAAAAGTATTTCTCCCGAACTGGAGAGTGATATGTTCATTTGCAAAAAGTAAGAACAAGATATGATGTTACTAAAACTCACGTCTAGAATTCTTATTCCAATTTTTATTAAAATACATCACATCAGCGTGATTCTAGAAAAGGTAAAAAGAATTTAAGGTTTAAAGTTAAAAGGTCTTAAGAGGAAATTCAAATTCAGGACAGTTTGCTTCATTTGTGTAGATTCTCTCTCTCTCTCACACACACACACACACATACTATATATATATATATATGGTGACTGCCACTTCTTTACAGAAGACGGCCAACCCTCATGATACGATGGCGTGTGAGTGAGTCCGCATATGATTCCACATAGCCCAACCCGGCCTGCACAGTTTGCCGCATATTCTGCAGGATAACCTTGTTGGTGACCGCCCCCCTCCCTCCTGTGCTCCCAGTTCATGTCCCGCGTGCGTAGTTCCATGACTCTTGAGGCCTGCCTTTGACAGGCACACCCTACCGCATATCCCGCACGAGTACACGGGGTCGAGATCAAAGTCCTCTGTATCCTCTCGCTTTCGCAAGGCTCGCTTTATAGTGGCGTGCTCAACTCTCAAAACATCAAAATTCTCACATCCCGTGTAGACGTAGCGCCTCCAACTTTCCCGGTCTTCAGCTATCTCTTCCCACCTTGTTATTTCTATGCCAAGTGCCCGCAGGTTTCCCTTAACTACATCTTTGTACCTTTTCCGAGGTTTGTGATTGGGTCGTTTGCCACATTCAAGCTCCCCATAGAACAATTGCTTAGGTATCCTATAATCCTCCATTCTCACTACGTGACCCGCTCATCGAGTCTGGTTTCGAAAGACTCGAGCCTCTATGCTGAATGTGCTCGCCTTCTTGAGCACCTCTTCATCGGACAAGAGAGCTTGTTTGGTGACATTAAATATCCTGCGTAGGCATGTCTGGTGGAATCTTTCCAGAGCCTTGATATGACAGCGATATGTCGTCCATGTTTCCGAGGCATATAGGAGGACAGGTAGTACACAAGTCTCGTATACCTTTATCTTTGTTTTGAAGGTCAGGGCTCTATCTGCCCACACTCGTTTTTCGAGATTACCAAAGGCCTTACTTGCCTTATTGATCCTTCCTAAGATTTCCTTATCGAGGATTCCGTCGCTCGATATAGTACTGCCAAGATATACAAAGTCATAAATGGTGCCCAGTTTCGTTCCATTTACACAGATGACCGGTTCCTCGTAGTGGCTGTTTGGAGCTGGGGTGAACATTACCTTGGTTTTCTCCAGGCTAATTGTGAGGCCAAAGGCAGTGCATGCCCTGGAGAAGTGGTCCATGATGCCCTGCATACTTCTGCCGTGTGTGCGATGAAGTCTACATCGTCAGCATACAGCAGCTCCCTGACAAGTGAGTGAAATGTTTTCGATCTGGCCCTGAAACGAGTAAGGTTGAATAACTTGCCCGTTGTCCGAAATCGAAAGAGCACTCCCGTTTCACAGTTTCTAAATGCGAACGCGAGTGTTGTTGCGAAATAGATTGAGAACAAGGTTGGAGCTAGAATATCTCCCTGTTTAAACCCCGTTGTCGATGG
Source organism: Euprymna scolopes (assembly GCF_053919585.1). Classification (NCBI taxonomy): domain Eukaryota; kingdom Metazoa; phylum Mollusca; class Cephalopoda; order Sepiida; family Sepiolidae; genus Euprymna; species Euprymna scolopes. The sequence continues at coordinate 99,229,058 of NC_136507.1, forward strand.
CAATGCCCTCTGAAACTGTGCCATTTAGTTGGAGTCGCGCTTTCATGTTTTCATGCAGTTGTCTGATCATATTTACGAAACCAGGTGGACATCCATGTTTCCCCAATATTATCCACAGGGCAGTTCGGTTTACAGTGTCGAAGGCTTTTTTCAGATCTACAAATACCTGGTATAGAGCTAGCCTTTGTTCTTTGCATTTTTCCTGTATCTGACGGACTGAGAAGATCATGTCCATTGTGCCACGCCCGGGTCTGAACCTACTTTGGGCTTCGGGCAGTACTGAGGGGCAAATATACTCATTTAGTCTGTTTAGTAGGAGTCTGGCAAATACCTTACCGACTACCTCCAACAGACTTATACCCCTGTAGTTCCCACATAGGACTTTTTGTCCTTTTCCCTTATACAGTGGGATTAGTATTGCGTCGATCCAATCTTGGGGTACAGGAGACTCAGACCAGACCTTGGATATCAATCGGTGTACTTCAGCTGTAATTTGATTGCCCCCATATCGGAGAATCTCGACAGGAATGCCGTCCAGCCCCGGCGACTTTCCCGTATTTATCTCGCTAATAGCTTTGCTGATATCATGTTGAGTCGGGTGAGCCAGCATCTTTTGTCTGATTTCCTGCTGTGGCAGATTCCTGATGACTTCCTCATCAATAGTTGAGGGGTTGTTGAACAGATCTCTGAAGTGTTCTGTCCAGCGCTGCATGATTTTGTCCGGGCTCCTATTTAGCGACGCCCCATCCTTTGATCTGAGGGGCACCATCACTGAGGATTGAGGCCCAAATACCTGTCTGATAAAGTGGTACATAGTTTTTGCATCTTTGCTATCAAACGCCAGTTGCACCTGGTTGGATATGTTCTTCCACCATTTATTCTTCATGCTTCGTATGTTGCGTTGTAGCGATGCTTTCGCTTCCTTGAACTCCTGCTTTAATCTCGGCCGGTCCCTTTTGGGCGCTCCGAGCATTTTCTGGAGTGCGTTATTTTTTTGCTCTATAAGTTCATTGATTATGGCATCATTTTCGTCGAACCAGTCTTGATTCTTTTGTTTCACGACACCTAGTACTTCACAGCTGACACTGTGTACGGTCAACTTAAATTTCTCCCAATGAACCATCGTAGTCCGCACTTCCGAGAGCGACTTGTAGTTCTTTCTGCACGGCCTTGGACTTTAGCTTACCTGTGGCTAGTCTTTTGGGTGGCTGCGCACCTTGTGACCGGAATCTCCTCCTAATGTGGAGTTTCAACTTGGCTCTAACAAGCATGTGATCCGTTCCACAGTCCGCACCCCTCATCACGCGAACCTTGCAGACATCCTGAATGTCTCTTCTTCTGGTGATAACATAGTCCAGGATATGACCATATGTGTCCAGAGCGAGGATGAAACCATGTCGCTTTATGGGCGGCCTTTTGCTGTGAGAACGTATTGCATATCACCAGCTCAAATTCAGAGCAAAGCTGTAAGAGGTGAAGTCCATTCCTATTTGTCTTACCCGTACCATATTTTCCCAACGGTGACCAAATCTCATGGTCATTTCCCACTCTAGCATTGAAATCCCCCAGCAGTATTATTTTATCCGCTTTCGGGGTTGAACATAGGGCTGCTCGTAACTCTTGGTAAAATGTAATGGTGTCTTTTTCGTTCCTGCAGAGCGTGGGAGCGTAGATGGAATATACGCTACCGAAACGATTTCTCCCTATGGGTGCTCTAAGGTACATAATCCTATCAGACAGTGCGCATGGCTGTTCTAATCCTTTAACTAGTTCGGTTCGGATGGCAAACCCCACCTCACCGACCCTCCTTTCCCCCTCCGGTTTTCCCTTCCAGAAGAAAGTGTATCCACCTCCCACTTGCATGCTAACTTGATAAACGAAATAGGAAAGTGTATTTGGTGGAAATATCACTTTCGACGGTAATTCTTGGCCTGAAGACGTAATCCCCCAACGTGGGTGATTACAGAAACATGTATGCACATATGTAGCCATTAATGTTTGTATAAATAAGATTAATATACCTGCTCTGGTCACTCATTGAGCACTATTTTGGTAGACACATGTTGTTTCATTGGATGTACTTCTAGGAAACTAAACTCTACTGGCTATATATATATATATATATATATATATATATATATATATATATATATATATATATATATATACACGGGAGCCCTCTCCACCCCAATACACATATACACACACGCACAAATATACACGGTGCTAGTTGGCCGTTGACTCAGGAAAAGAGTTCATTCGCCCTTTGGTAAAGCCGTAAGCCGTGGTAAAGGAAACCTTTCTAGGAGAAGCAAATCTCTGATTTAAAAAACCATAAAGCGGGAGACCAGTACCCGCATTAAGCTGGTCTGCAGTTTAATTTGTTGCTGGCTATCTTGCTCTTGCTTGTTGCTGGATCTCAACATTCTGAACCGAGAGAAAGACTTAGCTGTCGTACAAAGCTAAGACTCTGTAACATCATCTTTGTATAGATACTCCCTCAGGCATTTGGGCGCATGGATTTTAAATGTCTGAGGGAGTGGCTCTCGTCTGACAAGACGTTGCAATCATCATATATATATATATATATATATATATATATATATATATAGTTTAACCCGGATATAAGAGCCCCTGATATAAGAAAACTATATAAGAGAGATTTTGTCTGGTCCCAAGTTAGAGCCTGTGTTAATGTACAGTATAACCCGTATATAAGAAGCTCAGATTAAATGTAACCCGGATATAAGAGAGCTGTAACCCTAACACACGAGAAGTCTCTTACATCAGTGTTGCAATATATATATATATATATATATATATATATATATATATATATTTATATACAATGTACTCCGGATATAAAAGACTTCCATCGAATTTCATAAGTTTAAGGATTAGTATAAATAAAAGATAAAATATAATTAAAATGCGTTGCCCGGGTGTGGGGAGGTGATGTAATAAAGAATCCAGAGGGGGAAGAATCAAAACCACAGTAGGCGGCCCGGGTGGAGAGAGGTGTTAAAAAAGATATATATATATATATATATATATATATATATATATATATATATATATATATATATATATATATATACTAGTAGGCTGCCCAGAGTTGCTCAGCGTTGGCCAGTCGTAAAATATGGATAAATATTATGTTTTAATTATTGTAGAATTCTTATTTATTATAAACAAAAATACCGTAGATATTAAACGTAACATTACATTCCTTTTAAAAAAAGAAGTAAAAAAAAAAAAACGGAAACAAACTGAGACATGTGCATGCAAGTATTATGTTTTTTTCTAAACAGTTCATTTCTTGTAAGTAAAACAAAAATATAATTGAGCTGAGATCAAAACCAAAACCTAAAGACAATGAGTCAAATATGATAACCATTAGACCAGTTTGCCAGAGAGTTTTATATTCTATAATATAAATCTCACCTGTCTGCTTAAATGTATGTCTGTATGTATGTATTTATGCCTAAAACTTTTGACAGAGGCGACGGATTTTCATGAGATTGGTATCATTTTGAAGCTCGACCCTTCAGACGACAAATATCGAAAAATTGTCTAAAAACTGTAATTATTTCACTCTTAATTGGGCACTTTTCTACAAGGAGGGGTCGCTTTTTTCACTAATATTTTAAAAAGTTATTGCATCTTTTCGATTGACTGCCTTAATTTAAGCCTTCGTCACTTCCGGTTTGGCGATTGATTAAACAGCAAAGACGTTACGTTTTTTTTCACGTTTTTTTTCCTCCTTTGCAGTACGGGTTCGAGCCTACCTGCCTACTACTACTTTTTTTTTCTCAAACACACTTACAAACACCCGGGCAAGGCCGGGCAAGGCCGGGCACCCGGGCTAGTCTATAATATAAATCTCACCTGTATGTATGTATGTATGTATGTATGTATGTATGTATGTATGTATGTATGTATGTATGCATGTCTAAAACTTTTGACAGAGGCGATGGATTTTCACGAGACTGGAATCATTTTGAAGCTCGCCCCTTCGGACGATAAATATCGAAAAATTGGCCCAAAACATTAATTCCTTCACCTTCAATTGGGCACTTTTCTACAAGAAGGGGTCGCTTTTTCTGCCGGTATTTTCGAAAGTCATCGTCTCTTTTCGATTGTCTAGCCTTAACTTAAACCTACGTCACTTCCGGTTTGGGAATGGGCGCAACAGCAAAGACATCATTTTTTTTTCACGTTCATTTCCTCCTTCTCGGTATGAGGTTGAGCCTGTCTACCCACTACCACTTTTTTTTTTCTCAAACACACCTACAAACACCCGGGCAACGCTGGGCACCAAGGCTAGTCTATAATATAAATCTCACCTGTATGTATGTATGTATGTATGTATGTATGTATGTATGTATGTATGTATGTCTAAAACTTTCGACAGAGGCGATGGATTTTCACGAGATCGGAATCATTTTGAAGCTCGGTCCTTTGGACGACAAATATCGAAAAATTGACCAAAAACATTAATTCCTTCATCTTCAATTGGGCACTTTTCTACAAGAAGGGGTCGCTTTTTTTCGCCGGTATTTTCGAAAGTCATCGTCTCTTTTCGATTGTCTAGCCTTAACTTAAACCTATGTCACTTCCGGTTTCGTAATGGGCGCAACAGCAAAGACGTCATGTTTTTTTTTCACGTTCATTTCCTCCTTCTCGGTATGAGGTTGAGCCTGCTTGCCTTCTACCACTTTTTTTTGTTTTTGCTCAACACACACCTTCAAATACCCGGGCAATGCCGGGCACCCAGGCTAGTTACATATATATACTAACAGACTACCCGGCAGGTCACAGTTTTAAAATACGCTTAAATGTGATATTTTAATTAATGCAGATTTCGTATTTTTTATTATATTGGACCCAATGTATAATAATGATTTACAAAGTAAAAAAAAAAAAAATGATTTGTACACCACCACCAAGAATCGAAACCAAAACTTTTAGCTTACGATTTACTTTTTTCTTTGACATTAATGCCTGAACTATGAAAACATGTTTGCTGCAAGGCTAAAAATTTATACATGAACCAACACCTATTACGTTATGCTTGCATATTCGTAATGCCGTTGTTTGAGCTTCAATTGGCAAATTCCATTTTTTTTAATTTTCACACTTTTGCACCGATTTTCCCTGGCTAAAAACCCAAATATAAAGTTTTGCATGAGTTCGAATACCCTATATATTAATTTCATGTCTGTAGACCAAAAACTGACAAAGGCGTTTGGTAGGCAAAATTTTTTAAACTAATATATATACGCATACATAAATATATATAAAAAGAAGCTTGTGTTTACTATAAACTTTTTATGCAAATATTATTCAAGTTATAAATCATGTAGAATATCTGGATAAATTTAATTACACCTATTAGTTAACTAAAGATGATCATCTCACAAGAAAACCAAAAATGAATAGGGAATTAATTAAAATGAATGTTTAAAACAATATGCAAATTAGCTAGATCTTTTGCAGATGAAGGCAATTCCACGACCCATATATAACACAGTTTTATTTTCTTTCTAAATAAATAGAAAAAAAAGAGTTTTTAATATGAAGATCAATACACAAAAAACAAATTTATAGGAATATATATATATATATATATATATATATATATATATATATATATATATATAAATGGCAAAAGGAGGCATATAATCCAAATGTCAAAATGTTGTCCATCTTACCGTTTATTTCTTGCAGCATGTTAAAATGTTCTATCCTTGTAATTACTATGTCAATTTTTGAATGATTCTGTGCTAGGATACAGGTGCTCTCAAGAATTGAATATTTTAACGTGCTTAAAGAAATAAACGGTAATATGGTCAACATCTTGAAATTTGGAATATATACCTTTTGGCATTTATTTGTATCTGCTCTGTAGTTACATCGAATTTCATAAATTTTAGGATTAGTATAAATAAAAGGTAAAATATAATTAAACTAGTGGGGGTACCTGCTGCTATGGTGGTGTAATAAGGAACTCGGGGGGGGGGGAGGTGAATCAAAACAACAGTAGGCAGCCCGGGTGGAGAGAGGTGTTAAAAATAAAGTCGTTGTACCTATTTACTATGCCTCCCCACGGGACAGAGTTAGACACCAGGGTCGTTTTTTAACGTGGAGAAAAGGTACAAAAATAAAAATTGTCTCAGTCGTGAAGGATTTCTCCTCCACCGAAAGAGAACAAGAAATAGAAGTGCAGCATCTGAAGAACAGATACTACACTTTGATCTTGTCCCAAGTCGTTGTAGGCAGGCAGGCTTGAACCCATAATGCGAAGGAGGAAAAAAAGGTGAAGAACAAGCCTAACGTCTTAGTTGACGCATTCATAGCAAAACCAAAAGTCGCAAGCATTCGAATTAAGGGTAGTCAATCTAAAGAAGACGATGACTTGTGAAAATGTTGACGCAAAAACCGACCCCTCCTTGTAAAAACGGCTCAGTTAAGAATGAAGGAATTAATATTTTTGGCTAATTTTTTTGATATTTGTCATCCGGAAGATGGAGCTTCATAACTATACCAATTTCGTCAGGATCCGTCGGGCGTGTCTGACGTTTTTGGCAGACATACAAATATACATACATACAGACAGACAGACAGACAGCCAGGTGAGATTTATATAATAGATAAGCATATTTTTCTCATAAACACACACACACACACACACACATGCATATATATATATATATATATATATATATATATATATATATATATATATATATATATATATATATGAGAATAATAGAAATAGTATTCCGACAAAATAAAGAAATAAAAAGGAACAAACCGAGTTATGTATTCATCAATGTTTCGAAATCTGAAGGAAATCTCAAAATAAAGACGAAACGATGATGAACACATAACTCGGTTTGTTCCTTTTTATTTCTCTCTCTCTCTCTCTCTCTCTCTCTCTCTCTCTCTCTCTCTCTCTCTCTCTCTCTCTATATATATATATATATATATATATATATATATATATATATATATATATATATATAATTATTTTGAAACTTACAGACGCATTTATATTGAATTTCCGTTTTATCCACGTAGGAAATGATTATTGCCTGTTAGAGGGTTCGAACTAAGTCACAATTTTATCCTTGACTCTGTATGTTAGTATTCAACCGTTAAGTAACACAGTAAATAACAAGTAAATAAGTAACACAGTAAATAAATTCAACCGTTAAGTAACACAGTAAATAAGGCAATTAAGTAATAATTAATACGGATAGATGGGTGCAAAAAGTAAACAGCTAGATAGTCTTCAACGACAATAAGTCGGAACATTGTATTTGACCTTGGGTTGAACGTTTATTTTTAATTTCCTAAAGAGAGGGCAATTATTTCTTAAAAGGGATCTTATAACTATCGTATTTTTCCGATAAATAGTAATAATTATTTTTAAATCTACAGACACATGTGTGGTTTGAACTTCCGTTTTCTTTAGTGAAGAAAATGATAATTACTGCCAGTCAGGGGATTCGAACCCAGTACATATATATATATATATATATAAAAATGGGAATGTGTGTGTGTGCGTGCGTGTGTGGACACTTCTCAATCTATATACTCAACGAATTTTTGATCTACAGACTTGCAATTTGGTATATAGGATAATCAGACACGTGGAAAACGTTTTACTCGGTTTCATCCGGAAAAAGGTTTGCTAAGGGGTGAAAGTTGAAAAATTGGTACTTGGAAGTCATCAGATTTTTATCTGTTTTCAGTTGTTTAATGAATGCGCATGCACAGTCGTGAAACTTATTATAAGTAGGTCTGAAAACACTTTGTCAAGTTGTGTCAAGCTTGTCTAATGGTCATCATACTTGACTCACTGTCTTTAGGGCTTGGTCTCAGCTTAAGTATTTTTTTATTTTACTTACAAGAAGTGAACTGTTTAGAAAAAACATAATACTCGCATGCACATGTCTCAGTTTCTGTATTAATTACAGGCAACGTCGAGCGGCCTGCTAGTATATATATATGTTTTTTTTTTCTTTTTTGTTTCAATACAATACTAGGCTACAATGTATTGAAAAAAAAATGTTTCATAAATATTTTCTGAAATGCCAATGCCCTTGAATTTGCCATGGTATACATGAAAAAAAAATCATTAAATGTTATTTGTGTGCAATGCCCTTTGTGGTTTGTTTGTATTCCAAGCAAGCTGAAAAGATGTAGTGTTTGACCAGTGAAATCACAATTAATACCAAAGGGTGACTTGTATGGATTTTTGTTGGTTTCATGGTAACAGCTGGTTGAACAGCGGCATTGAATGCAATGAATAATGAGAATGTATTTAATTGTTCAAAAGTAAATAAAAACAAACAAAAAAAAAACATTGCAATAAGAAAGAAAAAAAGAAATAGATACTTTTAAGACACGTCCATTAAATCTGTGTGTTTATATGATTGGAAGTTTCAGACACGAATCAACTAATCTCTTACTAAGATGCATGCGGGTGACAGAAGAAATATGTAAGTTTGAACTTACGTGTGACAGAATATATATATATATATATATATATATATATATATATATATATATATATATATATATATATATATATAATTTACTTTTTAGTAAACAAATTATGTCACCACGATAACAGACTTATCTTGTCAGTCAAAATATGACCTCATTGGGTGACCCAACAGCATTGGAAGCCAGACCTTAAATCATTAAGATTTGTTAAGATATTGCTATTTTTATTGAGCACTGTCAGCAACCTCGTCATACTTATTGATTTTTACTCTTGGGTATCTGTAACCGGGAACTATATATATATATATATATATATATATATATATATATATATATATATATATATATATATGTATCTCCATTCCCTCTAACCAAGCCTCAAACTCCACCCGGCACACCATTCCCTTTCCGACTTTCCTTTCCTGACAGACACCACACTAGATGATTTGAAAATCACTCCTTCTCAGGCACATGGTATCATAAAAAACCTAGACACCTCAAAAGCAAGTTAACCCGATCTCATCCCCGCTGAGGTTGCTTCAGTTCACTCGAAACTTTTCAATAGATGCCTAAACGAATCTTGCTTTCCTGACTGCTGGAAAACCGCTTCTGTGGTACCAATTTTCAAGAATTGTGGCTTTCTCCCACTTTTAGCCAAAATATTTGAGTCCTTAATTAATCAAGCTCTAGTCCATCACCTTACAGCTGCTAAACTCCTGACTGACAAACAATATGGATTTAGGAATGCATGTTCCACAGCAGACATCCTAACTGTAATCTCTGAACGTATATACCGTTCACTAGACAAAACAGGAGAGGGTAGAGCGGTAACCCTCGCTATATCTAAGGCTTTTGACAGGGTGTGGCAGGATTGTCTTCTAAAGAAAATTAGATCATATGGTATCACTGGACGAATACATAATGCAATTAAATCCTTCTTAAGTAAGAGAGAAATCCAGGTTGTCCTCGACGGTCGTACATCTAAACAATATGATATAAATGCGGGAGCACCTCAGGGGTCCATCTTCAGACCTTTATTAGTCCAGATATTCATAAATGACCTCCATGATAAAATTGTTTCTGAGATGGGTATATTTGCTGATGACACCACTCTCTATAACAGGCACAAGGGGAAAACAAATGAAAAGATATCCAAGGAAATTGCCGAAACACTAGAGGATGACCTCCAATCTGTAGCGGAATGGGGACATAAATGGATGGTCACATTCAATGCTGCCAAGACTAAGCTTATATCCTTCAATAATTACAAGAAACTTTCGCTACCACCAATAGCAATGGCCAAGAACACATTATCCGAAAGTACTTCCTTTAAACTCCTTGGCCTAACGTTTACAGGGACCATGAACTGGAATAGATACATTGAGAACTTTGCCAAGGCTGCTGCGAGGAAGGTTGGCTCCCTCTACCGTGCTAAAAAACTACTTACGCCTGAAAGTATCCTGTACCTCTATAAGGCCACCATTCGCCCATGTATGGAGTACTGTTGTCACATTTGGGCTGGTGCATCTGCTACTAGTCTCTCACTCCTGGACAGGGTTCAAAAGAGAGTCGCGAACATGATAGGTCCTGAACTGTCATCTAGGCTTCAGCCTCTGTCCCATCGACGAAATGTTGCATCCCTCTGCTTATTCTACAAGTACTTTAATGGTGAATGTTCTGATGAACCACAAGCACCTGTACCCCTCGACGTAAATACTCTCGACAAACCTGACAAGCAGCCAAATCCCACCCCTTCACAGTAGAGATCGCTAGGTGTAAGAAGGCCTTCTATTCCAATAGTCTCTTCCCAGAACTGTTAGATTTTGGAAATCCCTTCCGGGATTCTGCTTTCCCAACTGTACTGACATGCAGAAGTTCAAGTGTAATGTGAACAGACATCTTGCTGCTCAACTCTCTTCATAATACCCCTGCAACTTATGTCCCCGATAGTAGCCCCCTACATCAAAGTGGCACTGTGCCTTGTTTGGGGTGAAAATAATATTATAATATAATAATAATAATAAAATAAGGGAGTAGTCACCAACAATGTGTATTTTTTAACATTATTTTATTATTCCGTGTCTTGGTTTTTCATTGAGAATTATGTTTGGATCATTGTAATAATGTTTTTAAGTCATTGAAATCGTTTTTACGTGCGTTTCAGACGGTCTGTGATGCGTCCTCGTCAGAAATTATTTTCAAATATATATATAATAGAAAAATCTTATTGAAAATTAATTCTCAAAAAATCATTAAAAACGTGTAAAGAAGATATACAGAATTTTTAATTATCCGACAAGGTGTACAGATAAAATGGAAAGACCTGATTTAGCGGAGTTTCAAAAATGCAATCGTCTCACCAGAGGAAAGAGGTTTGCAAAATGTACAATAGATTTTGCAGATTAATGCATTAAAGAAAACTAAAAATCTGAATTGAATCTTACTTGTATAAAACACACACACACACACATATATTTGAAAATTTTTGGGGGTACAAAGTTTTATTATGACTAAATAAAGTATAATATAAAATATAATATAAAGTATAATATGAGGTATAATATGAAGCATAATATGAAATATAATATAAAGTATAATATGAAGTATAATATAAGGTATATTATGAAGTATAATATAAAGTATAATATGAAGTATAATATATGGTATAATATGAAATATAATATAAAGTATAATATGAAGTATAATATGAAATATTATATAAAGTATAATATAAAGTAATATATGAAATATAATATAAAGTATAATATGAAGTATAATATGAAATATAATATAAAGTATAATATGAAGTACGATATGAAGTATAATATGAAATATAATATAAAGTATAATATGAAGTATAATAGGAAGTATAATATAAAGTATAATATTAAATATAATATAAAGTATAATATAAAGTATAATATGAAATATAATATAAAGTATAATATGAAGTATAATATGAAGTATAATGGTCTATGATCACTTGTCAAAAGAATTTTTCCCAATAAAAATTGTCGAACCCTATTCATCATCCGCACAATATCCACTTTCCTTATATTTGAATAATTAAATTCAGCTTCCGTTAGTCTTCTTCATAAATACATTATCAGATGTCATTCTTGTGATAATATGCCAAATATCGAATGTTTGCTTGCATCAATGGGTAATGTAATGTCCTTTTTAGGATAAAAGATAGTCACTATCAGTTTCTTTGTCCAAATTAATTTTAATCTATCCAAAGATTTTCGTTGTTTCTCCGACCAGATTAATTTCTTTTTCTTAAATTTACAAACGGTTCTATAAATTCCATATATTTTGGTAAATGTGGAAATTTTCTTTTCTTTTCAAGTATCAGGTCTTTTTTTTGTTTTTTGTTTGCAGACATCGTTGGCCATAACTCACCAGTCTCCTCTGAATTCATACTGTCTCACCATGATGTTCTTTGCAGTGTAATACCTATAGTAGATTGTAATAACTTGCTTATAGAGAGCGGGTAGTCTCTGCCATTCTACCTGAATCAATATCATTTGTCTAACACGTTAGAGAGTTGACCAATTCCGGAAGAAACCATGAAGCTGCTTCACAGTTTATTCAGTATTTGCTGTCGTGATTTCACGTATCCTTGTTGTATTGTGGGTGTATATAACGTGCGTGTATATTACTTGTTCATACCCATATAGTCTATATAATACACGTGTATATAAAATCGATGCTAGTGTCCTCTAGTGGTCATAAATGTTCGTTGTGTGGATGTCTGTGAGCGTTTTTACACATACTCAAACAGATATGCTTGCGTAACATGGACAAAGCAACGGTCATTAATTCGGGACAGGTTCAACAAACATGACACATAAGCACAGAATAGCCTTTTGATAACGGACTACTAACCTTAGGTTGTGGCTCTCTTCGTCTCTTGAACACTAAGAAAACGTTTCACTGTCTTTTTTGGTTTTCTTCGTTTATTCTCATTGTCACAGTTAGGTGTTTGTTCCCTCAGGGATTTACAACGCTTTCTCTTTACATCTTGGCTGTATCGGAAGACGCCGCTTCCCACGTGATGGAGAGTGACTAACTCCCCTTTGAGTTGTCCGTTCTCCCCGGCGTTCAGCTAATAATGATTAAAATCTACTGAAATCTACGTGTATTATTACGTGTCTAACACTGCAACGCTGACGTAAACCTAAATCTAGTTATTTGTTTACATAAATTAAAAATTCCTCCAGATCTCTGTTTACGTTTATTTTCCAAATTCACATTCGTTTATAGACTTTTATTATTCAAGCTGTCAGTCACATTTTCCCAATCTAATTGCTTTTATTTTTCCAAACATAATAATTGATCCAGCAACCCACCGTCGCTCGAATCAATTAATAATAATAATAATAATAATAATAATAATAATAATAATAATAATAATAATAATAATAATATCTAAGAAAATGGAAGAAACACTAGAGGAAGACCATCCATTTTTCCCCCATTTCACTACAGATTTGAATCTGTAGTGGAATGAGGACAAAAATGGATGGTCACATTCAATGCTGCCAAGGATAAGCTTGTATCCTTCAATAATTACAAGAAACCTTCTCTATCACCAATAGCAACAGTACTTCTTTCAAACTCCTCAGCTTAACGTTCACAGGGAACATGAGTTGGAACAGATATACTGAGAGCATTGTCAGGGCTGCTGCGAGGAAGGTGAGCGATATTTATTTGCTCCCCCACCGAGCAAATTAGGCACAAGGCCGATCTTTAATGTGAGGAGTGAAAGGGAGGGGGAAGGGAAAGGTGGCCAGTTCCAGAGAGGTGGGAAATGGGAGCTGGATAGTGATTTGCCAGCTGGCCCAAGTAGGGTTGCCTCTACATGAACCAGAAGATTGCCACAAGGGCAATGGTCTTTGCTTGCAGCATCTGCCAGAACAGATACTACACTTTGATCGTCTTTGCTTGCAGCATCTGACGGAACAGATACTACACTTTGATATTGGCCCAAAGGCCACTAAGGTGCCCCCGCGAGGGGGGCGGGCTCTCTCTACCGTGTAAGAAAGTTACTTATGCATGAAAGTATCCTGTACCTCTACAAGGCCACCATTCACCCATGTGTGAAGTATTGTTATCACATTTGGGCTGGTGCATCTGCTACTGGTCTCTCACTCCTAGACAAGGTTCAAAAGAGAGTCGCCAACCTGATAGGTCCTGAACTGTCATCTAAGCTTCAGCCTTTGTGCCATCAACGAAATGTTGCATCCCTCTGCCTTTTCTACTAGTATTTTAATGGTGAATACTCCAATAAACTACAAGCGCTTTTGCCCCTTTGATGTAAATACCCCCTACAAACGTGACAAGCAGCAAAATGTCACCCCTACACAGTTGAGATTCCTAGATGTCAGAATGCTTTCTACTCTAATAATTTCTTCCCCAGAATTGCTAGACTTTCGGGTTCCTGCTTTCCCAACTGTATTTACATACAGAAGTTCAAGTGTAATCTTGCTTCTCAACTTCCTACATAGTATTTCTGTTGTGCAGCTGCCATTGCTCAAAGGCAGCATGCGTACCACAGATTCAACCAACATAAGTCCAGATCAAACAGATAGAAGCATATAGAAGCTGGAAATAATTGTAAGAGAGAAATAGCGATAGCTAAGACAGACTACACTGAAACTACCAGAAAATACATCGAAGCACAGAAATTAGGAACTCGTGATTTTTGGAAAATCTACAACAGTGTAGTAAATAATGGGAAGTCAACGATTCCCCCACTATCAAACGATCATGGGGTTGTTTGCACGTCAACCGAGAAGGCTAACCTGCTCGCCAGCTGGTTTGCCTCAAACTCCACATTAGACTCGGCACACCACTCCCTCCATGACTTTCCTTTGCGGACAGATGCCACACTTGATGATTTAAAAATCACTCCCTCGGGTGCATGGTATCATAAAAAACCTAGACACCTCAAAAGCATGTGGAGCCTATCTCATCCCAGCTGTGCTATTAAAAAAATGCTCTGCCGACGTTGCTCCAGTTCTCTCCAAACTTTACAATAAATGCCTTAATGAATCTTGCTTTCCTGACTGCTGAAAAACCGCTTCTGTGGTACCAGTTTTCAAGAATTCTGGCAAAAGAACTGACCCAGTAAATTATCGCCCTATTAGCCTTCTGCTTTTCACCAAAATATTAGAGTCCTTAATTAATCAAGCTCTAGTCAATCACCTTAGAGCTGCTAAACTCCTGACCGACAATCAATATGGATTTAGGCAAGCATGTTCCACAGCAGATATCTTATCTGTAATTTCTGAACGCATATACAAAACTATATACCGTTCATTAGACAAAACAGGAGAGGTAGAGCGGTAACCCTCGATATATCTAAGGCTTTTGACAGGGTATGGCACGATGGTCTTCTAAGGAAAATTAGATCATATGGTATCACTGGACAAATACATAATGTAATTAAATCCTTCTTAAGTAAGAGAAAAATCCAGGTTGTCCTCCACGGTCGTACATCTAAACAATATGATATAAATGTGGGAGTACCTCATGGGTCTATTCTCAGACCTTTATTATTCCTGATATTCATAAATGACCTCCATGATAAAATTGTTTCTGAGATGGGTATATTTGCTGATGACACCACTCTCTATAACAGGCATGAGGGGAAAACAAATGAAAAGATATCTAAGGAAATGGCAGAAACACTAGAGGATGACCTCCAATCTGTAGTGGAATGGGGGCAAAAATGGATGGTAACATTCAATGCTGCCAAGACTAAGCTTGTTTCCTTCAATAATTACAAGAAACCTTCACTAAAGAAACCTTCACAAAAGCACCTATAGCAATGGCCAAGAACACATTACCAGGAAGTACTTCCTTTAAATTCCTCGGCCTAAGGGATATTGTCTTGGTAACAGACCATATTTTTCATATTTTCTAAAACCTGTTCAATGATTACTGGGAACATGAACTAGAATAGATACATTAAGAGCATTGTCAAGGCTTCTGAGAAGAAGGTGGGCTCTCTCTACCATGCTAGAAAGCTACTAACGTCTGAAAGTATCCTGTACATCTATAAGGCCACCATTCGCCCATGTATGGAGTACTGTTTTCACATTTGGACTAGTGCATCTACTACTTTTCTCTCATTCCTGGACAAGGTTCAAAAGAGAGTCGCCAACCTGATAGGTCCTGAACTGTCATCTAAGCTTCAGCCTCTGTCTTATCATCGAAATGTTGCATCCTTCTGCCTGTTCTACAAGTGCTTTAATGGTGAATGCTCTGACGATCTACAAGCACTTGTACCCCCTCGACGTGAATATCCTCGACAGACATGACAAGCAACTAAATCACACCCCTTCACAGTAGAGATCCCTAGGTGTAAGAAAGCCTCCTATTCCAATAGTTTCTTCCCCAGAACTGCTAGACTTTGGAACTCCCTTCCGGGATTCTTCTTTCACAACTGTACTGACATGCAGAAGTTCAAGTGCAATGTGAACAGACATTTTGCTGCTTATCTCCCTTCATAATACCTCTGCAACTTATGTCCTACTTCAAAGTGGCACTGTGCCTTGTTTGGGGTGAAAATGGAGTTAAAAAAAAAAGTTTTCACTCTTACACTGCCTGCCACAGTTAACGCAGATACTACGCTGTGATCACAGTCAAAGGGTCACAACATTACACCTTGATCGAGGGAAGGGGTAAGTGGGTACTCAACCTTACCCAAAGATCTCTAGAGGAAGGAAGGAGGTATCTTACTGCTCCTGTTGGTGGAAGTGCTTCCACCTAACTATTTACTAGAAATTTACTAATCCCCAAAAAGATTCAAATTCTTTATTTGTTAGTATTTTTCATTAAAACTTCGTCTGATCATACATCTTCTTTTGAAATGGAATAACTAAAAAAAAAAAAAAGATATTTTAGAACTATTGTTCACACATTTTTTTTTATTCCAGTGTTTCGTTATTTATTCAAGATAATGTCTGTTTTTTTTCTGACTTCATTTTCATCATGCCTGTGCTTATCTTGTCTTGGTAACAGACCATATTTTTCATATTTTGTAAAACCTGTTTAATGATTCTTTGAAATATGGTGATGGCTGTTTTTATTTAATGTGGAATATTTCTCCATTTTAGTAAACTTATTGGCGTTTTTATTGTCATTACTTTGAAGTTGTTATCAATTGGTAAGTGATAACCTACTATTTTCAAATCTTTTGTTTTTTTTGTAAAACCGCTCATAACTGCAAATCAATATATATATATTTTTACTTGGGAGTCACCATTTCATGAAGGCCCGAAGGCCACTCGAGGATAAGGTAATAGTGTAGTAATCCTTAATGGTGTAACTTGGGTAGAATTTGATTATTTATGGAGACAGCTCAACAAGAACTTGTTTATATTGGATTTGAAGGCTACCATGTTGTATTCAACAAGCAAGCCAGTAGAACAGTGCTCCACTGGCAGGAAGTTGTGGGAAAGAAGCTTTGTTAATGGAATCTGCGTTTAGATTTAGGCACAGAAAGAGAGTGGGGGGAAAACATATATAGTGGTTGTAGCTAGTTGAGTGTTTTTTTGTGAAAGTTTGGCAAGGTGGGGGGAACCTAGATTGGAGTTCAGTCGAGCACTTGCCATGAAAATAACGATAGAGCAGAGACGGGCTCGTAACGTCTCTTCTGTGGGAAAAAGATTACAGGGAAGAGAAAAGTGCATCACCTACTAGGTTTTGAAGCCAGTTTTGAACTCTATCAAGGCTGGATAGGGAGTGCCAAAAAGTACCTGCTCAGATGTAGTACTCCATTTTAGGGCATATATGGCTCTTATACAGATAGAGGATTGCATTAGCAGTGAGATACCTACTGGAGAATAAAGTGATCCAACCATTTCTCCAGCGATCTTGGAAACAGATTTGATGTGTGTGTTCCATTTCAGATCAGGAGCGAAGGCAATGCCCAGAAGACATGGTGCTTTGCCAAGACGAGAGCTATTCATTTCAATTGGGACCAGATGGGGGTCAGAGCGATTATGATGAAAGGAGAGAAGCTTGGTTTTTGATGCATTAAAATGAACCAGCCACCTTTTTCCTCATTGTACCACGTTCTCAAGAGAGAAAATCAGAAAGATCTTGATCATTGCTGGCCTTTTAAGTGGTAAATACTAGCAGTTCAGCCCGGCTTTGCCCGGACCCTATGTACTGTTCATAGCTTGCTCTATGTGTAAATACACTTTATGTAAGATTTCAAATGTTTCGACCTAAATTTGTCTGAGTAAATTTCGTAGAGACCACAGAGGTCAATTTTTTTTTAAATTTTGACCCCAATTTTGACCCCTTAACATTTATTATTTTGGTCTCAAGTCAAAATACAAAGTTTTACCCATGTTCACGTTACCTACATCTAAAATTTAAAGTCTTGGCAGAGGAATTTGGTAGAATCTGAAAAGGTCAACTCTTTCAACTTTAACCGTTTGGCAGACAAATTTTCGCCCCAAACTGACTAAAATCCTTGCCACATGTATGAATACCCGTTATATATAAATTTCAAATGTTTAGACCCAAAATTGGCTGAGTAGTTTGCTAGAGATCGCAAAGGTCAAATCTTTTGAACTTTGACCTCTTGGCAGCTCAAATTTTCGACCCAAACTGATTAAAAAGTTTGTCCTCTCTCTGAATACCTTTTACGTAAAATTTCAAATGTTTAGACGAGAAATTGGCTGAGTAATTTGGTAGAGACCGCAGATGTCAAATTTATTTTTTAACTTTGACCCTAATTTTAACCCCATAACATTTATTTTGGGGGGCTCAAATCAAATTAAAAGTTTCGTCCATGTCCAACTAAACTACTTTTTAAATTTCAAGTGTTTAGACCCAAAATTGGCGAAGGAATTTGGTAGAGTTTTCAAAGGTCAAATCGTTGAACTTTGACCCCTTGACAGCAAAATTTCTGGCCGAAAACGAATTTATAAATTTTTTTCAAATCTCAATACTCCTTTTGTTAAATTACGAGTCTGTAGACCGAAAATTGACAGAGTTATTTGGTAGGGAAATGTGCACACACACACACACACACACACACACACACACACACACACACACACACACACACACACACACACTTTCACTTTTATAGATATATAGATAATGCCACTTCAGCATAAGATGTATCCAGCAAACTGTGCGATTTACTCCTATTTTATAATCTCCACATATGTTTCCATCTGAATTTCTCAAAATTACAATTTGTTATCCCTAAGTGGAATATGTTCAAGAAGGTCCTGCTCTATTAATTATTGCAATTTTGAGCCAACAAATGCCAACACCTGATAATTTTCGTTCCTCATATTTTCTTTTACTTTTAAACTCCTTTTTCAACTTTTCAGGATTTTTTTTTAAATCTATTTTTATCTCATGAATTAATTTGATAGAATTTATATTAACTACATCGTTTCCAAGAAATTCTGTAATTTATTTTACAAAATGCTACAATCTATATATTAATACGATAGCGTTTCTGTTATTTGCTTTGTGTGTCACGCTCACATCCGAGTGAGTGTCGTTTAATTGTTATGCACTTCCATTTCTTGTAATAAATAATTTTACCAAGAATTCTTCATAAGTTTTGGTTTTGGTTTTGATCATAGCTGATGACATTCAAGTCATTTATATTTTTACAAATAATCTTACCAACAATTCTTCATAAGTTTTAGTTTTAGTTTCAACTAGCATGGGTGCCCGGCGTTGCCCGGGTGTTTGGAGGTGTGTGTTGAGCAAAAAAAAAAAAAAAAAAGGGGTAGTAGGAAGGCAGGCTCGAACCCATACTGCGAAGGAGGGAAAGAACAGGAAAAAACGTGATGTCTTTGCTGTTACGACCACCACCTAACCGGAAGTGACGTAGGTTTAAATTAAGGCTAGACAATCGAAAAGAGGGGATGACATTCGAAAATATCGGTGAAAAAAGCGACCCCCTCCCTGTAGAAAAGTGCCCAGTTGCGGGTGAAGAAATGAATGTTTTAAGCCAATTGTTCGGTATTTGTCATCTGAAGGGTTGAGCTTCAAAACGATACTGATCTTGTGAAAATCCGTCGCCTCTGTCGAAAGTTTTATGCAGACATGCAAACATACATACATACATTTATATATTGGTAGCTCAAATTTTCGACCCAAACCGATTAAAAAGCTTGCCCTATCTCTGAATACCCTTTATGTAAAATTTCAAATGTTT
Organism: Euprymna scolopes; assembly: GCF_053919585.1. Taxonomy (NCBI): domain Eukaryota; kingdom Metazoa; phylum Mollusca; class Cephalopoda; order Sepiida; family Sepiolidae; genus Euprymna; species Euprymna scolopes. The sequence goes on from NC_136507.1 coordinate 99,248,784, forward strand.
AGAGTAGAAATTGTCTGAGTAATTTGGTAAAGATCGCAGAGGTCAAATTTTTTAAAACTTTAACCCGAATTATAACCCCTTAACATTTATTGTTTTGTGCTCAAATTAAGTTATTAAGTTAGATCCATGTCCAAGGAACCTCTATCTAAAATTTCAAGTGTTTAGACCCAAAATTGGTGGAGGAGTTTGGTAGAGTTCTCAAAGGTCAAATCGTTGAACTTTGACCCCCTTAACAGCCAAATTTCTGGCCGCAAACGAACCACAAAGATTTTCCCACATCTCAGTACCCTGTATATCAAATTTCGAATCTGTAGACTTAAAATTGACAAAGTTATTGCACAGACACACACACACAGACAGACAGACACTTTCACTTTTATAGATATATAGATTATCTATTTTTTTATAAATAATTTTATCACAAATTCTTCATAAGTTTTGGTTTCGATTTTGATTATATATTAAGGAACTCAAGTTATATAATATACACATATTTTTTTTCATAAGATTTCGTTTCGGTTTCGATTCAAGTTAATACACCGAAGTCATATGGATATTTTGCTTTTTATTTTTGAAATCGCAACTTTATAATGTATAAAAATCCATAGAACATTTACTCTATAATAATATATATGAAAGCTGCAAGAATGAAAATATCATATTTAAGCATACTTTCCAACTGGGCTATGCCGGGCGTCCCTGCTAGCTTAGATAAATACTTTTGCAGTTTTAACAAAAGAGCTACAATAATATCAGAGCGTCCCCATTTATGCTGAACATCTACAGAATGGCAACATCAATATATTACATATGAATGAGTCCCTGTGGAATTTCCACAGGTCCCGCTATTTGTTATTATTTCTTCAAGTTCAGCTTCTTGTAGTGTTGTCGGTATCTGTATAACATGGGGAGGGGGTAATCGTGTATATATTTATGAGTTTCATTATTGTCTAATGTATGATTGTATGCGAGTGCATATACATGTGTATGTACATATATCTATGACCGTCTACCTAAAGTTTGTTGTGTGTGTATGTACATTTAAATACAGTTTAAACGGAACAATGTTATACATAAATACCTTTACAACACAAAAGATGAATAACACTTATTTGGGGTTTCAACATCTGGCCAATCGGGAACATATCTGGCCCAAGTTTGGTCTTGTTTAACGGAAAAGCTGCAATGGAAATTCTCCCCAAGAAGGACAGAACCTTGAATTTTATTTTCTGCAATTTTTTACTCCAGAGTGTTTTTCCCTTTTTGGAAAGTTGTAATGCTGGTCCTAGATTCCTACATTTGATAGGCATTGGACTCCTCACTCTCCCAGGTGCTTTAAGCCGAATGGTTGTTAACTCTAACTCCTTCAAGCTCAGAACACTAACTAACTTCCACATATCTCAAAAAGACCATCACCCTCTCTAAATGACATCATTAGTATACACTACTAAAATAATCACCTGATGGTTTTACATGTCATAATTTCTAAGTTGTCAACTAATTTGTTATAATAACATTTTTAAGTTAACATTTCTGGTAACTATTAAATGTAAATAAATATCTAAATATTATGATTATTCTAAAACATATTTTAGCTGACAAAACTTTTTGGCTTGAATAATCATAATAATCGTCGACAAGCAAATGGCACTGCCTGATCAATATTTAACATTCTAACTTAAGACAAGTAATCCTAACTTTCTAAATAATAAATCGCCCACAGTTTTCCGGTTTGATTAGAACCGAAAAGAGACAGATAAATCTCTAAACTCTACATCTTATGCGAAAGAACAAAGAAACCATGAAAAACAATGCTTTTGTTTTTTAAATGAATGAAAAAAGTATGATTTAATCTCTTATCGGGCAACAAAATTTATAAAAATAGAATGTCAGGAAGAATTTTATCATAGTGGAATAAATATTTACAAATAAAATTCTCTGACCTTCTTCAGGTGTATCTTGTCGAACTCGGGAATGTTTCTATCGAAGTGATGAATTTTTGCAAAGACCCGTGGCATAGTGGTTAGAGTACTTGGAAAAATCAATTGTAAAAAGTGGTATTCTCTTGAAGGTTAAAGGTTCAATCCTCAGTGTGGACGACCAAAAAATACAATTGCAAATTACTTGGGACTTTTATCCAGTCATGGCTGATGGAACGAGAGGATGCTACTCCTGTAAAGTAAATAAAGGTTCCACTCAAAATTTCACCCAAATTCCCGAGTTCGACAAGATACACCTGAAAATGGTTGGAGGTTACACTGATCGAAACGTTATGAAAATTACACTCAAGATGAGAACAGTAGTCTGATGAATCCAAATAATATGAAAATTATTTATGTTAAGATATTTTAATAGAAAAGAATGTTAGAACACAAACAATAATTTAAAAAGAGGTTTGACCTCTACAGTTTGAGGTAGTTTTATGTAGAGATCACTTAAAGTAAAATGGACTTTTAGGAGACAGCTTGAAAAACACGTATGATTTTTAGAAGAGCCAGGAATAAAAGAGAGAGAGAGCAGACCAAAAAAAGACGGTCCAAAGACAGTGATAGCTCCAAGTAGAGAGACTGAGAAATGGTGACAGTTTAGGACCAGTGTTGCAGCTTTCTAATTGGGGAACATCTGGTAAATAAAGCTGCTGTAAATACCACTAAAACTTTGAGTTGTACGAATCTTCGTTTGCAACTTTTCTGAGGATCCGTCAAACAAGATCAGAGATGGACCAAGTATGTTTCTCCGATTGGCTCGATGTAAAAACCCTAGGAAACTGTAATCCATCCCTTTTTGTTTTTAATGTAACATGTCCGTTGTTATCTGTTAATATATCAACACTGTCGTAAGTTTTACACGCATTCATTCAACTAATGATAGAAATACTAGATAGACGAACACACGTATATACACACGTCATACAGATGACTGTGACTCATATATACAAACGTATATACACGCGGTATACACACATTCATTAGAATAACATTTTATACCACTAGACGATGCATGAGGTTACACACACACACACACACACACATATTTAAAGTAAGGTATAAAATATATATGGCGATTAAGCTACACTGAATATTCCGCGTTTCATCCACTCTAGCTTTTTTTTAGTAGTTATATGTATATATATATATATATATATATATATATATATATATATATATATATATATATATACAAGACACGCATACACAATGTATACTCCCCTAGTATACAATAGGTTCTGTAGTATCGGTTCTGTTATTATAAGATCGTCCTCCCAGGAATTATCTCCTTTTTCAAAAGGTGGATGGACTCCTCAGGTAATAATCTTCTTTTGGGGATGAGGTAAAATAGTATCTGTTCTGTTGATATGAGACCATCTTCCCAGGGACTACCTTCTCCTTTTTCTTGCTGGTAGTTTAGTATCTGTTCTGTTGTCAGAATACCATATACTTGGGCATCACCTCCTTTTGTTGCGGGCACTCCAGGTATTACCTCCTCTTTTTTGAAGGGAGGAGTGTAGTATGTTTTCTATTTGTACAATGCAATCCTCACAGGCTTTACCTCCTCATTTAAAGAATAGCATGGTATAGTTTCATTCGACATGCAATATTCCTCCCATACATTATCTCTTTTGGGAAGGCAGTATATTATATATTCGTTCTACATGATAACATCCTCCCAGTTTTGGGAAGCTAGTATAGTATAGGTGCCTTCAATAAGTTTCCAGATTTTTTTTGTAGGGGCACTTTTATTTATAGTACACACATGAAAATCTAGTCCCTTCCAAAGTAATCTCCTCCGACTGCAATGCACTTGTTGTACTGTTCCAACAATTTCTGGAAGGCCCCATGGAAGTCCTCTTGTGTGAGCATGTCAATGACCCTTGTCCCAGCCTCTTTCATTTCCTCAATTGTCTCATAATGATAGCCTCTAAGGTTTTCCTTGAACCTAGGATATAACCAAAAGTCACAGGGAGCAAGGTCTGGAGTGTAGGGAGGGTGAGGAACTGTCTTGATGCCCATCTTGGTCAAATAGTCTGTGACAATGATGGAATTGTGAACTCGTACATTCGCACAAATATTCCACATCTTCAGTTCCTCACGAATAATTGTGTGTACAGTTCCCACACTGACATCAAACTGTGCACTTATTGTCTCTATAGACACACGACGGTCCTTATCCATGAATTTCTTTATTTGGCCTATCAACTTTGGTGTTCTGACTTCCTTAATCCTCCCATACCTCATCATCCCTTACAGACTCCCTGCTTTTCTTGAATCCACTCAAAAACTGATGCTCGATTCATGCAAGATGGTCCAAAAGCAGTCTGAAGCATTCCATATGTTTCTGTAGCATTTTTTCTAAGTTTAAAACGGAATTTTATTGCATATTGTTCTTCTAAAGTGTCCTCACGTCAAGATTGTAGTTTTGAAATTCACCAGCTGTGACAATCAGGCTTTAGTAGGGTGTATTCCAATTCCTGCTGTAGCTGTTCATTTGAACCCGAAATCATAAAAATTGGTCAGTCATCTCATAAGATGTATAGCAATAACATACTGAATTTTCAAGAGTTTACAACAATTTTAAAATTCCTATACAAAAAAGTCTGGAAACTTATTGAAGGTATCTCATAACATTTGTTCTGTTTTCATGATATCATTCTCCCAGGCATTAACTCCCCCCTTTTTTTTAAGGCAAATACTGTAGTATATGTTTGTCCAACATAATACTATGCTCCCAGGCTAGTTAAAATATGTGACCTGAGGAGCAGATATTTTCTCGAAAAGTTTGCCAATGACAGATGTCAATTTGTTTGCAATTTCTTTTGCTAAGCTTTACCAATTAGATATGTTTTGTCTTTTCATTCATCACTATTATTATTATTATTATTATTATTATTATGTTGATACCGGGTAACGTCAGGTAACCCTGCTAGTTCTGAATAAATGTATCAAAGCTGTCATGTGTTCATGTGATTTTAGGAAATGATGAATAATTAAAAAGCCGTTCTCAAACCGGCCCACTTGTCAGGAGAGGAAATTAATATCAAATAAGATATTGGGTAAAAAATGACTGGTAGAGGGGACATGAAAAACTGGCCATGAATAATGTACACACGTATGCAAAACACACACACACACACACACACACACACACACACACAAATATCAAAACACACACAAATATCAGCACACACACACACACACGCACACACATACACACACACGCATAGTGCTTTTATATATAGTGATGTGGTTCTCAGTTGATTAAATGTGTCGGATATATACTCGAGAGTCAAAACAATGAAAAGAATATGCTGTTGTCAGAGCCCTAATAATTACTATTACGAGGATCCTTCTATCATGTCTGAAAGTGACACAATGTTCAACGAGTGAGATTGGAGATGTGCCATTGTACAACTCATGCTCTCTACCGATTCAAATTATGATAACAGGACCATTGCCAGCGCCCTCAAAATGTATCACTGGATTGCTATGAATAACAGAGACGTGCCCAGACTGATGAAAACAAAGTTTTCAGCCATGATTATGGTCTGTGGTATGTTTTCAAGTGAGGGTCACATCATGCCACCTCACATCTTCGAAGTCAGCTTGAAAGTCAACATCAAAATGTACCTGGGTGTGCTGAAGAATGTGGTGATGCCCTGGTACAATCATGTGACCGTTGAAAGACCCTGAATGTGGCAGCAGGACACAGTGCCGGTCCACAAGTCCAAAGAGACCCATGCTTGGATTCAGAAAATGTGCTATGACTTTATACCCTTCTCTCACTGGTCCCCCTCTTCCTCCAACCTGAACCTGCTGGACTACTTTGTTTGGTCATATGTCGAAAACATCACCAACATGACCTCCCAAAACACCAAAACCAACCTTATCGTCATCATCTGCCAAATATTTGCTGAAATCCTGCCAGCACTTGTGGAAAATACATGCTCCCAGTTCCAGACCTATATCAAAGCGATGATTGAGGTTGAAGGCGGCTACATTGAATAGATGTTAGCTCTATTACATAATCAAATTACCTGAATTGATTTTTTTTCAATAAAAGTTTTAAAATAAAGCTGTAGTGTTGTTTTCTTTAGGGCGATACTTTTATTGTTCCACCCTGTCATTTATTCCGACTAAGCTGACTCTCTCTCAAGTACACAATCCCACAAAAAGGTAGCAAATACTTGCGCTCTCCCACAATTAAGTTCTCCTACGAAACTCACGATAACCACATAAATCTATTTATAACTATAAACTTCATTATATTATCATTTTAGTTTTTAACTAATACTATTTCCTACATATTGCATTGGATTTGAAAATTAAATAACAAATGTTTCCTGCCTTTCAATTACGTTCTGTCCCTGTATATACATAAACAACTCTTCAAAATAATTAAGTTGAGCCACAACACTAGCTGTCTTGCTAATCTATAACTTATACCATCTGTGGCACTCTTTAAGCGATCGATAATGACAAATAATTCTGATAGTAATCTTTTGTTCAGCACATGACAAATGAAAATGGTATTCTCTACGTGGCTACTTCCGGTCCTATCAATAATCTATTATATAAATCTCAAACGTCTGTTTGTTTGTGTGTTTGTGCGTTTGTTTGTTTGTATATCTGCTAAAAACTTTCGTCAGCCGCATTGGACTGGGTTGAAACTGGTACCATTTGAAAGAGCAATCCCTTGGACAAATAACTGTAAAAATTAGAAAAAAAAGATTATTTCTGTGGTGCTTAACTGAGTATATCAGCCTGCCTACTGCGGCTAATTTTTTTCTGCAGTCGCATGGGCACCCACTGCTATTTTGATTGAAAGTTGTTTTGATTCATTTATTTTTTTTATTTTAGGGTTCCAGCACAACAAAAAATGCTTCTCTTCATATCCATTTTACCAAAATATCTGGTGGGGAAGTTGTCACATACTTCTTTTTGGGGGCGATTCCGTTCTTTTATTTTTGAAATTGTTGTGGAGGTATCGATGAAAGTGCTCAATATCCTTAGTATATAATGTCCATCCGGGTATCCATGCCAGTCTATAATATAAATCTCACCTATCTGTTTAAATGTATGTATGCATGTATGTCTGCCTAAAACTTTCGACAGAGGCAATGGATTTTTCAATGAGATCGGTATCATTTTGAAGCTCGACCCTTCGGACGACAAATATCGACAAATTGGCTAAAAACATAAATTTCTTCACCCTCAACTGGGTACTTTTCTACAGGGATGCGTCGCTTTTTTCGCCGATATTTTCGAAAGTCATCCCCTCTTTTCGATTGTCTAGCTTTAATGAAGGAATTAATGTTTTTAGCCAATTTATTGATATTTGTTGTCCGAAGGGTCGAGCTTCAAAAAACAATACCGATCTCAGGAAAATCCGTCGCCTCTGTTGTAGGTTTTAAGCACACATACATACATACATACATACATACATACATACACACATTTAAACAGACAGGTGAGATTTATATTATAGATAAGTTCAAATAGTTCTTAAAATTAAAAAAAAATGGCACTTTTTACCATTGTAATACACAATATATGTTGTGATATTGAATTTGCAGTTACTGCTGAAGTCAAATAAATGTGAATCGGTAAAAATTATCTATTAATAAACATGTTCCGATTTCTTTATGAGTGCCAAGAGGAGGACTTTTACTTTGGGAGGGTTATCTCCCTCCCACCTCTTATAATATTACTAATCAAAAAAAAACATGTTGATAGGAAATTCAAATGATTGGAAATACAATCTTTCTTTTTAAGAACATGGACCAATATTTACCATAAATAACTGGCAAAACAGAATAGTATTAAGAAAGCTATGAACCACAAATATCAAGGAAATGGATTGACGATATTTTATATATAAGACATATTTTCGTATTATTTGAACTACTGTTTTCAGCTTGAGTGTTATTTTCACAATTTTTTGATTGATGCATCCTCCAGTTTTAATCAGGTGTATCTTGTTGAACTCGGGAATCTTTCTGTCGAATGCGGAATCAGCACAAAATTTCAACCGAGATTCACAGAGATAGCATGCTCTCGTTCTGTCAGCCATAACTGGATATGAGTCCTAAGTAATCCGCAATTGTATTTTGAGTGCCACCTGCACTGGGGATTGAACCATCAACCTCTAGAAGAGTGTTAATTACAACTGAATTTTATCAACTACTTTATCCACTACGCCAAGGACCCGTATTCTTTGAATGATGGATGCTTCAACAAAGATAAAAATCCAATACTAGTGAATAGTTTCTAAGGTGGAGGGAGCTGGCATTGCATCATGGGAATGTTAACCTTTCACCTTTTAATTGTTTACTTAAAACAAAGGACACAAAGATGTCAGAGATGTATTATGCGATCATCATATAAATAGTTTCAAAATTAGATTCCATTCATTGTTTGCCATTAAAAGAAACTAAAGGCAAATTTAACGACAATGTTTTTGCATAAATTATTTATTTCAATACAATTAGATACTTAGTCCATAATTATCTTTTATATATATATATATATATATATATATATATATATATATATATATATATATATATATATCTACTATTATATAAAAGTGACTTTGTATGTGTGTATGAGTTCCTTCCTCATAGGTTCCGAAACGGCTGAGTGTCTTTTGCAAATTTTACACAAAGCTAATTTCTATGTCTGGCAGTGTCCTTAGATATGTTTTGTACAGAAATTCATCCGATAAGTACTGAAAATTAAAAAAAAAAATCCGATATTAAAAATAGCTTTTCTTTCTTATAGATAAAAAAGAAGAAAATTTACAGGGGAATATTTTACATTACAATGGCCAAGATAGATAATAAAACCTTAGAAAATCATTTCTTCTAAAAAAAAAAAACAGATTTATTATAATCTAAAGATATAGCTTAGCGGTAGAGCATCCAACTACAAATCGAATGATCCCATGTTCAAGCCCGGATGTACCTCACCATTTTATTTTATTTTTTTCTTATTAATTATTTCAATTTACGATAAAAGAAGTGATACCATTTAAAATCGGCGCAAATCATTTCTTAGCGTGCATATTTTAAAACTAAACATTAATCAGAAGTGACTTTCCAGGGCATTCATTGTTAAGCTCAAATATCAGCTGACGTGATATTGTAAAAAAACACAAACGGAACGTGATGATCGAAATTATCATCATTATTTAAAAAAAAAAAATTGTGAATTAGTCCACCGGGCAAATTATTCATCGTAATATATAATAATCAATAGAATAGAGAACTAATTTTATAATAATACATACACAATCTGTATAAATTAAAATATCATGTTTAAGTGTATTGTATGACTGAGCACTGCTGGGTGGGTTGCCAGCATATATATATATATATATATATATATATATATATATATATATATATATATATATAATGTTATTATGATGCTTCAGAATTGGATTGGATTGGAGCTTTCCTTCTCCTAGTCTAGTTGCCCTACTAAAACTTGAGAGTTTAGTCTGCTATTTAATTCATAGTTAAAGGGGGAGGAAGAGGTTGAAGAGAAGGAGGAGGTGGCAGGAGGTGAATATAGATTAGTAAATGCGATGTAAGTAAGCCCCCGACTAACTCGACAAACAACAAAATCTCATACCTTTACTATTGAAGGCCCCTGATGCCAGAGAAATATATTCGGAATAATCACATTGACACACCGGTTCCTGTTAAATCACCAAAGTTATATATATATATATATATATATATATATATATATATATATATATATATATATATATATATATATATATATATATATATTTATATATATATATATTTATATATATATATATTTATATATATATATATATTTATATATATATATATATTTATATATATATATATTTATATATATATATATTTATATATATATATATATATTTATATATATATATATTTATATATATATATATTTATATATATATATATTTATATATATATATATTTATATATATATATATTTATATATATATATATTTATATATATATATATTTATATATATATATATATTTATACATATATATATATTTATATATATATATATATATTTATATATATATATATATATATATTTATATATATATATATATATATATATATATATTTATATATATATATATATATATTTATATATATATATATATATATTTATATATATATATATATATATATATCATACAACATGCAAAAGCATGTGCGGTACTCTGTCCTCATCATCCACTATCCAGGATAATAACATAGTTTTGGTAGCTCAAGGCAGTACTAGTGCTCCTGATGCCATCAAGCAGCTTTTGCCACTAGCCAGGGTATTGAAAAAAAAAATAACAACAAAATACAGATCACCAAAGATAATTCATAACGTCTATTCATGCTGCAGTCTTTTCGATCTCAATCAAATCCAGATGCATGTTGAGCTGTGTTCTTAAGACGATCAGAGGCCACTTTCAGATTGCGGCCCGTGATTTCTATTTTTGTAAGAAACGAAATAACTGAGTATCCTAGAAATCCACGACAAGCAACCTACATAGGAATCACATGGCATCCCCAACCTTTTTCTGTGATCTCTGTGATATAGGCGGAATACAGCTTTTATTATATATCACAGAGATCACTTTAGTTCTCCAATTCCCTCCCCAAATAGTCTCAATATTTTAACTCTCACTGCACAATTATTTCGCTCCTAATGTAGCAATCGCTAGACGTTGCATCCCTATTATGTTAACTAGCATCTTCTCTCCTCTTCTTACAAGAAGCATTAGGCTTCGAAATACCATGGCATAAAGAGTTTTACTACATTCCTAATATATCTCTCTATAATTTGAGAGATCGAATTATAGGAAAAACTAGAAAAAGTAAGTTAGAAATAACACTAGACTGCAATTGTAAAATAGTGAATTTTTCGATATAACTGTAAATCTAAATGACAATACTTATGAACCATTTCATAAACCAAAGCGAACACTATTCTATATAGACTATAAATCTAATCATCCTAAGTGTATGATAGAACCTATTATCCTTAGTATAACAAAAAGAATATCCAGGTTATCACAAAATGAGAATACATTCAATAAGAATGAGAATTATTACAATGAGGTTTTAATTAGATAAGGATATCAAGGTAAAATCCAATACATAAAGGAGGTGGATAATAAAAATATCAGAACAAACTACAGAATATCATATAACATGGCAATGAAAGGAAGAAGAAGTGTTAAAAATAAAAATAATAATAAGAAAAATAATGTGAAAAATAAGAATACGTATAAAATAATAAGAATAAAATGAATGAATTAAAAATGATAATAAGAAAAATAATGTGAAAAATAAGAATAAGTATAAAAATGATAAGAATAAAATGAATGAAATTAAAAATAATAAAGAAGAAAAATAATGTGAAAAATAAGAATACGTATGAAAATAATAAGAATAAAAAGAATGAAATTAAAAATAATAATAAGAAAAATAATGTGAAAAATAAGAATAAGTATAAAAATAATAAGAATAAAATGAATGAAATTAAAAATGATAATAAGAAAAATAATGTGAAAAATAAGAATAAGTATAAAAATGATAAGAATAAAATGAATGAAATTAAAAATAATAAAGAATAAAAATGTGAAAAATAAGAATAAGTATAAAATAATAAGAATAAAAAGAATGAAATTAAAAATGATAAGAATAAAAAGAATGAAATTAAAAATAATAAGAATAAAAAGAATGAAATTAAAAATAATAAGAATAAAAAGAATGAAATTAAAAATAATAAAGAAGAAAAATAATGTGAAAAATAAGAATAAGTATAAAATAATAAGAATAAAAAGAATGAAATTAAAAATGATAAGAATAAAAAGAATGAAATTAAAAATAATAAGAATAAAAAGAATGAAATTAAAAATAATAAGAATAAAAAGAATGAAATTAAAAATAATAAGAATAAAAAGAATGAAATTAAAAATAATAAAGAAGAAAAATAATGTGAAAAATAAGAATAAATATAAAATAATAAGAATAAAAAGAATGAAATTAAAAATGATAAGAATAAAAAGAATGAAATTAAAAATAATAAGAATAAAAAGAATGAAATTAAAAATAATAAGAATAAAAAGAATGAAATTAAAAATAATAAAGAAGAAAAATAATGTGAAAAATAAGAATAAGTATAAAATAATAAGAATAAAAAGAATGAAATTAAAAATGATAAACAAGCATATATTAATAATACTGCTTGTAAGAATAAGAAAATAGATGCAAAAAAATAAGTCTGGTTAAATCCTCTTTTCAGTGAACATATATAAAATAATATCCCTAATGAGTTTTACTAAATAATTGATAAGAACTTCTCCCCAGAAAATAGATTAAGTAAATAATTAATAAGAACACAGTTAAACTTTCATTCTCAACCGTTGGCAATCTAGGTAATACTATAATTGGTTCTAATAATGATAAAATAAACAAAATAGTGAATAATAATAGGGTTGAATCTAAATTTGCAGAGAAAAATGTAACTGTAGAATACCTAACAAATATCCATTGGAGGACAATTGCTTAATTTATGAAATTATATACAAATGTAAAGTTAAGGTGTATAATAGATAAAACTAGAAAATATAAACAGAATAAACCAAAGAAAGAGGAGAAGATGATCCTCTCCCCCCCTCTCTCTCTCTCTCTCTCTCTCTCTCTCTCTCAAACAAGAGTTTAGAAAGAGGAAAAGATGATCCTCTTCCCCCTCCCCCTCTCTCTCTCTTAAACAAGAGTTTAGAAAGAGGAGATGACCCTCTTCATCCTAAAGAGGAAATTTTAAACAAAATGTTAGAAGTTATACAAAGTTGTTTTCAAAGAAATAAATTCCTATTATCATGCCTAAAACCTGATTAAAATAAATTTAAAAAAGGAAAAATTTACAGAATATTTTAAGGGTGAAATGTCAGTTTGGAAAGAGAATGTTAAACTTAATACTAATATTTTAAAAATGCTGCAATAAATAAATTATTAGATCATCAACTTAACATATAGAAACCAAAATAATTTATAACCCAAATAGGAGAAATAAAAGTAATTTTAATTTTAGTAATCCTTATGGGTAATAAAATAACACCCGAGTAATTTCAATAACATAAGAATGAAAACAATCTATCATAAAGTAACTGCAAGATAAACAAACAGTTTTAGAATCAAAATATAAAGTTGAAGAAAACTAAGTCAGAAAATGAACTAAGATTGTTATAAAGAAGATTATGATAGAACTATAAGTTTAAAATTAACAAAGATGATTAATAAATCTAGTCTAAATTTTTAAATATAGATGCATGGAATTTCGATAAATTGATAAATATTCATAAAATAGAGTTATCTCCCTTAGAAAGTAAAGATATTATGAACGATAATAGAGAGGAAAGATAAAAAATTAAAATAAAATACTTATAAAATAATGATAAGAATTGAAAAGATAAATTTAAAATTTAAAGTATTGACATAACCAGTATGGGATGAAGATAAATTTTAATTTATACTATTTAAATTAACCATTTAATTTCAGTTCCTTCTAAGAAATAACATGTTAAGAAAAAATTAATTAGCAGATTGTGACATATAAACAAAGTTTATACGAAACTATGGTAGATTGGGTAAGAAATAGTGGAACATCTAAATAGAAACTAGAATTTGAAAGTGTAGATACGTATTTGGGAAATAAATCAATTAAACAAATAAATTGAAGAAGAAAAATAATTATTAAAATTAAACAAACACACAAAAGATTAAATTAATATTAAAATAGGTAATTGGTTGAAATATCATTTAAAAATTAGGGATACAAAAATGGGGCGATCACTAAATTCGAATGCTATCGAAAAAAAAAAGTACCTGATGTATTTTAGAACGAATTCTAACTAGAAAGATAGGGGAACGAATGCCAAGAATAATCACGTAATTCATCCAAAAATGAATGAATGATGCTCAGCAACAGCAGCTGGGAGAGTACGTTCAATTTTTGATGAATTGATTCGTTTGAAAAGGGAAACTAAGGAAAGAAATAACCCCTCAAATGAAACTTATAGTTCAGGCGAAAATTATTTTCTTAATTTATTATTTAGGAAAAGCAACATAAGATATACGGCATAATTCTAAGAAGAATGGGGAACATGGTGTCCAAAATAAAAAGTATGAAGACATATTAACCAAATAAAATAAGATATATTAACCAAATAAAACAAGATATATTAATCAAATAAAAAAATACATATTAACCAAATAAAATAAGATATATTAATCAAATAAAATAATACATATTAACCAAATAAAATAAGACATATTAACCAAATAAAACAACACATAGTAACCAAATAAAATAAGACATATAAACCAAATAAAATAAGACATATTAACCAAATAAAATAAGATATATTAATCAAATAAAATAAGATATATTAATCAAATAAAATAAGACATATTAACCAAATAAAATAAGACCAAAATTAGGATAAGAAGAATCCATGTCTATCATTTATTTATAACCAATAAAAAAATAATAATAAATAAGTACGGACGAGCAAACGAAAATGTAACCGATGGGAACTATAGAAATAGACCCCAAAAGGAAGAAATATGATGTCCAACGTACATAAAAATTTGGAGAACGATTAACTGGAGATATAAAAGAAAGGGCGTGAAGCACATTCCAAAATGCACATTTCATTACCATTGGCATATACTAACACCCACTATTTGTAAATACGTCATCTTCTTGTTCCACTACTTTATAAAGTAGTTATCTACATTTTCTGCTTCAACGTTCTTTCTTGCGCGATATAACAGATGTATACGTGTGTTTCATGTCTATATGTATATCTAAGCTTTATGTTTACTGTTCGAAATTAATCAGTAGCAGTGCCTAATGCTTATTTTAACTCTAATTTCTCTCATCTTCAGATCCGCCAATAAATTCATTACCTCCATACATGTTTTATATTTTTCCTTCACTTGGCCTAAACTCTGCATTCAGCTTCCACAAATTAGTCTACTTTCCCAACTATAGACTCCAGACAAATCAGCTTTGTTTCAGTGGAGATAAGAAAAATCTTCACCAATAAAAGATACAAAAATAACATAATTAGTAATTCTACAAGAAAGTTTTACAGATTATGGACATTATGGATCATATGTTAACTAATCCTCAACCCAGTAAACAGACCCTGGGTCTAGTAATTTGACAAATCCTGGGCCCGGTAATTTTATAGTTGTCAAGGACAACAATTTAACAGGATAATTCTCAAGGTCAGTAATTTAACAGGTCTTAGGCACAGTAATTTAATAGTTCCCAAGGCTATTAATTTAACAAATCTTGAGCCCAGTAATTTATCAGGTTTTGGGTTCAGTAATTTAACAGGTCCTGAGCTCAGTAATTTGATAGTTGTCAAGAACAGTAATTTAACAGGTCCTGGGTCCAGTAATTTAGTAGTTCTCAAAACCAGTAATTTAACAGATCCTGGACCCAGTAATTTATCATGCTTTTGGCTCTGTAATTTAACATGTCTTGCACTCAAGAAGTTAATAATCTGCAATGTGTGCATTGTTATAAATCCTGGATCAGTAATTTAGCAGCTTAGGTTTCTAGTAATTTACCAACTCTGTACCCAATAATTTAACTGGTTCTGAGCCAAGTAATTTTATAACATTAAACATAAAAAACAATAAATTATAGTCGGTTTAATTGTACATGAGAAAAAAAAAATCCCCAAGTCGGCCAGAAGAAGAAATGGCCCATATAAACAAATGAAGATAACTTTGAATTTTAATATTTAAAAAATTAGTAAAATGTTTTCTTTTGCTTTTGATTGCCTACGAGTTATTGCAACTTGCTAATCCTGTCCTCTATGAGACAATGTTACACTTTATTTATATAAAAACATGGTAAAACTTGGAGTTGTCTCCCCTGTAAGTTTGTTCAACTCGGCCATCTTGTTTTTTCAGTGTTTTGCAAATACAATTAAACTTGCTATAAGTTACTGTTTTTAATGCTTAAACTTACCTTCTTTTTTCTCATAAAAACGTTTTTTTAAACAAATTGTTTGGAAGAAATAACATTTTGCTGAAACCTATGTTACTGTAAATAACAGGCGCCCATACATTAGGAAATTACTAGGTATGGGCAAAAATGATGGCATAAAGATAGGAGGATATATTTTTAAAACCCAATTTATAATTTTTTTGTAAGTTTCTGACTACGTTTGATTGTATTTGAAAGATTAAAGACTAAAGTCAATATCCAAATTTAAAAAAATATTTGCACACGTGAAAAAAAAAGTTATAATGAAAAATGTTTAACTAATTCAGCTAAATTTTGAAGTTAAATAAATTCATTATAAAAATCCTTCGAAAGATAAATATTAGTTTTCTGGGTCTATTTTAAAGATAATTAGTAAAGTCCTAAGATATGAAATTAAATAAAAACAAAAAAACACCTTGTTTGTACAAAAATAGCTTAATTAGCCCCCAAGAGCGAGATATTCTTGCATCGTCCAACTGAAAGAAAACAAATTCCTTGTCACATGAATTATATGGAAGCCCAAAATCTTAGAAAGTCAAAAGGCTGTCTGAAACTGATGTTAGGTAGTTAAAGAGGAGTAGAAGATGCAGTTTTTCTTTTTTTGTGCGTCCATAGTTCCTATCGTGAACGTTTGTCTAATTTTTACCATTTTTAATTTAATTATTTTTCTATTTTCATGCTTTTAAATTTAAAATTTTTTTAAATTATGTTACGCCGAAAGTTTCACATTCATGCAAGCAAGGAAAATATTAGAATCTTACATATAAAAATTATGCAAAACCTGTAATTAAAAAAAAAGTAGAAATATTTTTTGCAATTATAATTTTTGTGTGTGAAAGTATTAACTAAACAATGCTTAATTCCATGATAATATCGGTAATTCGAATTTAATTTTTTTTTAGTTATATCGAATTCATTAATACGGACTTTAAGAGCTTTTTCATAATGTTCCTGTAAAAATTAATTTTTTTTTTTAATTATTACAATTTACGATGCTTTATTATTATAAAGAAAGCAAAAATAAATTCATGCATTTTTTTCTACTACCGAAAGCCATAACTTTAATAAAGGTACTTTTTGTTTAAACAAAATATTACATATCCACTAAGATTTAAGTAAAAATAATGTGTTCATTATATTCTATGATAATTATTTGATAAATACGTAAATTTCATTAAAATTGGTTAATTTCTTGATTTTTGGTGAATTTTTAAGTAAAGGGAAAGGTCAAAATGTTTATACATTTTGAGTATGGGCATTCATTTTGCACATACCTAGAAATTACCATAATATGAAAATAAAGAACAAAATATTTCTGTTTTTAAATCAATCTTCTTCTTACATTAGTCAGACGAGAAAAATAATTTTCCCTGTTAAAAAGGAAAGTTTAATATTTTAAATATTTTTTTATTAAATATTTGATAAAAAGTGTAATTTTTTGTAGACTTGATGTTCCCAAATGTCCGCCTGGTTCCGAAGATAAAGTTCCAGTTCTATCTTCCAAAGAAAAGCAGTCACGTTCTGTTCATGTCATTCGTGCATTTATAATGAATGGCAGTTCTAACAGTGCATGGCAGCCACCTTATATTTGGGTTCCTTCAAAGAAAAAAGAAACAAAACAAAGGTAAGTGAAAGATAATTTTCTGTAGGAGGAGATTAGTCCAATCATCTCTATAAGTGTCACGAGATTGCTCTGGTGTAATTGGAAAAGCAGGTTCGTAAATAAGAATTATTTGCTCAGTGCAAAAGTTTTTGCCGATTGTAGGAAAAATTGTAATATGACTTACTTCATATTTCTGCATGTTTTATAAAGTCCATTTATTTAACAATAAAAAAAAAAAAACCCAAAAAACAAAATGGCGTCACACAGCTAATTTTATGCTCAACTGTTATAATATAATGGTTACATGTCAACAACTGTTTAGGCTTTACTTAGCACTTGCTGTAACATAGTCGTTCATGTCAACACTCGGGACCCACACGTTGTATGGAGATAGTCGCAAGGAAACAAAGACAAGGAAAGAATTCGACTTTTTTCAGTGAAACAACAAGCATTTCTTTGCAGTTATTTTCCAGAATAACATCTTGTTTCTTGTTCAAAAGTCTTCTCGTACTCCAATGTGCTAAACATCTCTGAACGCATATACCACGAATTGCTACTCACAGCTATTCACGAATTAATAAGGTAAACTCACACACATATACAGTGCCATGCTGCCAAATACTTAGATAAGCATATTACTTATATGTGCATATTATTCAAACTCTGAACATATTGACATGTGATTATCCTCTCAATTTTCTACATGGAACACAAGTTTGTATAAATGAACATTTTCATGATTGAAAATATGTTTTATATGCTCATATAATCGTAGATGTAAAATTTCGTTTCGTTTTCTCAATTTTTCATTTACAAAACTGTTTATACTTTACTTAGCACTTGCTGCAACATAGTCGTTCATGTCAACAGTCGAGACCCACACGTTGTATGCAAACAGTCGCAAGGACACAAAGACAAGGAAAGAATTCGACTGATTCTATTTTTCAGTGAAACAACGTACATTTATTTACAGGTACTTTCCAGAATAATGCCTTGTCTTTTGTTCAAGTCTTTTCATACTCCAGTGTTCTTAATAAGACTCTGCCATGTCAAACACATGGTGCTCTGTCTTTGTCCGGCCATGTTTACGATGTGTCTTTCCCTGTCGCTCTTGGCAACATGTGTAACACATCTCTCTCTGCCCTTCTCAGCCACATTTTTCTTTTTTTTATAAGCTTTTTCTTTCCTTCTTCCTTGCTGTGACACCTCATATACGATCTGGTCATTTGCATGCAACTGCTGCTGCTGTCATACCTGCGTCAGCACTCTGTTACATAGTCACATAAAATTAAAGTGAATTCTCACTGTTCGTATGCAAATTAGATGATCCTGGGCAGCATAAAGGCAAATCACTTGAGAAATGGGGGAGTTCGTTTTAAAAAGGCGAGCCATGCATATGTACTGCATTAAGGCATGACAGATTATTTATTTGAGTCAACACAGTAGGTCAAAGATGAAAAAAAAAATACAGTTGTTCACTGTTGAAGAAAACTACAAGCTATTTCGGTAGTATATTATCTTTTGTTGATGGAAGAAAACATTTTTGATGTTCAACTGGTTCTGAAGTTTAGCAATTATGTGACCAATATGCCTGTTATTGAGTGAATTGAAAATGTGGAGCTTGTATGTGAGCTTTGCGCTATGAATAATGTTAATAATCAGCTGCACATCGCTATTTTCGTTTTTCTATCATTAAGTAATTGGACATTACAAAACGTGCAATTTTCTGAAGTAATCATTTTCGCACTCACTATAATTTTCTTCGATTTAAAATTCTGTCATGAAAATGGAAAACAGTGTTTTGAAAATCTTTATTAATAACAATGATGGCCTTTGCTCTCCATAACTTGATTCCAATTGTGCTGGGCAGGTCATGTTTACAGGGAAGATGCAAAGCTGCCTAAGCAGTTGTTTTATGGTGAGCTTAAGACTGGGAAATATCCTCAGCATGGTCCAAAGAAACGCTTCAAGTATTGCATAAAAGACAATCTTAAAGCCTTCAAGATTTCTGTTCAGAACTGGAAAACTGTGGCCCGAATGTGACCCAATGGGGACCGAGCGATGCCGGCTGAATTCTAATGATGATGATGATGATGGTTTGATGTTGTTTAAACAGAAATGTCTATGGGATTTTGTCAGAAAGAAAAAATACAAATGATAATTGTTTTATCTCATTGCTGTTATATATCTGTTAACAATGAAAAGGTTGTTTTTAAACCCTCTGTTGAGCGATATGAAAGAGGCCCGGACGTCTTAGCTGACAGCTTGGGGTGAGGGTCGCCGCCAGGCATTGTTCGACCTGGGGTTACTAATAACTCCTAGTTTGATGATAACTCTGTTCCGTCTGCCTGCTTCCCACCTGACTACAACCTGGATGTCTTCAAGTCCAACGTTAACAAATTCCTAATGAACCGCCCTCTTAAGTAAGCACTTCAGTAAATCTCTACACTAACGTACTGTACTTGCAATAACTCTTATCCCTGAGTGGCTTCCGGGCCTTGATAAGTGGTGACCACCGTGTAAAAAAAAAAAAGAAAAAAGTTAACATCTCAGTGCAATGAGGGTTAAAAATTGGTAGAGATAAAGTCGAGAGGAGGAGTAGAAATTAGGGAAACAGAGAGAGGGAGGAAATTCAAAAGAAGAAAAAGGAAAGGGAGTACAAATTAATAGGATAAAAGAAGAGAGGGAGAGGAAAAGAAAAAAAAAGAATAACTCCAAAAAGTTGGAAGGAGGAACGACTGATTTGATAAAAACAAGACACTTGGCTAATTGGTGTCTTCTTTTCGCTCTGGCAGCTGATCCCTTCCCGTGGACTGATGGTAGATGAAGAACAGAGAACTTAGTAAAGGAAAGAAAACTGCCAGCTCCCTAAGTTGCATGACTAGGCCAGTGTGTAACTATTATTTGTAAAGTCGAAGACAATAATCAATTCTATGTTAAGAAAAACAAATTAAGTTTTGACTTTCTTTTCTTTAATTGGAAACGCCGTTGTGAATGCAATATATTTCTCTGATAGCCCAGGTGACGTTTGGAAGCTGATTTGAAAGCAGAACCGAAGAGTGACCGACGACGATGAAGACGAATTCGACCACTAGATGAAAACATGGGTGACGCCACAGGTATCGGCTACAGGTGCATCTCAACCACGAGCCTATGCACCTGAACTGCTCTGTGGGGGTTACACGAATAGAGAAGGCTAGTTAGAAGTGGATCTGAAGTTTTTTGAAAGGGAAAGAATCGATCATGCTGAGCTCAAGAGAAACTCGAGGAAAGGCAATGTGTTAGTTTTATCTAATGCATGGAAAAGTTGAAAATGTGAGGCTTGCGATCGGATGCTCCTCTTGAAAGCTGTCTACATTAACCACAAAAAAAAAAAACCCACATGTTGTGAGCAGAGAGAGCAGGAAAGCGGAGGCAGAAGTGAAACAAGTTTCAACATTCAACCTTGTCTGCAACAACTGCTGGACTGAAAAGTCACCTTCGGCCCCCAGATGTGGTTTGGGTATTGTTGATCATTCATCCAGCAACTGCGGTGAGGATGGTTGTGAGCATTGAGATGGCTAGCATCTGTTAAGATGAAGCAATTGTCATTACCTGTATTCTATCTGTCAATGAACTTATAAAATTCTTTAGGTTTTCATGTTCAATCTCCACTCATGATGTTAACTTAAGACTATCAAAATGTTGTTTTAATTCTTGAAGGAGAATATGCAGGATGGGACAAGATTTCTCAAATTCTAAGAAATCTTTGGTCAGTAGTGCTGTGTTAAAACGAATATTATCCTGATGGTTGATGTCTCTGTAGCAGTCACAAATTACCTATTTTCTCTTGCGAATCAACTCTTCCTGGCCCTTGCTGAGTGATTCGGCCACACACTGACCAATCAGCTGCCAGGATATATTGATTCATCTGTCCCCTAACAAACTTCTTTAGCCCTTTTTTTTTGGAAAACACAGTCAGTGAGCAGAGAGAACCCGAACCGCAGTGAAACTAAACCTCTTTTTCTCTCCCGCCCCTATCCACTCGACATTCCAGCATCGACGATTTTCATGGAAAATAACTGCTGCCAACTTGGGTCAACACAAGGAATGGCTTTCTGACCGACAAATCCAAAGAACTATTTATTCCTTGTTACTCGACTGGACACAGACCAACTTTTAACTTTCTGCTGCTCAAATAAATTCTTTCGTTGTTTTGTTTTAAAAAGTTTTTTTTTTTAATTTGCTTTGTGCTTTTGTGTAAGACAATTAATTAAATTATTAGGGGTGCTAGCAGGCACCCTCCCTAAATCTCCTTTTTCGGGTGAACATAACGATCTTTGCTTTATATAACTCGATTCCATTTGTCAATAAGCTTATAAATGCATCACTTGTAAAAACAGGTTTTGGTGTGAAATATAATTCTAACTAATGTTCAATTGCCTCTTGTGATATTAACCAAAGGCCATCTAAATGGTTTTGTAATCCTCGAAATAAATGATAGTCCGAGGGAACTAAATTAAGAGAATCTGCAGGATGGGGCAAGATTTCCCAATCAAATTCTCTTAGGAGATCTTTGATTAGTAGAAGATGTTTCAATCAAATTTTCATAGGATATCTTTGGTCAGTAGTGGTCTGTGAGGATGAGCATTATCATGATGGAAGATGATTCCCTTTCTGTTGATTATAAGAAGGTCGTTTTGGGGTCAAATGCGCAAAAATATTACAGAAAAATATGAATAATCTTTTAATAATCTGAAAAAAAAAAAACGTTATAAATTAATCATGATGAAATGTTTAATAATAATAACAATATGCATAAAATAAATTACAATCGTTTTAAAATTACCCTTTTTATAAATTCGCCAAAACTTTTACACCGACCTGATTTTTTATTGCTTATACCCGGCATTAGACTCCTATATGGTTTACTAGTATACTAAACTGACCACATGCAATGATAGAAGAGGTACCAATGTGAATGCTGCTTTTATTCTTTGAAAAAAAAAAAGTTTATAACTTAGTCATGGTAATAAGTTTAATATGCATAAAATAACTTACAATTGTTTTAAAATCACCCTTTTTATAAATTGGCAAAAAGCTTTTGTACTTAACTGATAAATAGGGCTGTGACAACAGCATATTCTTTTCATTTTTCTCACTCTCGAGTATATATCCGACACAGTTAATCAATTGAGAACCACATCAGTCTACATAAAAACGTATAAGATATCAACGGATATATACTCAAAAGTCAAAACAATGAAAAGAATATGCTGTTGTCAAAGCCCTACTGATAAAATCTAGATGGTAACACGACGTAGGTCAAGGGTCAAGGGTCAACGTTATAACAATCATAAACATGAACATTCAAAGGTAGATCGATTTCTTTTGGATTACTTTTTTTCTTCTTTCTTTTACATATTTTTTTACAATATGAATGTTTGATGTCTTAACGCTAGTTCTCTTAGTGATTGTAATGTTCCATTTAGTGTTTGGCAATGAACCAGGTTTCTCTGGAAGGCAAAAAAAATATTTAATAAAATTGAAAGGAAAAAAAGAACAGAATATTTATAATATGTAATTGAATAAGTAAAAAATCTGATTTATTTCACATTCATATTAGTTATGAATCATCCAGAAATGATAGTTGTGTGCGTGTGTGTGTGTTTGTGTGTGCATGCGTGTGTGCTTGTGTGCGTGTGTGTGTGTCTGTATGTGTGTGTATGTGTATGTACATGTGTGTGCGTTTGTGTGCATATATGTGTGCATGTGTGTGTATGCATGTATGTGTGTGTATGTGTATGTACATGTGTATGTTGGTTGGTTGGTTGGTTGTTTTTGCTTTATGGCATATCAACCCTTTTCAGGTTATTTAATGCTGAATCCAAAGATTTTGAAAAAAAAAAAAATTTTGATAGAATATATTTGTTGTTTTCAAGTCGGTTTCTATTTGGGACCCTAACACGTACTACCACTCTGGGTCAGAGTGGACCTGGGAGAAATGGCAATTAAAGGGTGGCTCCACACTCCCCAAAGCCCGCAAGCTGGGGCCTTACCACTGGATATAGTTTAAGGTCATATCCAGGACCGTATGTGTATGTGTGTGTATGTATATGTGTGTATATATGTGTGTGTATGCATACATGTGTGTGCGTGTGTGCGTATGCATGTGTGTATGCATGTGTGTGTGTGTGTGTGGTCTATTTAGTGCATTGGCTGATTTTTTCCGGAAGTGAGCATCAAGAGTCTGGCGAGTAATTCAAAATCAAATATTGCAGAAATTTTTGTAATTTTGTGAAACCAACATTTTTATCAGATAATTCTGACGATTATATAACATACTAGAAACATACCCACCCCAGAATGGGTAAAACTAATTTCCCGATCAGAACAGTTTTGGACCACTTTTATTTTCCCTTATGTTATCTTCATATATAATAAAATGACTGCAGAAATTCCCCTCTGGCCCAAAGTATTGTAGGTTTGCAACAACAGATGCCACATACGAATTCAATACATCTAGGCTAATAGCCACTATCTTATGTAGCTTTTGAACACCATTTTAAACATATTCAGTCGTGCTAATAAAATACTACATTGCATCCTACGAACAATACTATCACAATCGCAACATCTTTAGAGGAAGGAGTCCCTATTTTTCTCTCTAAATATTTAGTCCTACCATTGCTACCAGTTGTCACCAGGATGAATTCTACACGTTCAACAGATGCTGTGATTACACCGACCGTAACTGGCTTATACATACATAGACCTAACAATCTTTCCAAATTCACAAATAATAAAGGCTCCCTCGCCAATATCCATCCATTCTGATTGGCTGCTCTCTGAAAATTCTTATATTCCAGAATCCAGTTCATCAGTTTATAAACAAATGGTTACTAAAATATAAAATATGGCGTCACTAAGAGACATATTTCGCTCAGCATCAAGATCATTTATTGCATAGGTCATTAAAGTCGTGTCTGTGTATGTGTGTGTGCGTGCATACAATACAAATCACTCTAATAGTGGCTTTGTAGCTATCAGACTGCTATTCCCTATTATTCTACGGATTCAACACTTTGTGTAAAGAAGTTGCTCTCCCCTCTCTCTCTCTCTCACTGTGCGTATTTCCCTTTATTGATGGTTCTTATTATAGTTTGTGCATGCGTGTGTTTGTGTGCATATTGTTGAGCATACGTCTGACAATGCGATAACATTCCTTCTTCTTTTTCTTCTTCTTCTTCTTTTTCTTCTTCTTCACCTATTTTTTAATTATCGATTCATTTCTGTTTTGTTTTCTTCTTTTTGTCTTTCTTACACAATTTTATTGTGATTTTTAAATGTATTTTTATTTTTTTAGTAATTTACGTTTTTTGGACGCTAGCCATTAGTCTATTTTGAAATTAGTTAACAAAGCCCCCCCCCCTCCTAAATCATAACGTTATTATTTCAGCACGATCCGTCGTCATACAATTGAATGCGATCTTAAATAAAGCCACGGTAAAATTTCAGCATTAAATGTTTTATATTTGTTTGAATAAAATTTACACTAAAATTAATTGATCGATCATTATCAATTTTGGAGCACAGCTGCTAGGCGCAGGGGTGGGGTCTAAATATGATCTTTAATTACTTTCCCTTAGTATCATGAGAAAGAGGTGGAAGCCTTTCTGAAAAATTTAAGATAATATTTACCATATTATCCGATTGTTTCATTTATAAATAAACACTTATTGTGTTCTTTATGACCCCAGGCAACGCCCACTAACTTTGTTAGTATTAAAATAAAAATATAACGATACTAAACCTTATGTCTGTAATCCTTATTCAAATTTTGATCACAATCGAGAATCAAAATCATTTAATAAATTCAGATCAAGATTGGAATAAGGATTCTAAACATAAGATTTAGTAGCATTGTATTTTGATGTTAATGTTCGTTAGAAGACATAAATAACTACTGCTACTGATGATGAAGATGATGATGACTACTACTACTACTACTACTACTACTACTGCCACCACCACCACTTTTTATTGCCAGTGAGCGATTGCTGATAATGGTTTCTGTGAATAAACGTAATAATGTTTCAACAATTTTTTAGATGAGTATTGCTAATATTTATTATTGAAATTATTTGGACTACTTTTTCATATTTATTCATTGCAGACCAAAGAAAATGCTGCTTCAAATTAATTCAAACCTTGTAGACAAATGAAAGTTCAATTTCAAATTTTAATCTTGCAGAAAGGCTATTTCAATTTTAAGCCTTATTCGAAAAGGCTACTTCAGGTTTAAGCGTTACAGACCAAGAAAATGCTATTTCAAATTTAAGCCTTATTTATACTTACGAATAGACTGACCAACACCCCAATCCCCATCGAAATGCGAGTATATATCTAAAATTTCCAAAGACAATGACAAGCTTATGCCTTTAGGAATAAATTGTTTGAAAGACAATCGATTTATAGGTAAAAGCTCATCAGTAATCAATGAATTTAATGATGACCTTTTTGCTTCGAAATATTTGTATATGATTATAATTATGACACGCTATCATCGCCATGACTCCATGGCATCTGCAGAAATCGTTAATATTACATCTGACCCGAGAGTTGTCCCCCTTTTCATTTCCCCTTCTCCATTTTCAGTTATTTTCCAAAATCATAATACTACATACAATGCTGCATTTTACATTAATTAATTAAATTTTACATTTGTCTATAGGAACTAATATCGATTTAAAATGATTGATTTCATCTCCCACCCATCTCTCTCTCTCTCTCTCTCTCTCTCCCTCTCTCTCTCTCTCTCTCTCTCTCTATATATATATATATATATACTAGCAAAAGTACCTGTCGTTGACTGGGTTCAAAAACAGCCTACAAAAAATGGACTCTGATTTATGAAAGTATGATAGCTTATGAAAAGGACGGGTTGTAAAGAGATAGCTTCGAATTTGGTGGTATCAAAACCAAAGCAAAATATGATGAAAGTAAAAATAAAATAGATAAACCCCATAATTTATTATACCATACCTGTTCACACTGAAACGCTTATCACAATATTCTGTGGCTCTATATTAAAAAACCTTATTAAACTTTGTGACATATTTCCATTCTATGGAGGTCAGGTGCGAACGAACACCCCATAATTTTATTATACCATATTTCTTCAAACTGAAACATAATTATCAAAGTATACGTACGCAGATAGATATGAAAAGTCTTTATTAAAGTTTGTGCCTATTTCCATTCCATGGAGGCCAGGTGCGAACGCAGACCCCACAATTTTATTATACCATCCCTATTTAAGTTAAAACATACTTATCAAAGTATTCTTATGTACATCTATATCAAAAACACTTGTAAACGTTTTTTTTAATTTTTAAATTTTTTATTTCCATACTTTGTGGACCAGGCGCGAACGCAGACCCTACAATTTTAATGAACCACCGTTATGCCAGATCAAACATACCCATTCCTGTGTCTCGATACATTTTCCATCATTATATGTAATCAGTTTTTTTAAATAGTCAACCATATAGGAGCCTATTCGTGACCACACACACACACACACATTCAGCTTTATATTATATATATATATATATATATATATATATATAGTAATTTATAAAATATATATGGCGATTAAGCTACACTGAATATTCTGCGTTTCATCCAACTATAGGATTCGTCAGGCTTATAGTTGGATGAAACGCAGAATATTCAGTGTAGCTTAATCGCCATATATATTTTATAAATTACTAACTAGCTCTACCTACGTATTGAGCACTTTTGAAGTAAATACTTAAAGTTTACGCATAAATCTATACTTTCGTATATTAAATTTATGTGAATAAATGAAGTAGTTATATATATATATATATATATATATATATATATATATATATTAGGTACGGGCAAAATGAATGCCGATGCTCAAAATGTATAAACATATTGACCCCTCCCTTTACTTAAAAATTCGCCAGAAATCAGGGAATTAACCAATTTTAATGAAATTTTCAGTATTTATCAAATAATGATCGCCGAATATAATGAACTAATTATTTTTATTTAAATTTTGGTGGAAATGTATTATTTCATTTAAACAATAAATACCTTTACTAAAGTTATGATTTTCAGTAGTAAATAAAAAATGCAATAATTTATTGTTGCTTTTTTATATAAATAAAGCATCATAATTTGTAATAATAAAAAAATAAAAATAATTTTTACAGGAACATTACGAAAAAAGCCCTAAGGTCTGTTGTGGACCAGGATATAAATATCCTAACTCGCTACAAAAGAAAATAATGAAACGAATGGAATGAAGGAAACAAAAACTCAATTGCTGGATAAAATAAACGTGTCGTTTATTTTCTGTTGAAGAATGATGTTTTAGGTGCAACACGTGTTCATGTCCGCGTTCGGGTGTCACCATCGTTTGTTGCGGGACTGGTGGTATAGAAAGAAAAGGAAATGCCTGTTCATCTCACGTTCGGGTCACCAACGTTTGTTCGCGCGTGGCAAGAAAAGGAAATGGAGTAGAGAACCGAGAAATGGTAGTCCGGCATGTAGAGAGAGAGAGAGAGAGAGAGAGAGAGAGAGAGAGAGAGAGAGAGAGAGAGAGAGAGAGAGAGTTGACATCATTTAAGCTGCGCGCCATGTTAGCAGTCAGCTACGCGGGGGTGTTCTCAGGCACAAGTTGTAGATACGAGTTGTCTGGTTAATTGACCAAAGCAAAAGGGGGAAAAAGAGTGAGAAAGTCAATCCAGTTCATGAAAAGAGGAAGCGTACGTACTGTCTGTTAGCTTTTGCCCCACATAGTAGCAGGTGGCGTGAGGCACGTGGGTGCGCATGCGCTGCAAGGGAGACGGCTGATCCGCTGACCACTCGGCTCGGAAGGCAAGTCGGAAAAGGGTAGGAAACAGCTTGTCTCTTACTTTTATAATTGTTTCCTGTGGTCTTTTGCGCATGTGTGGATTTCCTTTCAAAGGGGAAGTGACGTTGCCCATGTGTGCTAACGTGCGTGCGTACGTGTGCGTACATGTGTGTACGTGAACGCGTGTGTGTATGTACGTGAACGTGAATATATCTACGTGTGTATGTATATGACAAGAAATATAGCTTGAGATGTGAACGCATGTTTTTGTGCGAGACTAAAAAGGCTTGCACAGGTCCGTATTAATGAATTCGATATAACTCGAAGAAAAATGAATTTCTCGAACTACCGATATTACCACTGCAATAAGCATTGTTTATTTAATATTTTCACACAAAAAAATTATAATAGCAAAAATATTTCTATTTTTTTTTTTAATTACAGATTTCGCATATTTTTTATATGCAAGATTTTAATAATTTCCTTGCTCGCAAGAACATGAAACTTTCGGCGTAACATAATTTTTATATAATCTTGAACAATAATAAAAGAAAATTGATTTAAAAACAGGAACATAATTAAATAAAAAAATGTTAAAAATTGATACAAACGTTCAGAATAGTGATGTATGGATGACCGTCTGGGGGGAGGGGAAGAAATCTGAAACCCCTACGTCCTTTTACTATCATGACTTTATTTTGAAACAGCGTTTTGATTCGCTGAAATTTTGGCCTTCGGTATATTCGTGTATATTTGTGTTTACAACCTGTTATCGGTTGCGTTTAGCCGAACGGCATAATTACTTACTTTTTGAGGGCTAATTAAGCTGTATTTTGTACAAACAAGGCGTTTTTTTTTATTTAATTCAATATCTTAGGACTTTACTTTACTAATTATCTTTGAAATAGACCCAGAAAAGTAATATTAACCTTTTAAAGGATTTTTACAATGAATTTCTTTAACTTCAAAATTTAGCTGATTTGGTTAGCTCGTTGTGAAAACATTTTCATAACTTTTTTTTGACGTGTACAAATATTTTTTTCCTTTAGGAAATTAACTTTAGTCTCTAATCGTTCAAATGCAACCAAAAAGTAGCCGGAAACCTACAAAATATTATGATATATATATATATATATATATATATATATATATATATATATATATACTAGCTGTACCCTGCCACGCGTTGCTGTGGCTCAAATTGGCGCAATGGAAAAAGTTCCAAAATGAGAAAAAGCATGTTTCTTATAGGTTTAAATTTCCATTTTGCATGGGTACACAGTTTTTGTTGTTCCATTTTCTTAGCTGATATAGAGATTTTCCGGTTTGGTGACTCTTGAATATGTAACATGAATTGTCCATGTGAAAAAACAGTCAGTGTGTAACTGTAAGGCCCACAATTGTAAAGATTGTTCCCTGTGCTTTGTTGATGGTTATTGCAAATGACAATAAAATTGAAAAGTGCAATTTGCTAAAGTGTAATGATGTATCCGGTGGAATCATAGGAATGCATGGAATGAAGATATATTCATCTGTGAAAGGTCCTGTTAAGATTGCTGTTTCTATGATATTGTTTGTTATTTTTTTTTTTTACTGCAAGCTATGTGCCATTGCAAAGCTTGGATTGGTTTATATTTCACAACATGATAATTAGTACACCAAATTTCAGTTACAATACATGCGGTGGCATCCCTGGCAAATATAACTGTTGGATAATTAACCACTTTATCTGCTTTCACAACAGTGTCGATGGATTTGTATTTGACTACCTCACTTGGAATTTTACATTTAATTATAGCGTTAAGTTCATGGGCATCTTTGTATTGACCTGCAAGAATAGCTCATTCACTCAGTCAAATGGAATTCTTATATTTTGAATATCTGCAAAAACCTTTTAAACTAACTATTCTTTTGATGAAATAAAATTACAGAAATTACAGAAGTTAAAAGTCAAAGAATTTTGCCCTTAACTCTGATCAGCTGGCACTTTTTCGTACCCAATTTCCCACAAGTGATGCAAAAGTTTTTGTGCGGATCGAACAGTCTGCAACTGTACATGCATATTTTTAGTTAAGTTTAATGTCTTCACATGGAACAAAAAAGTAGAGTATTTGAGGCAAGCATTTATTTCATCTGCTGGTGTTGATTGAAGAATAACAGGTAACATTTGTCTGAAATCTCCTGCAAGCAATATTACTGCATTCCCAAATGGTCTGACATTGCCACGCAAATCTTGCAAGGATCGACCAAGAGCCTCAAGTGATTTTTTGCGTACCATTGTGCATTCATCCTAAACAATAAGTTTGCATTTCTGCAATATTTTTCCCCATATTGGATGTTTTGGAGATGTCGAAGATGAGATTTTTGAAAAGTTGAATGTTTTAAAGTAGAATAAATAATTCTTCTACTTGGCAGCAAGGTCGCAGGTATTCCTCATGCAGCAAGGGCTAAGGCTATGCCATTTTGTTACCAAATGGCTGCCAAAATCAATTTAATTAGAAAGGTTTTACCAGTTACTTCTGGTGCTGTTCAAGGTAGCAGTAATTTCCAAATAACTTCTATTCTCACAGTCAGTAAATTAGGTGACTAAAATAGGATTTATCCATGTTTTGACAATGCCTTATTCACTGTAATTAATTTAGGAGACTAAAATAGGATGAGGGATTAGAAATGGACAGATAGAGAGGAAGATATATAGATAGAAAAGAGACAGTGAGAGGAAAATAGAGAAAGAGAAGGAGATAGAGAGATAAAGGGATTGATAGATAAACAGAGAGAGAGGTGGAGTGTTAGAAACAGAGAGGGATGAAACAGAGGAAAGGAGAGAGATAGAGGGAGTTAGAGAGAGAAAGGGGCTCAAAGAGAGATGGAGAGGGTGATATAGAGAGAAAGATAGATTGAGAGAGAGAAAGGGAGAGATGGATAGAGAGAGATATTGAGAGAGGGGGAGAGAAACAGAAGATGAACTACACTTCACCGTTTTTTTCCTCATTCAGTAGAGAAGAAATCTTTCGAGACTGAGGCAATTTTAATGTTTTGTTATTATCCAGAGTACCCCTTTTTTTTGGGGGGGGGGCTAGATTTTCCTCACATTAGAAACCGACCGGGTTATCTGTACTTTCACTTAACAAATTAATAAAAGAAAAACATATTGTAAAATTTGAATTTAACAGGAAAATACTATTTTAAAAAATAGCACGGTAACATAAGTGCATAAGTGCCACTTTAGGTACTCCTTGGGCGTTGAGTTCCATGGCGACCAGCATAATTATTTAATGGTCGCTCCCTTAGCCCCCCCCTCCCAGTCAAGGCTAATGCATGCGCATGTAACATTTTTTTTATTTACTGACGTTGGCTTAGTAACTAAACGATTTATTGATAATTTCGTAACCCTTAAACGCATGCCAGAAGATTTAAATTGGTTCATTATTGTTGTAATGAAAAAAAAAAGTTTCATTCAACACAAAACCAAAAACACATATTAATGATA
This sequence comes from Euprymna scolopes, assembly GCF_053919585.1. NCBI lineage: Eukaryota > Metazoa > Mollusca > Cephalopoda > Sepiida > Sepiolidae > Euprymna > Euprymna scolopes. The sequence goes on from NC_136507.1 coordinate 99,280,833, forward strand.
AATGATTTATTATTCTATTCATTGAAATTTACTAATTTTTAAATTAAAAATTAAAAAAAAAAGTTAATAAAAAAATAGTTGCTTATGTGCGCATAAACAACTTTTTTTTTTTTTTTAGATTAGGTCCACCTTATAATCACCCCCCTCCCCAACCTCCTCATATTAAGAACAACTTCCGGAATAAACACCACTTTTGGAGGGGGGGGGCTATTTGCAAAATTTAACTGATATTTGTTGTCAGCATACCCACCCGAAAATACTATTAAAAAAAAAAAGGAGGGGTTCAGTGCTCGTGGCAGAGAAGTAGATTTATTTATCAATAAAAGTTGCGGAGAAGTAAATTTATTTATCAATAAAAGTCGTCATTTAAAAAAGAAAATTGTGGAGGTGGACCTAAATGTTTTGTTTTCGTACTATTCAACAATTTGTTCATCTGCGCATGTAAATTAAAAAATATTTGTAAAAGTAAGAAGTTATTAGTAAATGATTTAGTTTTTTTTTTTAATTAATTTATTTATTTATTTTTTACATTAGATCCACCTCCACAAATGTTAAGAACGGCTTTCAGAATAAACACCCCCAACCTCTCCATGTTAACAACGGATTTCGGAATAAACACCATGGGGGGGGGGATATTTTAAAAAAAAGTCGATAAAAGTCGTCATTTAAAAAGAAATTTAAAATCAAATGTTTGTAAAAAGTGAGAAATTATTAATAAATGTTTAGTAACATTTTTCGGTGCTAATGCAGAGAGTGATCTGCGCTATTTTTTAAATCGTGTTTTTTTTTTTTTAATCAATTGCAAGGTTAAAGTACAGAATAGGTACAAAACACGCCCCCCCCCCATGTTAAGAATAACTTTTTAAATAATAACGTTATTATTTCAGCATGGATCACTCTCTGCATGAGTACCCATTTTTCTTTTAATATTCATAAAAAGTAAAACTTTTTTCAAAATAAATAAATAAATAAATAAATAAATAAATGTTTGTAAATGTGACAGATAATCATTTAGTTACGGCAACGTCAGTAAATAAAATATGTTACGCGCGGGGTGAGGTGGGAGACTAAGGGAGCGACTATTATTTTTTTTTTACTGGTCGCCATGGAACTCAACGCCCAAGGAGTACCAAAATTTAATTTTTTTGTCAAATAAATAAATTTCAAGCAATTTTTGCAATAAATAATAGATAGCAACTTCGTTAATTTTACGACTCGCCCCAGCATATTATAAACACCCTAACTTCCCCATGTTAAGAACGGCT
>NC_136507.1:99287097-99372097 GCF_053919585.1 Euprymna scolopes
GTGGACCTTAGCATTTAGAGGATCGATAGTGTTACATACTCTGATATTTGCAAAATGTGTTCGAGTTTGAGTTTTTGTTTTTTTTATTTTAATTTTGCTAGTTGTAAACATGTGTGTGCCCCCCCCTTTTCAGCCACCAATGTGAGAGACAACGACATGGCCAGAAGAGAAGACTATGGAAACAATGTTGAGAGTGGCGTTGCTGTTGAGCAGGGCAATGATGTTCGATGCCTCCATTCAGTCTCAAGAGACAATGGACACCCCTGGTAGTGGAGATAACCAGAGAACACATACAGTACATAGAATTCCCAAATAGTCACCTATTGTAGTACTGACCAGGTTCCATGTTGCTTAACTTCGGTGATCTGACGGGAACCGGTGTCAACGTGATTATGCCGTAGAGGGTAGCACATGAGGTATTACTAAAGTAATGACGTGAAAGGAAGCAATGGAACAAAACGAATTACGTTCAGAATGATTTTTTTTTTAATTTCAATTTATCTGATCTACTTTCAGCAGCTGCTCAAGAGAAAATGATTCATTTACTTTTTTTAACCATTTACTCGCTGCGCCTAGCTGGCGTTGTCCGGGAATCTCTTGACTTTCATTTTTCTTTCGCATTTTACACCTTAATTAACCCCACATTACGACCCATATACGACATAATCACATTGATACACCGGTTCCCATTAGATCACCAAAGTTAAGCAATGTTGAACCTGGTCAGTACTAAAATGGGTAATCATTTGGGAATTCCAGGTGCTGCATGTGCTCCCTGCTTATCTCGGCATTGTTTTCAGTCATCCTGGACATCTTCCTTGCCACTGGACTCAAGCAGTGCCGATTCAGGAGAGGTGTGGTTGTAGATTGCGCAACCCTTGCCTCACAATTCCGCACACAGCTACCTTTACAGGGAGTGTCCATTGTCTCTTGAGATTAAATGGAGGCATCGATCGATTGACGATCCATTACAGCTAGCAGCTGTGTTACAAAATGTATAATGATCGGTTAATTAGTTTAGGAGTGAATCTTGTATTTATAAATATATACATATACCTAACTTTATATGAATACACACACACACACACACACACACACACACACACACACAAACCACTCATTCTCGAGTCAAACACTTTCATTGGGTGATGTCTCCTGTTAGTTCTTAGCATAATACAGGGTGCCATCAATAAGTTTCCAGACTTTTTTCATACAGGCATTTAGAATTGTTGTAGACTCTTGAAAATTCAGTATGTTATTGCTATACATCTTTTGAGATAACTTCCCAATTTTTATAATTTCAGTTCAAATGAACAGCTACAGCAGGAATCAGAATACACTCTACTAAAGCCTGATTGTCACAGTTGATGAATTTCACAACTGCAATCTGGACGTGGGGACACTTTAGAATGATATGAAATAATATTCTGTTTTAAACTTGGAAAAAAATGCTACAGAAACGTATGGGATGCGTCAGGCTGCTTCTGGATCATCTTGCATGAATCTAGCATCAGTTTTTGAGTGGCGTAAGAGATTCAAGGAAGACAGGGAGTCTGTGAGGCATGATGAGAGGTGTGGGAGGAGTAAGGAAGTTAGAACACCAGAGTTGATTGGACAAATAAATAATTCCATGGATAAAGACCGTCGTGTATCTACAGAGACAATTAGTGCACAGTTTGATGTCAGTGTGGGAACTGTGTCCACAAATATTCACAACGAACTGAAGATGTGGAAGATTAGCAAATGCTACAGTCCACAATTCCATCCTTGTCACAGATTATTTAACAAAGATGGGCATCAAGACAGTTCCTCACCCTCGCTATAGTCCAGTCCTTGTGACTTTTGGTTATTCCCTAAGCTCAAGGAAAACATTAGGAGGCTGTCGTTACGAGACAATTGAGAAGATGAAAAAGGCTGTGATGAGGGTCAATGATATGCTCACACAAGAGGACGTTAATAGGGCCTTCCAAAAGTTGTAGGAACAATACAACATTTGTATTGCAGCAGGAGGAGATTACTTTGAAGGAGAATTTCATGTGTGTACTATCAATATGAAAACATCCATATGAAAAATGTCTGGAAGCTTACTGAAGACACCTCGAAACAAAGCTCTTATGGGATAGATTCATATATAATCGTTATAGTTTTCGTTAAAAGTTCTTTATTTCATCCATATTATGACATATCACCCCCATTTGGACTTTACATCATATGTAGTTACATAACATTGGGGTTCTATATTTTTTTAATATTATATAGCCATTTTGAATGTTATATAGTCACTCCAGCAACAGTATACACGTCATATCAAAATATGTACAAATACGATTACATGTTTCATACCTTAGTTCATTGTCTCTCACTGTAAAAGGCTGTGTTTCTCTGCAAAGAGATCACAACAATGGAAAAGCTGAGACTCTGTTTTCTTTTGATGCAGTTGAGTTTATTTGATTTCACACAGTGGTCGGGAAATACATCGTCAAATTCTTGCTAGCATCTCATCTTAGGGGGCGGGTTCAATTCGCTAGCTACATCTTAAATCATATGTATGTTCTATCGCCTCCAAGAACAAAACTGGCTAAAAGAACTCTCTTTCCAAATCTCACTCCAGAACGTGATCTCGTCAAAACTCCCCTTAAATCTTGCCAAATCTCATTCCCACAAAACGAGACCACCGCCGTAGGTGTTTACCCCTGTTAACCTCTCTGTCGTGACCCTCATGACTCTTGCCACACCAGCCGTCTACAGCTGTGTTCGACAGGTTTTGAACTTAAACGACTTCTCAAACTAAAAAATGGAACCTGTTTCTAAAATCTATATACTAGCTAAAACTGCTAGTATGCTAACGTAGGGTTCAATTATATAACATTTGTACATAAACAAATTGAACACGTTGAAATGGCGGCCAGTGTTTATATAAATAGACATTGTAAATATCATTGACGAGAGCTTCTACTGTGGTTTAATGATGAAATCTGCTGACTGTTATCTAGATAGTTGAAGATTCGATCTCTGACTCGAGAGGGGTACTAGTCTAGCTGCACTGAAGAGCTGTGATACAGCGAAACAGTTTGCTTGTGGATTGGATATATATATATATATATATATATATATATATATATATATATATATATAAAGTGTGTGTGTATGCGTGTGTGTATGTGTGTGTATATGTGTATTGAGGTAGAGAGGGCTCCCGTAAGCCGTAGTGAAGGCAACCTTTCTAGGAGAAGGAAATCTCTGATTTAAAAAACCATAAAGCGGAAGACCAGTACCCGCATTAAGCTGGTCTGCAGTTTAATTTGTTGCTGGCTATCTTGCTCTTGCTTGTTGCTGGATCTCAACATTTTGAACCGAGAGAGAGAGACTTAGCTGTCGTACAAAACTAAGACTCTGTAACAGCATATTTGTATAGATACTCCCTCAGACATTTGGGCTCATGGATTTTAAATGTCTGAGGGAGTGGCACTCGTCTGACAAGACGTTGCAATCATCATGTGTGTGTAAACATCTACATAAAAGAAACTGAAAATAAAACAAATGTAAAGTAAGAATATTTCATAAAAATGTCCTTTAAATCATGTTTTTTAAAAGAAATAAACTTTATCATCAGAAGGAAATAAATTATTAAGCATTGGTTACATTATTAATTGCGAAAAAGTTTTACTATCTGACGGAATCAAAAGACTATTAACTTAATTTTGAAAAATCTTATCAAAAAAAAAAAAAAAAAAGATGGCAAGAAAAACGTTTTGAATTTACAGAGAGAAATACTGATACACCTTTCGAAGTAATAAGCTTGGGAGGGGGTGTAGGGGTTGCTACTACCTGTGTTACCTACGAATGAACTGATCCATGCACAATAAATACCGGAAGACAACGCCGTAAAACAGGAATCGATATCCAGTGGACAAACCTTTACTTTGTATGTTCCGTTCAATACTTTTTATTACTCTATTCCCGTGTTCTGTTTTCCATGTGACCCCTTAAATAGAGCTATAACATTTTTACAGTCATTTCTGACGACAAAACAAAAGAGTAGTAAATAAACTCTGAAAAAACCTTATCATTATTTTTATTTTTATTTTTATTATTATCAATATTTATTATTTTTATTTTATTTTATCATTATTTTTATTTTTATTTTTATCATTATTTATTATTTTTATCATTATTTTTATTTTTATTTTATCATTATTTTTATTTTTATTTTTATTTTATCATTATTTTTATTTTTATTTTTATCATTATTTATTATTTTTATCATTATTTTTATTTTTATCATTATATTGTTTTTATTTTTATCATTATTTTTATTTTTATTTTATTTTATCATTATTTTTATTTTTATCATTATTTATTATTTTTATCATTATTTTTATTTTTATCATTATATATTGTTTTTATTTTTATCATTATTTTTATTTTTATCATTATTTTTATTTTTATTTTTATCGTTATATATTATTTTTATTGTTTTCTTTAATTATTTATATTCGGGGCCCGTGGTGCAGTGGATTAAGGCGTTGAATCTGTACGGTTCCAGGTGAGCATTGTCTGAAGATAGCGGTTTCAATCCTACTCAAAGCAGGCCTGAGGATTAGTTGATGATGAGACAACAACAACAGTAATTACTGGGGATACAGTTAAGATATTCAGCATTCCTATCACAACGCGGTTGATGAAAGCCAGTGAAACAACAATGACTACGAAGATGCGGATAAGAGTCCACAAATAGATAAATAAACCTGATCATATTTCAAAACAATTGCTAGAAAGACATTTTGATGCATAAAGCGTGTACATCGATTGTTCTTCAAATATTCTTGAATACTGATTATTTTAACCTGCTTTTTCTGAAATCCAATATCCTTTAAATAATTCCAAATGAATGCTAGTTTAAAACTTCATAATGTATCTGGAGATTGATTATTACAACGACTTTCTGCCTCCTTCATATTGTAATTTTTCTTTCCTTCAATTTGTTGTCAAAATAACCGAGGTCATCCGGTACCAGAAAGTTAAAGAGTAAATACCTGCGGGCTGACCACCAGTAATGGAATCTGCTAGCAATCGGCAGGTGTGTGCGAACACTGAGTAAACAGCTACAAGTGTTATATATATATATATATATATATATATATATATATATATATATATATATATAGTCATCGACATACAGTCCTGTTTCGTTGTATCACAGCTCATCAGTGCCGCTAGACACAACTTATCAGTGCCGATATATTCCTATCGAAATAAAGACGAAACATTGATGAACACATAATACGGTTTGTTCCTTTTTATTTCTATTTTGTCGGAATACTATTTCCATTATTTTCATCATATATATATATATATATATATATATATATATAAAATCGGGAAAAGAACTCAGTTACGTTCAATCAGACGTGCTTGAATAACGACTTGCTGCCAAAATACACACACACATACACACACGCATATATATATATATATATATATATATATATATATATATATATATATATATATGTATAAGGAATTAAAAAATATACCAGCGGTGGTTGACGTTATGTTTAAAGAAAAAATTAGAAAAAACCGAATGAAATCATTAAAAAATCAACGTTTCGTCCCTGTCTCAAAGGACATCTTCAGGATAATTGAGATAAAAATGTGATAAAAGAAAAAGTCATAGATCGTGCGAAAAAAGACAGTTTTTTAAAATCCAACCCATGTTGGGAAAGGATGACGCACACATATTTCATCCTTTCCCAACATGGGTTGGATTTTAAAAAACTGTCTTTTTTCGCACGATCTATGACTTTTTCTTTTATCACATTTTTATCTCAATTATCCTGAAGATGTCCTTTGAGACAGGGACGAAACGTTGATTTTTTAATGATTTCATTCGGTTTTTTCTAATTTTTTCTTTAAACATATATATATATATATATATATTGATGTGTTTACTTGTATATATAAAATACACTGCTTCATAGTTATTGGGTGTATTGAATGTACATCAATGCGTGGTGTGTGTGTGTGTGTGTGTGTGTGTTTAACACAAACAGTAAACAGTTCAATAAACATATGGCAGATCTGTAAACGGACTACTAACCTCAGTCCAGCAAAATGTGTCTTTTCGATAATGAGACACATAGATACAAGCATGCCTTCACCCGCGTTTCTTTGTCTTTGCCATTTCTGGCCGTTAGTTCACTCTTGTCTTGTGGACGCTGGAATAAATATCCACAGAATTGAGTAGCATGAGAAATAAAGGCAATTTCTTCATTTCAATTTTAAGGGTATTTTTTATTTCAGTCTTTAAACACCGTCGTCATCACAGCCTCAATGGCAAGTTTTCTCACTCAAAAAAAAAAAAACCCCCAAAAAACTTTCAATTTTGTAGACTCCATGTTTGAACGACCGTCGCTCATTCTCCGACTCTGTCCATCGTTCTCATTCGGTTCTATTGTTATCAATATGACCAACTGTTTTCTTTGTTCCTAAACCTTGACCTCTTTTGGTCCTGGATATGACCTTAAACTATATCCAGTGGCGAGGCCCCAGCTTGCGCGATTTGGGGAGTGTGGAGCCACTCTTTAATTGCCATTGCTCCCAGGTCCACTCTGACCCGGATTGGTAGTACCTGTTAGGGTCCCAAATATGGGTTGAATAGAAACCGACTTGAAAACAACAAATATATTCTACTAAAATTTTTTTTCTTCAAACATTAAATAACCTGAAAAGAGTTGATACGCCGTAAAACAAAAACAACCAAACAACCAACCAATTGACCTCTTTCGAACTGGACTATTTCAAATTACGTCGTCTTTGACGTTTTAGATCTGTCGATGTGTTTGTTATTGTCTATTGCTTCGTTTTAAATTCGTTTCTCGTCGAATATTTATCTATTTGTTTTCTGTTTATTATAATATTCCTTAAGCTTGGCTGTGCAAACTCAATATTTATCTAGTTAACCTACTCGATTCTCATTACCACAGGGCCCAATCCGTTACACAAGTAACTTCTGTTTCTTTTGTCTCTTTCTTTTTTTGAACCCCCGTTCTCTTTTTTATTATCATGAATAAGAACGACAATCATTGAAAAACGGTGCACAAATTAGACACACGTTTGTGGGTTTCAAAATGCAATGGGAAAATAAAAAATATTTTTATACAATTTTATTTTTCAATGTTCAGTTTGTATAGTCCCTTATCCCAAAATCAATAAAGACATTTGCTATCAGAATAGTAGTAAAATCTCGCAATGAAGCGAGCGACCGATAGATATTGTTGTTTGGAAGAAACAGCTTACCTTGCAGACTTGTATGAAATCAAATTGATTGGCTGTTTTCACTTGTGGTGTATTTCATTCTGGTCTTCAGATAACGTCAAGTCATCAGGAGAGAATATTTACTGTTTCAGAACCTTCTTCCTAGCTATTTTTCTGTGTATCAGCCACCCTCACTGATGTGAGGGCCCATAATCTGAATTGCATTTCAATCAAATGAAATCTTCAATATAATCTGGCTGACCGAAACTTCAATATTGAACACTCTTGTATTGACCTCATTAAAATTTCATTGGTTGTTTTACCTCTGTAAAACATTAACTGGGAATTTATATATATATATATATATATATATATATATATATATATATATATATATATATATATATATATATATATATATATATATAATTTAAAGGAGACTAGAACAATAGTCTAAAGAGCTGAGTGTATTTTAATGTAACAGTGAAATTACTAGTTTAATTAAAATACAGGAAAGAGAAAGTGCTCGTTGTAATTTAGATATATAATAAGCTCGATAGTTAAATGTCCTAGAGCTAATTCAATATTAAGTAATGTGATTGATAATTTAAAATTTAAAAATCAAATTATAATTAAATTAAAAATCCGTTTCATAAGAAGGAACAACAACAAAATCAATTATCTGTACGATCGTTTCGGAAAACAATGCTTTTTATTGTGGTATACATAAATTACGTACAATAATTACATATAGTTTTTTAATAAGCAAGGTCTCCTCGTCAGCAAATTTTGAAGGGTTTTTATTGAATTTAAAAGACACCATAAATAAACCTAGCATTAAAAGTAAGGCAGATGAATCTGAAAAAATTGAAATAAAAGGTCTGGATTTAAAATTTATAAGAAAATTAATATGGGTTAGAGATAGAAATAAATAGAGAAAAATATAGATTTGAATTTACATTATAAGTTTGCTTTAAAAATATATAGAGATATTTACCTTTTAATTTTTCGCTTTTTGTAATCAAGAACTATGGTTAAAATACTCATTTAGATGTTTGCTATAGCTTTTAGCTTATTGAATGATGAATTTTAAAGGGGGGGGGCGCCCGTGCAATAAATTATTTCCGTTAGCGTATTTTTGATTTAAAGACGCTACGGTTTATATTTAGAATGTAGCTTGTGCAATTACATGTTGTAAGGGGAGATAATTGTCATGTTTTCTTTACTTTATTTATTTGAAGGGTGTAAGGGAGATAATTAGTCTAACTTAATTTATTAAAAAAAAAATTGTAATCTATTTTTACTAATAAGTAATTTTTAATGATTTAAGGTGGTTTATATTTATTAAATTTAAACCAACGTTTATGACTGCATGTAAATATAAGCTCCTGTCTTGAATTTAATAGTGTGGTTGTATTTTTCATATCTTCATATTTTAAAATTTTTAGGGTCTCTTTTGTACATAGTGCACAAAATTTATCTTCTGGTTTATATGATTTGCAAGTCTCAATTATTCGCCATTTTAAGTTGAAAGAAATATTGCTGTTTTTTAGTTGCCAAATATAGTTGGATAGAGTAGTTTGGTTTGACAGAGAGTTATTTTTAAAAGAATGTTTGTGCGTTGAAATTCTATGTTTTATTAGGCCAGATGTGGAACCAAAATATATTACCTCTTGCTTATTGTGATTATTTTCCGTTAGGTCTGTTGTTGAATTATTATATGGTGGGTTGATTTGTAATTGATCGGTAGATTGGTTTAAGTTGGTGTTATTATTTAATCTGGTAGTTGAGTTATGGCTGTTAATAGGTTCATGTAGATTTGGAGTTTTTCATACTGTGCAGCTATAGATAACATTTTTAATTTTACATGAGCCTTGTAGGGGACATTTATTTTTTCTTCTACAGTTACAGTCCGATGTATTTTGTATAGTTGTATTTTGTAGTTTATTAATTTTCTTATTATTAGAGCTAATTATTTTCTGATGAAGGTTAGGCATAGTAGAGTAAGAGACTTTAATTGTGTTCTTATTGAAAATTTTATTATATCTATGGGGGGCTTTAAAGTTCTAATCTAATATTTTAAAAAATTCTCTGGCTATGTTTGTCTCTAGGTTTTTGGAATATGGGGGGTTGAACCATAGGATCTCCTTATGTCTATTCTTACGTTTACGGGTTTTGGTTTGCTGTTTATTTGTATTATTATCTAATATTTGTGGTTTGGTTTTATCTTTTTTTGTCTCTTGGTTATTTTTCTTAACTCGCATACGGGAAGACATTGCCATATTATATGTTATTACGCTCTTAATAGGTTTATTTTCAATGCAGTTTATGTTTCTATCATTTTTATTTATGAATTTAATTTGTGAATTATATCCAGAGTTTTTAAGGGCCTCATTATAATATTTTTCATTTTTGGTAAATATGGATTTAGTAGAAGACAGTCTAGAAATTCTTAAAGCGATATTGGGAACTATTGATTTTAATATTGATTTAGGGTGGTTTGATTGAGTGTGGACATATAGTAGTGATTGGTTAGGTTTATGATAGGGTTCAAAGGTAGAATTCTCAAGATTTAAGGTTATGTCTAAGAAATTAACAATTTTTTTTATTAGGGTCGATTTTTATACTAAGTCCATAATTTTTAAATAATTTATGTAGAGCTTTAATTGCTTTTTCATAATTTTTATTAGTAGAGTTAGTTACGAAAAGTGCATCATCTCTATATAGTCCTCCTTCAAGTTTGAACTGTTTATGGAGTATACAATGTATTTCATTTAAAAGGAAAAGGCCAACTAGATCAGTGATCTGAGTCGAATCCGTCGATCCCATTAAAATGTTGAAGTGGTTAGGGGTATTTTTCCTGGTCCAATATTTATTATCAAATGTTATTAAAGACTCTCTAGCTATAAGTATTAGTTTAATTTCGTCTTGAGTTATATTAGTTAATTTAAAAACCCTTCAAGATTTGCTGACGAGGAGACCTTGCTTATTAAAAAACTATATGTAATTATTGTACGTAACTTGATGTATACCACAATAAAAAGCATTGTTTTCCGAAACGATCGTACAGATAATTGATTTTGTTGTTGTTCCTTCTTATGAAACGGATTTTTAATTTAATTATAATTTGATTTTTAAATTTTAAATTATCAATCACATTATTTAATATATATATATATATATATACATATATATATGTATATACATATATATATATACATATATATATATGCATATATATAGGTATATACATATATATGTATATACATATACATATATATACATATATATATGTATATACATATATATATGTATATACATATATATATGTATATACATATACATATGTATATACATATACATATATATACATATATATATGTATATACATATATATATATGTATATACATATACATATATATACATATATATGTATATACATATACATATGTATATACATATACATATATATACATATATATATGTATATACATATATATATGTATATACATATACATATATATACATATATATGTATATACATATACATATATATACATATATATATACATATACATATATGCATCTACATAAATAAATAAAAAATAGATAAATAAATAAAATATATAAATACAAATAAAATTATCATAAAATAAAATAATTGATTCTCTGGAAAGAATAAATAAAAACTCTTTTTTTCTATATTCATTTATGTATGTGTATATATATTTGTTTTAAAAATCTTGCCTACCAAACTCCTCTGTCAGTTTTTGGCCTATAGACATAAAACTTAATATATAGGGTATTCGAGCCCATGCAAAATTTTATATTTGGGTTTTAGCCGGGGAAAATAGGTGCAAAAGTGGGAAAATTAAAAAAAAAAATGAAATTTGCCAGGTGAAGGTCTAACGATGGCATTACGAATATGCATGCGTAACGTAATAGCTATTCGTCCATGTTTAAATTTTTTAGCCTTGCAGCAAACATGCCTTCATAGCTTAGGCATTAACGTCAGAGGAAAAAGTAAATCATAAGCTTAGCTTTTTAATTTCGATTCTTGGTGATGGCGTATTAGTGATTTAAAAAAATACCTTTTAAAATCACTACCATATATTGGCTCCAATATAATCGATATATATAAAAGGCAAATGCGGCACATACATTTTTGTATGTCTCGAAAAGCCTTTTTTTGCCGATGGTCACGAGGGGGGTTACTATCGCTTAGAAGTGTTTATATACCCCCTAGATAATAATATCTACGATTTGGGAATGCATATCACGTCTAGATTTATTTACATTGACTTTTATGAGATTCGTGCTATTTCGCCGTGTCGCCTGTTGTCCTGCTTTTTACTATAAATAAAGTGAGAATAAATTCGAACATTGTGTGTTTTCGGGATCAAAGTGTAGTATCTGCCGGAACAGATACTGCAAGCAAAGACCATATGTGGGGGCAACTCCACATATAAGACCTTCGTTTATGTAGAGGAAACCCTTCATACCAATTGTCACTATCCAGCTCCCCTACTCCCCGGGGAGTTGGTTCCCATTTCCCCTTCACTCTTCACATAAAAATTGGCCTTGTGCCTAATTTGCTCGGTGGGAGAGCAAATAAATATCTCGGAACGTTCAGAAAGCATTCAGCTTTTGATCAATGCGGTGGAAACCTTATATCAGACAATTGCTTTCATATGGACACCCCCATTTTTTTATGGGGAACTGATTTTCGACCCGACATCTTGGGGAAACTAATTCAAAACAAAGTTCACTGCGAGATTGATGTTTTACCTAATTCACTTTTAACTTAATTTATCACCTTTTTTTTTTTTTTTTTTCGCTTTCACCTCAAGGATTCGAGTTCGAACTTCCCTCATCCCTCAAACTTTTTTTGGTTTTTCAAACACCCAGGCACCGCCGGACCGTTTTTTTTTTTTTTTTAGAACTTTTAACATTGTTTGTTTGCATAATATTTAAACAGAGTTATTTTACCCCCCCCCCCCACAAACACGCCTCTAAAAACCCGGGCAACACCAGGTACCCCCGCTAGTATAATAATAAATACGAAATCTGCAGTAATCAAAATATCATATCTAAGCGTGTTTTATAACAAGACAATGCCGGCCATATATATATATATATATATATATATATATATATGAGAATGTGTGTGTATGAGGACAACTCTCAACCTATATACTCAACGAATTTCTATCTGCAGACTTGAAATTTGGTCTACAGAGTATTCAGACACGTGGAAAACATTTTAATAGGTTTTCATCCAGAAAAACAGCTGCTAAGGGGTCAAAATTTTAAAATTGGTACTTGAGGTGGGGGTCATCGGATTTTTATCTGCTTGTCAACTCTTTCATGACTGCGCATGTGTGAATCGTTCTCATGACAGCTTCCTTATGTTTAGAATAAGTAGGCTTGAAAACACTTTTTAAAGACCGTAGCAAGCTGGCCTAACGGTTATAGTACTTAACAATGTCTTAAGGTTTTGGTTTCGATTCAATTCGAGTATATTTTTTTTTACTTGAAAGAAATGAACTGTTTAGAAAAACATAATACTCACATGCACATGTCACAATTTCTGTATAAATTGAAATATAATATTTATGCGTATTTTATGACCGGGCAATGACGGGCGGCCTGCTAGTATATCTATAGTGAGAATCTGTGTGTGTGTGTGTGTGTGTGTGTGTGAGGACAACTCTCCACCATATTTGCGCAATAAATTTCTTATCTACAGACTTGAATTTTGGTATATAGGGTATTCAGACACGTGAAAAACTTTTTAAACGATTTTCATTTGGAAAAAAAAAGCTGCTAAGGGGTCCAAGTTTCCCACAGACTAGCATTAGGGAAAGAGGCGCCTTACTTTTCCTTTGACAGTAGTGCTGTTCCGCTACTCATAATCTATATATCTATAAAAATGAGAATTTGTGTGTTTATGAGAGAACACTTCTCAACCTATATACTCAACAGATTTTTGATCTACAGACTTGAAATTTGGTATATAGGATATTCAGACATGTGAAAAACTTTTAAATCAATTTTCATCCGGAAAAAATGACTGCTAAAAGGTTAAAATTGTAACAGTGGCACTTGGGGAGGGGCGGTCATCGGATTTTTATCTGTTTGTAAACTATTTCACGACGGCGCATACGCAAATCGCTCACATGACAACTTCCTTATGTTAAGAATAAGTAGGTTTGAAAACACTTTTTAAAGATCGTAATAAGCTGGCCTAATGGTTATCGTATATGACTCACTGTCTTTAGGTTTTGGCTTCGATCTCAGCTTTTTTTTTTCACTTGCAAAAAGAAAAAACATAGTACGCGCATGAACATGTTTCAGTTTCTTTCCGTTTTTTTTTTTTTTTTACTTAATTTTTTAAAAAGAATTTAACGTTACGTTTAATACCGGGCAACGCCGGGCACATCTGCTAGTATATATAAGCTTTTAAGCAAATAAATCGGCAGATTTGCTCAAAATAATAATCCAGTGTATATTAGTCGAGTTTGTCTCTGTCTATATTGGTAAAATGAAATTATTAGCTTGACTGAAGCAACTAGAATTATTTCGGAGCGGAAGGTGAGTGGAGCTACTATAAAATTATGAATATGCAATTTGTTTGAATCGAATTACTACTCGATCATTCAGCGAAGCAAAAAACGTAGTTCATCGCGTCGTTTGTGGTGATTACAAAAAGAGGAAGTCAACGCTTCCATGAACAAAGCTCAAATGCTCGGATCAACACGGAAACAAAATGAGATGATCACATTACTTCCGGTTTAAAAAAAAAGGATTCATAAAAGTTTTACGACCAGTTATTCAACTGCAAATAATATTTCAGTTCAAAAGCTAGCCATTTTTCGTAGTCTTCACTCAAAGGAGACATGTTTTCTCCCCCCCCCCCCCCCCGCCCCCGCGGTCAACCCAGTGGTTAACGACATTGGCTGACTACCTAACTCTCCCAAGTTCGAACCCTTTTCATTCCACAAAAACACTGTCACTTAAGGATGTTGGCAACCTTCACTTGGTCCTTCCGGTAAGTACCCGATATCCTTCTAGAAAGAATTCTTTATAGAAAGATAGATATCGGGGAAACCAATGCAAACAAAATCATCATCAAGAATGATGCCTCCCTCCTCCTCCTACTACTACTACTACTGCTGCAGCATCAGCAGCAGCAACAACAACAATAATAATAATAATAATAACAACAACAATTCTGATTTCGTTTAAGAATGTCACTCTGGAAATGGATGGGATTCATTTCCAAAGGATTTCCCTTAATCCTGGCTTCAAATATCAAGGGTTTTCCTAAGGATGTTGGTGGTACCTATAATTTCAGAGATCTGATCGCCGTCTAAAACATCGGGGATTTGTAGTTTTTTCAATTTTCCTTCCAGACGATTTGATACTACTGCTCGTGTACCAACTATGACCAAGATTATTTGTGTTTTCACCCCGTGTATACGCCTTATCTCCAAGGCCAATGGAGCATAATTGCTCCACTTCTCATTCTCCTTCTCTCTCACATTCCTGTCCTAGGGTACTGAGAAGTCTACAATCTGCTAGTTTTTTTTAGACCTTGTCAATGACGACCAAATCCGTACGATTATGTTCCAATTGCTTGGTCGTTATGACACTTTTGTCCCACCATACCTTTACCTTGCCATCCTCACTTGTTCTCACTTCATCAGGCACGTCCTCAAACCATTTTCCAGCACACTTCACCCCAATCCTCTTGCACACATCCCAATATATCGGGAGTCCCATGCGATCGTGTCTTTTGCGGTACTCTCTCTGGGCCAGTCCACTACACCCTGCTGCAAGGTGCGCAATTGACTCTGAGGTCTTACTACAAATCCGGCATTCTGCAGCAACTTCCTCTCCTAGAACCACTTTTTTGAACAATCGTGTTCCTAATGCCTGCTCTTGTGCTGCACAAACAAAAGCTTCAGTACTCTTAGCCAGATACCCAGCTCTAAGCCATTGCCATGATCTTCCATCGGCCACTTCTGCTATATCCTGGAAGAACCTTCCATGCATTTTCTTTCTAGCCAGTTCCTCTGTCCTTTCTCTATCCATATGTTTCACATAATCAGCCTTGGTATCACATACCTGAACTTCATTGGCCACAACCTTAAGCATCCACTCCCCACTTCTAACCATATGCTCCTTCAATGACATCTCGGTTCTAACACAATCTTTTACACTTTTCAATCCTCTTCCACCATCTTTCCTCTTTTGATACAGCCTTGCTACGCTTCTTCGAATGTGAAATATACCAAACATTGCTAAAACTTTTCTTGTTTTGGTATCCATGGCATGCAAATCTTTGTCAGACCATTCTAAAATTCCCGCACTGTATCTCAAAACACTGACTGCCCATGCATTTACTGCTTTCATTAGGTTTCCTCCATACAGTTTCGACTTTGCAATTAGTTTCACTCTTCTAAGATACTCCTTCCTGACTTTTTCCTTCATTTCTCTGTTCATGATGCCTACACTCTCCAGCACTCCTAAATACTTACATCCTGTATCTTCTATTTCTTTCATTATTTCTCTATTTGGTAGCACTATTCCATTTGAATGAGCCTTTACTACTCTTTTCATCACTAGCACCGCACATTTACTAATCCCAAACTCCATCCCAATGTCTTCTGAGTATGTCCCCACAAGTTCTACCAGTCTCTCCATTTCCTTTTCATTTTTACCGAATATTTTCAAATCATCCATAAACAGTAGATGGTTGAGGCGTCTGTCACCAAATCCAAAGTTATACCCCAGTTTTTCTCTCTTCAAGAGGATTCTTGAAGAGAGAAAAATTGGGGTATAAAACTCAGTGGCATCATTATCATTACAAAAAAAAGTGGCGATAACGAATCTCCTTGAAATATCCCACGTTTAATGCCAACCTGCCCCATCTCTCTGTTTGCTGTCAGCACCGTTTTCCATTGAGCCATACTTGTCTCCAAAAGCCCTACCACATTCTCAGCAACCTTCATCATCAATAGTGTTTCACGTATCCATGAATGAGGAACCATGTCATAAGCCTTTCTGTAATCGATCCATGCTACGCTCAGATTCCTTTTCTTCTTCGCATCCTGCATTATTGCTTTATCAATTAGTAGTTGCTCTTTAGTACCTCTCGAGTCTTTCCGGCACCTCTTTTGTTCACCAGGAAAAACACCATTACTCTCTAGATGTTCATAAATTTTCTCCGCAAATATTCCAGTCAATAGTTTCCACATCAATGGCAGACATGTAATTGGTCTATAATTATTGGCATCTGTTCCTTTTGCAGGATCTTTCCTAATCAGTGTTGTTCTTCGCTTCACAAGCCAATCAGGGACATCTCCCGACTCTATTACAACCCTTTACAGAGCAGCACTTATAGGTGGATAAAGGCATGGAAACTGTTTAATCCAGAAGCCCATCACTCCATCTGAACCAGGTGCCTTCCAGTTTGTCATCCTTCATATGCCAGCCTTTACGTCATCGATGGTTATCTCAACGTTCTTCATCTGCTGCATTTCTGATAGCCTTTCTCTGACCTCTCCCAACCAGCTAGCCTTCTCATTATATCGCCCTTCGACAGACCAAATCCCACTCCAGAACTTCCTTGCATCTTTTGCATTTGGAGTGTTGTTATTTCCCGCCTGTTTACTACCATTTAATTCTTTATACAGCTGAGACTGATTGTTCCGGAAAAGGTTGTTCTGCCGAAACGCAACACTTTTTCCAACAAAGTTCTTAATTTTCATACCACCAGTGTGGACCTTCTCTTTCAACATTGTTAGAACGTTCATCGTTCCCTTTTCTAGCAATCTATACCTCCTTTCAAGCTCGTCCTTGGCTTTCTGTCCTAGTTTAACTCCTTTTCTTATTTCTTCGATTCTACCAATGTCTTTCCGCCACCGTTTAATACTTTCTTCAAGCTGCCTCTGCCAGTGTGGCCTTCTACCCTTCATTTCTCCCTTTTGTTAGTTTTAAAATTATTTTGTATCTTTATCCTAGAGTAAATTTTATCCTGTGAACACAGTTGTTCGCTATTTCTCTCCTACAGTTTAATAGATGTTGGGGTTCCTTAAAGTATAGGATAGCAAATTTTTCATGAAGGCATAATTTACATGGATCGTGTAGGTCTCTACATGTGTTTGCTTGTCTTATTATTTCCCATTCGACTACCAGCAAACGGAATATTCAGTGTAGCTTAAACGCCATATATATTTATAACTTACTATATATATATATATATATATATATATATATATTTATATATATATATATATATTCTTTATTTCATTCATTCGCTAAAAAAACAACTTTTATACCCAATCTATATAATTATTTCTGGTATGGCTCTTGGCTATACCAAGATGGCTTCTACAAAAGCCAGGGCCCATGCTACAGAACAACTCAATGAATCTAATTGAAATGGCTGAAGCAGACCAATCGAACAACTGATTTAATGCAAATTACTTTACCCTGTTCACAAGTAAAGAAACCTCATAAACCGACTGACTCTTCGTACACAAATTATTTACTTTTAATATCAAAACTAAAAAAAAGTTATTTTGTTGTCCAGAATTCGACCTAATTACAAATACTAAAATACAGAAAACCCGTGTTAGAACGAAAATGTCATATTCCAAAAATCATATAAATTGATAATGTAGTTTTAATTTTATAAAGAAAATAATTTCTTTGCGATTTTTAGAGGTTAATAGTAAATTGTAGCAATTACAAGGTTAATTTTGATCTCGGGACTCTGAATTGAGTTATCTCCCTTTCCTCATTAAAGATGACGCAGCTAGACACAACTCCTTGCTTTTTCATAAAATTTAATTTTCTTAGTAAAAAACAAAAATATTAAATATTTAAGTTGGGACGGGAAACGACATTTCGATAATCGATAAACAAAAAACCTAAAAAACTAAAGGAAAACCATATTTGAATTCAAATAAGAAAATGTCGTGAAGTGTTTGTGGGAAAAAAACTTATTCTTAGAAGGAAAAATAACAGTAAATATATTTTTAATGGCAAGTTTACTAAAGCTGAAATTTATGTACTAAACTATAATAATTTCAAATTATTTTGATTAAACAAAATTGTTCAAAGTGTTGCACAAGTTCGTTTTCTAAGTGTACGAAAATTACCTCCCCCTGTACAAATATGGCGGATGAAAAATTTTAAATGCGTAGAGAAAATACTTTTTTTTGCCGTGTTTGTGTTTAAAATTTTTTTTTATTCAATTTTTATCCCAAACAAGGCACAGTGCCACTTTGAAATAGGGGGCTACTATCAGGGACATAAGTTTCAGGGATATCATGAAGGGAGATGAGTAGCAAGATGTCTGTTCACATTACACTTGAACTTCTGCATGTCAGTACAGTTGGGAAAGCAGAATTCCGGAAGGGAGTTCCAAAGTCTAGCAGTTCTGGGGAAGAAACTATTGGAGTAGAAGGCTTTCTTACACCTAGGAATCTTTACTGTGAAGAGGTGGGATTTAGCTGCTTGTCAGGTTTATCGAGGGTATTCACGCTGAAGGGGTACTTGTAGTTCGTCAGAGCATTCACAACTGAAAGCAACATTTGAACTAAAAAGACGATGTTGTCCGTGTTTTCAACAGTAAAAATTACAATAAATACTCACAAAAAACTTAACAGACTTCTTTTCGGGGTTAAAGTCCCACAATATATATCCTGAAATAACACGATATGCGAATGAGCTGTCTAGACTTATTTTCAAATTCAACGAATCGTATAGTTGTTGCGGAGAGCTGAGAGGCGTGAAAGTGCCAATCGACAATACAACTAAAACAGTAGACACAAGGTAAAGAGGTATCAGCAAAGAGGAATGACAAACACAGCTGATCGGTTAAAGATGATGAGTAATTTATTTATTTATTTATCTATTTGCGAAATGTTATCCTCATCTTCATCGTTGTTGTTTCACCACGTTTCGGCCAACTAATCCCCTTGGCCTTCTTCAGGTGGTTAGCCGCGACGGGATAGAAATGTTGAGTCTCTTAACTATATTCCCAGTAATTACTGCCTTCCATAGTTGTTGTCTCACCACGTTTTGGCCAATTGATCCCGTGGCCTGCTTTGGGTAGGATCGAAACCACTATCTTCAGACAATGCTCACCTGGAAGGCCAGAGGAATAGTTGGGCGAAACGTGATAAAAAAAACGATGTGTATCGTGTTTTTTTTTTTACCAAAAAATAAATGGTAAAATGTACAGCAATAGATGCAGAATCAGATAAAGTGCGAACAGGCGTCTCGCGAGGTTGAGGTAGGAACTGCTAGCCGGACGTCAGTGGGTACTGATGCAGTTAGCTGGACGTCAGTAGGCATTGGAGAAGGTACTCAGACGTCAGTGGGTACCGGAACAAGTATCTGGACATTGGTGGGCGATGATATGGGTAGCTGAACGTCAGTGGGCACTGGAGTTAGTGGCCGGACGTTAGTGGTGGGCATTGAAGCAGGTAGCCGGACGTCAGTGGAGTTGAGGAGCCGCTGGAGAGAGCTGGAGTCGCTGCAGTTGCTGCAGGAGTAAACTGGAGTCACTGGAAGGCACAGGAGTGAGCTGGAAGCCGCATGAGTGAGATGGAGTCGCTGCAAGAGTAAGCTGGAGTTGTTGGAAGCAAGCCAGAGTTGAAACAGGTTCAGGAATTCAGGAACTGAAGTGGAAGGCTGTGAGAGGGAGATTCAAGAAACAGGCAGCAGTAGAGAGTGTGCATCGCGTCCTGCCGCCATGGTCCACACAGCGACAACATCAACTTGACGAGAGTCAAGTTGAAATAGGAGTACTCCTATCCCTCGAGCTGAACTGGCGAGTTGCTGTAAAAACCGCTAGCTTTATAGAGAGCCATTCGTGATACAAGCTCCACAATCAGTGATCCTCCTGTCGCTAAACAATGAAGAACGGTCGTTGCTATTTTTTGCACACGTGGTCGTGGACTCGTGGCGTATTTCCGGGAGTGTCGAGTTTCGATCGGTGGCATGTTCTTGTTTAGCTGGCAAACCACGACTCATTAATTGCATCGTTAAGACCAGAAAATAAAATCGTCTTATTTAACACAGTCAGCGAACTGTTTATTACTTTAGATAAAATAAGGATTGTAGATAAAAAGAATAAATACTACGAAAAGAATACTTTTTTTGTGATGATATATTAATGTACGGCGAGAATGTGATGATATCTATTCCATTATGAAAACGTATTTGAAAATATTTTCGTATTGGACATTTTGGAATGAATAAAAATGAAATCAATAATGCGAAGTTTCGTATACTGATTGGGAATTAATCATGATATAGAACATTCAGTAAAAAAATCTGTAGACGCTGTGCGATAGCATAACATCTCACGAACAACACAATTGGAACCTTTGAGTAAGACAAATGTTCCATTAAAAAGATTATATATTGATTTTGGCGAATTTTTGAATGGCTCATGCTATTTAATAATATTTTTTTCGATTTTTTTTAGTCTGTCCATTTGGAATAATACTTTTAAATGCTTTCAGACATCTCTATAAGATGCTCTGTCCGTTTGGAAACAGAAATTTATGTAGTTTTTCGTGTGTAAGTTGTTGTTGTTGTTGTTTTTCGTCGTCTTCTTCATCATCATCATCAGTTTAACGTTCATTTTACATTGCCACGAATAACAGGAACATTCCCAGGGTGATAGAAACAAAGTTTCCGGCCATGGTTATAATCTTTAGTATGGTTTCTAGTGAGGGCTAAATCATATCACCTCACATCTTCGAAGTCGGCTTGAAAGTCAACACCACAGTGAATTCGGATATGCTGAAGAGTGTGGTGATACCCTGGTGTAATCAGGTGGCTGCTGGCAGGCCCTGGGTATGGCAGTAGGACTCAGCACTGGCCCACAAGTTCAAAGAGAGACAGACTTGGCGTCAGAAGGAGTGCTATGACTTTGTACTCTTCTCTCACTGGACCCCCCCCCCCCCAAAACTGAACCCGCTGAACTACTTCATTTGGTCATACGTCAAGAACATCACCAACAAAACCTCCCATAACACCAACTGATCTCTGCCATCTGTTGAGTATTCGCTTTTAAACTCCTCGGCCTAATGTTCACAAGAAACATGAGTTGGAAAAATTACATTGAGTGCATTGCCAGAAACGCTGCGAAAAAGGTAGGTTCTCTCTACCTTGCTAGAAAGCTACTAATGCTCGAAAGTATCCTGCCACCATTCGCCCATGTATGGAGTATTGTTGTCATATTTGGGCTGGTGCATCTGCTACTAGTCTCTCACTCCTAGACAGGGTTCAAAAAAGAGTCGCCAACCTGATAGGTTCTGAACTGTCATCTAAGCTTCAGCCTCTGTCCCATCGACGAAATGTAGCATCCCTCTGCCTGTTCTACAAGTATTTCAATGGTGAATGCTCTGACGAACTGCAAGCATTTGTGCCCCCTCGACGTAAGTTTCCTCGACAAACCCGACAAGCAGCAAAATCCCACCCCTTCACAGTTGAGATCCCTAGATGGAAGAGAGCCTTCTACTCCAGTAGTTTCTTCTCCAGAACCACTGGACTTTGAAATTCCCTTCCGAGTTCTTGCTTCCCCAGCTGTGCTGACATGCAGAAGTTCAAGTGTAATGTGAACTGACATCTTGCAGCCCAACTCGCCACATAGTACTCCTGTAGCTTATGTCCCTGATAGTAGCCCCCTACAGCAAAGTGGCAATGTGCCTTGTTTAGGGAGAAATTGCAATAAAAAAAAAAAGAGCTCCTGCCAAGCTTCTGCAAGCTTGTGGAAAAGACATGCTCCCAGTTCTGGACACATATCAAGGTGGTGATTGAGGCTGAAGGTGGCTACATTGAATAGATGTCAGCTCTACTACATAATCAAGTTACCTGAATTGATTTTTTCAATAAAAGTTTTAAAATAAAGCTGTAGTGTTGTTTCCGTAGAGCGATAACATTATTTAAATATTTTCTATTTCTATTATAATCTTTCATTAGTTACAGTCATTTTCAATTTCAGTATTTTCAATCATTTCATGTGAACATTGGACGTATTTCTCGCACGGACAGTAAAATCAAAATGCCATACTTTTAGTTAAACTTATTTAATAGACACATCATCCTTTTCATATACTGTGTTGTAACCTTTAAAGGCCGACAATAAAAGAACTTGATGGTATATTAACAAGGGTGTGTATTTGCAGAAGCACAGAATGTTATGTTGCAGACAGATTTATTTTCTTCACACCTAAGGAAGATTTGACACAATGTCAGAAGATGAGATAGTCGAGCCAACGCCCCTGAAGGAGGAACACTTTAGCCCTGCAAAAAATTGTCTGGCCATTCCAGTTGGCATTTCCCAATCAAGGCGCCTCAAGCAGTAAGCAATAAACTTACTCCACTCTGAAGAGGGGAGACAAGGCCTGGGAAGGTAAACCTCCTACAACTACCCAGAACCATACCTTAGCATGGTAGAAGAAAGGCCACCATTAGTCACAATGGCCTACCTCCGTCGAACTGTTTTTCCAGAACAAACATAGTAAAAGATTTTACAGTCAAACTATGGAAACACGACTGATCGTTCTTTGTCAATACATAATGTCTAGAAAAGTCTACATAATCTTGAAACAGATTACCATCACATCATAACAAAAAGCAAATCGTGTTCATGCAAATAGAAAAAAAATATACTCATGCCTAACTTTATATAAATAGAGATCTTTTCATGGCAGGTGCTCGACTTAGCTTCACTGTGGTTCTCCCTGTAAGGTATTCACTGCAAACACTCGACTAGTTACAACAACTATCATCAATTTTCCTTACTTTCTATTTGTTCCTAAATCTAAGTAAAAATTCCACGAGCAGAGTTTTTTTTTCTAGAACTGTTTGTATGTAGAACACAATACCACAGAGCTACTTCAAAACTAACTACAACATGATTGTTTACAAGTTGAACATGAATAGGTACTTGAAGAGCCGTCTTCTAAAATATATTAATTCATCAAATTTCCATTACAGTGACCATTACCCCTTATCATTGAGTGGCCTCCGGGCCTTGATGACTGCTGACTATAGAGACGTGTTGTCAAACTGTTATTCCAGCTTAGCTCGCATGCAGTGCACACACGGACACAATGCACAACACCTTCAAGTTTGAGACGTATACGGTTATTGCTCTTTATTTCCAAAGTTGCATGTTTAAACCGATAGGTGACGATATTGACTTTCTTTTTCTCTCTCTCTCTCTTTTTGTCTCAGTCTCTTACCACCTGGGATATTTTTTTTTTTTTTATATGGGGGTCACCACTTATCAAGGCCCAAAGGCCACTCAGGGATAAGGGTTATTGCGTGTACAGTAATCAATGAGATAGTATTGTAGTAATCATTAGTATTGGAGATTTGATAGAGTGTCTTACTTTAGGGGGCGGTTTGTCAGGAATTTGTTTATGTTGGACTTGAAGACATCCAAGTTGTAGTCAGGTGGGAAACAGGCGAATTGAAAGAGTTCCACAATCGTGCACTTCTGAGAAAGAAGCTCTGCTCATGGAATCTACGTTTGGATTTAGGCACAGTAAAGAGTGGAGAAAATTATTGACAGTAGTTTAAGCCAGATGGGTGTTTCTCGTGAAAGACTGGCGAGGGGGGACGAGAGATTGGAGCTCAGACGAGCACTTACCATGGAAATAACGATAAAACAAAGACAGGCTCACAACGTCTCTTCTGTGGTAGAGAGGCTGCAGGGAAGAGAAAAGGGCACCCCCCCCTCACCAAACCACGAAGTCTATTTTGTATTCTGTCAAGGCAGGATAGGCTGCTTTTAGTAGCTCCTGTCCAGATGTGGGAGCAGTACTCCATCCTTGAACGTACTTGGCTTTTATACAGATAGAGAATTGCATCAGTAGTGAGATATCTTCTGGAGCGGTAGAAGGATCTTACCATTTTCCCAGCGTCTCTGGCAACAAATTTGATGTACGTGTTCCATTTCAGATCAGGAGTAAAGGTCAAACCCAGAAGCTTGTAAAACATGGAGCCTCCCCAAGACGAGATCCATCCATTTCAATTGATGTCAGATGGGGATCAGAGCGTTGATGGTGTAAAGATAGAAGCTTGGTTTTGGATGTATTAAAAGTGACCAGCCACCTCTTCCCCCACTGTACCACGTGCTCAAGATCAGAGGAGAGAGAATTAGAGAGAACTTTTACGGCCTTTGATGTGTTGCCATAGATGGTCGTGTCATCAGCATAGATGTCAACGAATGATTTAAGTATGTGTTTTGGGAGATCATTGATGTAGATCAGGAAGAAAGTTGGGCCCAGGATGGACCCCTGGGGGACTCCAGCATTAATACTGTGGGCCTCTGATTTCTGCCCATCAACCATTACTCTTATGAACCTATCAGAGAGAAATGATTTAATGATTGAGAAAACATTTCCAGTAATACCATAGCTGGAAATCTTGTGAAGTAGGCCCTTATGCCATACCCTATCGAAGGTGTTCGATATGTCGAGAGCAATTGCTCTGGAAAGGAAACCTTTGTCAAGAGACTCACTAATCCTATGTGATATAACCGTTAGTACATCTGCTGTAGATCTTGCAGGACGGAAACCATATTGCATGTCACTAAGAAGGGTGTTTCTGTTGAGGTGGTTGACTACTTCTTTATTTAATATGGATTCCAACAACTTACTCATGACACACAGGAGATTTACTGGTCTGTACGTAGAGGGAGATGACTTTTCACCTGAATTCTTAAATACATGGCATACTGATGAGGTTTTCCAGGGTGTTGGAAAGCACTTCTCCTTAAGGCAACGCTTAAACAGTTTTGTAAGTATGGGGGCAAGTTCTGGTTGGAGCTTTTTCAGCACTATAACTGGAATGCATCAGGGCCAGTTGCTTTACTGGAATCAAGGTTCTTGATTAGCTTGGCGACTTCACGCACAGATATTTGTATGTTGCATAGCGTGTTGTCTGTTATAGGAGGAAATACAGGGAGTTGATAGTCAGTGTCGCATAGGGTAGAATTAGCTGCAATGTTCTTGGCAAATAGTCTGGCCTTGTCTGATGCTGACGAGATGACCTCAGGTCCATTGATGATAGTTGGGATAGAACGCACGCTTCTGTTCAAGATCCTGTTTGCTATTTGCCAGAACAGGTGGGAACCAAGCCGCTGATCAGCTACCTTGGATTTAACAGACTGGGCATATAGCTCTCTTGCATTTTTTATTACTCTTTTACAGTGGTTGCTGGCAGTCCTGAAAGCAACTTTAGTCTCAGTACATCTATTATGTTGGTAGCTATGGAAAAAGTGATTTCTGTGCGCAATGGCAGCAGCACATTCAGGGGAGAACCATAGCTGGCTGTTAGAGTTTTGTTTTTGTTTTTCTTATAAACATGTCTTGTACCAGTCGCATGTAATAAATTAATACGGTTTGTAAGTTATATATTTTGGTCAGCGTTGTTTCTTTTATTGTTGTTTGTCCATTGATTTTGTCCTTCTCGGTGTCGTAGGCAGCATTTAATAACGTCCATAACACGACTTTATGATGCAAAAAAGAAAAATTATATTTCATTAATCGCATGTATATAAAACGTATATAAAGATCAAAACTCTTATTTAAATCAATAATCCACAATAATCTTTTGATATATTGTATATTAGTAGGCCACCCAGCATTGTTGGGTCCTAAAATATGATTAGATATGATATTATTAATGCAAGTTTCATATTTACAATTATACAGTCAATTCTCTATTGATTATTATATTGTACCCGATATATATTAGTGAATTCAAAATTTAAACAAAAATGACTTGAGTGTCATCAGTTAGAATCAAAACCAAAACATTTAGCTCTCCAGCCGTATTCGTTACTGTCTGACCTAAATCCATAATCACACAAAAACAGTGTGTATTTGCTCATGCATAAAAATAA
This sequence comes from Euprymna scolopes, assembly GCF_053919585.1. Lineage (NCBI taxonomy): Eukaryota > Metazoa > Mollusca > Cephalopoda > Sepiida > Sepiolidae > Euprymna > Euprymna scolopes. The sequence continues at coordinate 99,313,305 of NC_136507.1, forward strand.
CATGTTTACCCTAATTATGTCTGTCAAGTTCCATCTTTTTTCAATTTTTATCCCTTAGCAACTATTTTTACTGACTAAATATCAATTCGAATTTGTTCCACAAGTCCAAATCCCTTATATATCAAGATTCAAGTCTGTAGATCAAAAATTGATGGATGAGTTTGATAGAGACAGTTCCTCAGACAGACAGACAGACAATGTTACTTATATATATATATATATATATATATATATATATATATATATATAGATAGATAGATAGATAGATAGATAGATATAGTAACAAGCAAAGATCGAAATACAACTCTATCGCATTTTGGTTTAAAGTTTGGAAAATTTGAGAAAACCGACGTAGACTAATATTTAACTAGTACGCTGTTTTAAGCTAAATAGAATCGGTAATTGTATCGGAATCTGGAATTTAAAACAGAATCGGTTATTGTACCGGAATTGTATGCTATTTTAGTATATGCTTACCTATTACCAAAACTAAATCCAATATGGCGGTGTGAAATATTAAGCACGTTGTTTTAGGGGTTAGGGTTTCTATGGATGTTATTTTAAGTGATTTCATTTTTATATATCTTCCTTTTCTTTTCCAAATTCTTTTTTTTTCATACCATATTCTTGAAATTTGTAGCGTTTGTATTTTTAGGAATATATCTATTCGTTTATAATGAATTGTTTGGTGATAAGCGGAAAGTATCCTCTGCTATCCAATGAAGCACGTGTAAGATGCAATATAATGAAACTTTATGCATTTGCCTAAATTAAAAATATGTAATAAAAACAGTAGAATAACAATATATATATATATATATATATATATATATAATCATCTTGAAAAGATGTTCTATCCCCCTCATCATAATAATGATGTAATTTACAATCCTAAATGTAGTTGCAGTGCCAATTATGTGGGTCGAACAACATTAAGATTGGATGGAAGAGTCAACACATACGGGTCTTCAATTACTGACCATCTTATAAAAAACCCGTCATGTGCAACAAAACTTCAGCACGAATTCTTTTTCAATCCTGAGTCGTGCTCACTCATTATTTCATTTAAAGATCTTGGAGACTTTTCATTTTTGGTTGAGAAGGCCTTCCCTCTGTAAGCAGAAGGAATGCCTCTTAGGTTTGAGCGTGGTTAGTATTTAGGATCTTCGAGTAATATAAGGTTGCTGTATTTTAATGGCTTGCCCCATTAAAAAAAAAAAATAAAAGAAATTTCCCCATACATAATGTAACGCAACGTGATTTTATTTCTACATATTTTCGATTCCCATTCGTTTTTTTCTCCAAAACAAATCCTTCCATACAGGACATCAGTCTTTCTTCTTTTCTCTTCACCACGTTAACTTTATTTTAAACGTTTTTAATCATGAATTTGAGTCCTCCCTTAATGATTGTGTTATATATATATATATATATATATATATATATATATTTATAAAATATATATGGCGATTAGGCTTAATCGCTATATATATTTTATAAATTACTAACTAGTTCTACCTACACATTGAGCACTTTTGAAGTAAATACTTAATGTTTACGCATAAATCTATACTTCCGTATATTAAATTTATGTGAGTAAATGAAGTAGTTTATATATATATATATATATATATATATATATATATATATAAGAGAGAGAGAGAGAGAGAGAGAGAGGGAGGATAGCATGTGTGTTATTTATTTTGTGTGTCTCGCTTACATCTGAGTGACTGTTGTTTAATTGTTATGGCCTTCCATTTCTTGTAATAAATAATTTTACTAAGAATCCTTTATAAGGTTTGGTTTCGGTTTTGATTATAGCTGATGGCACTCAAGTCATCTATTTTTTTAATAAATAATTTTACTAAGAATTTTTTATGAGTTTTGGTTTCGGCTTCGATTATAGCTGAAGGAACTCAAGTTTATATATATATATATATATATATATATATATATATATATATATATATATATATAGCCAGTAGAGTTTAGTTTCCTAGAAGTACATCAAATGAAACAACATGTGTCTATCAAAGAGTGCTCAATGAGTGAATAGAGCAGGTATATTTGTATAAATAAATTTGATATATATATATATATATATATATATACACACACACATATATATACATTATGTTATATATATATATATATATATATATATATATATATATATATATTATATATATATATAAATTTAGTGGTTGAATTTTAAATTCTTAAATAACAACATATGGAGGGATATATTCGATTTAAAATTTATTGCTTGATAAATTTATATATTGCTCTATTCTTAAATATTGAGCTTTTCCTTTTTGGCTAGGATCTCCTTGAAAATTTTACTTCAAGAAATATGTATCAGGATTTTCATCTGAATTCTATCAGTGTCTTATCTCGCTTATATATATATATATATATATATATATATATATATATATATATTATGCATAGATCATCGTATAACGATTAGATCACTGTCTGACTGACATAAAGAACATTTAAAATTAAAATGTTTAAATTCAACGTTATTTCACTCGGTTAATGATAGCCGAATGGATACGGTCTTTTCTAATCGAGCCAGAGATGTCTCGTGTTGCTGAGTTCGAATCGTTTGACTGGTGTTAATCGTGACACCCTGCACTGAAGATTACCGAAAGCATGAAACACTAGTGTCTGTAGGTATTTAATTATTATAGTAATAAATAATTATATATATATATATATATATATATATGAATGTGAAATAATCTACTATGGGTAAATAGATGCTGAATAGAAAATAAAAGAGAGATAAATAGAAGAAATATACAAAAGAATACACACACACATATATATATATATATATATATATATATATATATATATACTAGCAAAAGTACCCGTCGTTGACTGGGTTCAAAAACAGCCTACAGAAAATGGACTCTGATTTACGAAAATATGATAGTTTATGTAAAGGAAGGGTTGTAAAGAGATAGCTTCGAATTTGGGGATATCAAAACCAAAGCAAAATATGATGAAAGTAAAAATAAAATAGATAAACCCCATAATTTATTATACCATACCTGTTCACACTGAAACACTTATCACAATATTCTGTGGATCTATATTAAAAAACTTTGTTAAACTTTCTGACGTATTTCCATTCTATGGAGGTCAGGCGTGAACGAACACCCCATAATTTTATTATACCATCCTTATTTAAGTTAAAACATACTTATCAAAGTATTCTTATGTATATCTATATCAAAAACACTTGTAAACGTTTTTTTTTTTTTTTTAAATTTTTATTTCCATACTTTGTGGACTAGGTGCGTACGCAGACCCCACATCCAGATCAAACATATCCATTCCTGTGTCTCGATACATTTTCTATCATTATATGTGATCAGTTTTTTATAATAGTCAACCATATAGGAGCCTATTCGTGACCAGACACACACACACAGACGTTCAGATTTATATATATATATATATATATGATGATGATTGCAAATTCTTGTCAGACGAGTGCCACTCTCTCAGACACTTAAAGTCCATGAGCCCGAAAATGTCTTCCATCGCCACAGGACCATTTTTATAGACAAATGCCTGAGGGAGTATCTATACACAGATGATGTTACAGAGTCTAAGCTTTGTACGACAGCTAAGTCTCTCTCTCAGTTCAAGATGTTAAGCTCCAGCAACAAGCAAGAGCAAGATAGCCAGCAACAAGTTAAACTGCAGACCAGCTTAATGCGGGTACTGGTCTCCCACTTTATGGTTTTTTAAATCAGAGATTTGCTTCTCCTAGAAAGGTTGCCTTCACCACGGCTTACGGGAGCCCTCTCCACCCCAGCACACACATACATACACACAAACATACTCGGTGCTAGTTGGCCGTTGACCCCAAAAAAGAGTTCATTCGCCCTTTGGAAGGTCTTGTTTTTAATCCTTCAGGGAGACTAGCCACCCTCCTCACCAAACAAGTCTGGTGGGGGAACCAGTTTAGTCGCCGGTGACCCGACCATGAGGCAGATAGTACTGGGTTACATGGTACCAGTAGCATATGACATGACCTGACATATATATATATATATATATATACACACACACACACACATATGAAAGTGAAATAATCTACTATAGGTAAATAAATGCTGAATAGAAAGTAAAAGAGAGATAAATAGAAGAAATATACAAAAGAATATATATATATACACACTCGTGAGCAAAAAAAAAAAATGGGCCAAACAAATTTTATACATTTTATTGCACTAAAATCTATATCGAACAAAGAACAATTGAACAAGGAAACTTAAACGAGACTAATAACACAGAACAAGACATTTACTTTAATGAATTGTTAGGATGGAATCGCATTCCCTTTTGATTTCTTTAAAAGATCAATCCTTTTATACATGCTCTCAACCAAAGTGGAACACTGTGAAGAGGAGATGCTATTTCATTCGCTTTGCACAGCTTCCCACAGTTTGTCATTGTTTGAAAGGTTCTTCCATCTAATGCACGAGATATTATGGACCAAATATTCTCGATTGGGTTTAAATCGGGACTTTGACCTGGCCCAAATATCACATTAATTGAATTATCAGAAATACATTTTTTGTGACTTTAGCAGTGTGTGCAGGGGCATTATCATGTTGAAAAATAATGTTCTGGAATATTCCCAGCTTCTGGATACTTTGTAAAAGTCCTGTTTCTAATATTTGAATGTATTCCTTTGCATCGATTGACTTCTCACATCTAATAAGTTCCCCAACTCCTACTGCAGTAAAACTTCTCCATACCATTATCCCTCCATTCCCGTGTTTAACTGTCGTTTTCATGCAACTTGGTGAAAATCTTTCTCCAGTTCTTTAATTGCACCATTCGGGAGCATCGGAAGCCTCAATAACAAGACAAAATCATTTGATCAGAAAACATTCCTGAACCAGTCTGTATCTTTCTGGACATAATAAACGAAAAATCTCTTTCTATCATTGATGTCATTCTTAGATAAAACTGGCTTCTTTGCACACCTTTTAGAAGAAAATCCCATTTCTTTCATTCGTCTAGATATTTTATATCTAGAAAGAGAATTTCCAGCTCCTGTTTTGAATTCTTTGCTATGGTCAACATAAGTTTTTTTTCAATTCTTCAAAACAGTTAATTTAAGCGTGTTGTCGTCCTTTAAAGTGGATGCTCTAGGGCGGTCAGATCCAGATTTCCCTTTACCAAGCGTTCGACTTCACACCTTTTACCAATTCGATTCACTACAGAAAGAGATGTTTTCACTTTTTCTTTTCTTAAAATATCAAAAATCTGCTTGTAAATCATTTTGGACTGCCTTAATCCTGCAATTCGGTTTTTTATATCCTCGCCAAGATGCGGTCTTACCATATTTAGGATTAATTTTTCCATTTATTATTATATGCTATAATAATAATGATGATGATCTGCAAAATAGAAATTTTCAGTTAAAATTAACAAAAATTCATGGAAAAATATTGAAAAGTCGATTTCTTCTTTCTTTCACTCTTGGCCCACTTTTTTTTTTTTTTGCTCATGAGTGTATAGTGTATCACAGTTCTGCAGATATTTAAGTATATCTCTTCATCGGACAACACTAACAAAATAACACAATGAAAATTAGTCTGTGTGCAGCTTGTATAACAGAGTTAATTTATTTTCCCCTTCAAAATCACTAAAAATATAACCATTAAAAGCTAAACCCATGCCAACAAAAGTAAGTATACCGTGAAGAAAAGTTCTCCATATTAACATACACCATGTCAACTGTCTATATTTTGTGAGGCCACCATCATTATACTCTCCTATGTATGGAATTTACCAGAGCTTCACAAGTAGCCACTGGAATGCTCTTATACTCCTCTATTATGACGTTCTGGAGTTGGCAGATATTTAAAACTTTGTGCACCTCCACCTTCTGCTTGAGAAACCTCGCTAAATGTTCTATAGGTTTTAACTCTGGAGACATGCTTGGCTAGTCCATCACCTTTACCCTCAGCATCTTAAAACAGTAGTCGTCTTGGAGGTGTGTTTGGAGTCATTATCATGTTGGAACACTGCCCTGCGACCCAGTTTATAGAAGGTGGGGATCATGCTCTGCTGCAGTATTTCACAATACATGTTGGAGTTCATGTTTTCCTCAATGAAATGCAACTCTTCAACACTTGCAGCCCCAGACCATGACATTTCCACCACCACGTTTGACTGTAGGCATGACACACTTATCTTTGTAATCCTCAACTGATCTCTGCCACATGTTTGAAGCCATTGGAACCAAGCAAATTAATTTTCATCTCATCTGTCTATAGAACATGGTTCCAGTAATCTAAGTGCTTTTTTGACATGTCTTTAGCAAAGTGTTTGCAAGCTTACTAAAGTATGGTCTTCAGAAGAGGCTTCCTCCTGGGGTGACAGCCATGCACATCAATTCGATGTAGAGTGTTGCATATGGTCTGAACACTGACAGGTTGATTCCCCACCTCTTCAATCTCTGCAGCAATGCTGACAGCACTCCTGCATTGATCTTTCAAGGAAAGCATTTGGATGTGATGCTCAACACGTGCGCTCAACTTCTTTGGATGAACCTACTGGAGGCCTGAGTGAACCCTGCTCTTCTAAAATGCTGGATAATCTTAGCCACTTTGCTGCTGCTCAGTTTCAGGGATTTGACAATCTTCTTGCAATCTTGACCATCTTCATACAGTGCAGCGATACGTCTTTTAAAATCCACTTATCAAGGCCCGGAAGCCACTCAGGGATAAGGGTTATTGCAAGTACATTACGTTAGTGTGGAGATTTGATGAAGTGTTTACTTAAGGGGGCGGTTCATTAGGAATTTGTTAACATTGGACTTGAACACATCCAAGTTGTAGTCCAGTGGGAAGCAGGCAGACGGAACAGAGTTCTACAGGCGTGCAGTTCTAAGAAAGAAGCTTTGTTCATTGAATCCGCGTTTTGATTTAGGCACAGATATAGAGTGAGGGAAATTTTTCACAGTGGATTCAGCTAGACGGGTGTTTTTCGTGAAAGATTGGCGAGGGCGGACCAGAGATTAGAGTTCAGATGAGCACCTGCCATGGAAATAACGATAAAACAAGGATAGGCTTGCAACGTCTCTTCTGTGGGAGAGAGATTGCAGGGTAGAGAAAAGGGTATCCCCCACTAAGCCACAAAGTCTATTTTGTACTCTGTCAAGACAGGATAGGCTGTTTTTAGCAGCTCCTGCCCAGATATGGCAACAGTATTCCATCCTTGGACGTACTTGGCTTTTATATAGATAGAGAATTGCATCAGTAGTGAGATATCTTCTGGAGCGGTAGAAGGATCCCACCATCTTTCCAGTGACCATGGCAACAGACTTGATGTACGTGTTCCATTTCAGATCAGGAGTAAAGGTCAAACCTAGAAGCTTGTCAAAACACGGGGCCTCACCCAGACGATGTGTTGCCATGTTGGAACTTTCAATGACCTGCATGAGAGAGTGTGAGAAGAGTACTACAAATGTGAACAGACCTGCTCCCTATGAACACATAAGCCTAGTAAAACTAATGAATTACATGATATTTTGGAGGGAAAATGATAAGAAGTAGTCAATTTGAACATGTAGTTTCTTTGAGGTGTACTCACTTTTGTTGGCAGGGGTTTAGCTTTTAATGGTTATATTTTGAGTTAATTTGAAGGGGAAAATAAATTAACTCTGTTATACAAGCAGCACACAGACTACTTTTCATTGTTATTTTATTAGTGTTGTCCCATGAAGAGATACTTTAATATCTGCAGAAATGTAAGGGGTGTACTCCTTTTTGTGATAAACTATATATATATATATATATATATATATTAGTGTATTTAGGCAGCATTCTTTCATTCAGGCAAACATTATTAAAAACAACAGAGATACTTTGCTTAATGATTCTTTTTTTCATTTTTTCGATCTTTCGTAAGATTTTTTTTAACTTAGTATATATATATATATATATATATATATATATATATATATATATATATATATATAAAATTGTTAGTTTTCTAATGAACAGCTAATTGTGATAATTTCCTAATGTACATATGCCACGCTACTCCCGTCCCCTGAAGGAAGATGTACTTCCTGGGAGGATGATCTCATAACATCAACACGATATAAGAAAGGCCATGAAAAGAGGAGGTAATGCATGGGAGGATGATCTGTTAACAACAGGAGAGATAGTATGCTAGACACGAAGTTCGTTTAATATAAACGGAGAAATCAGGAGGAGGCAGTAAAATAGAAAGTTTCCACTTTATCATAGCCGCCTTATCTGAAATCGGAAATTACGAATCGGTGTTAAAAAATATTTTAAACCGCATAGCTTTTAGCAGAATTTTTATTTATATACAGTAGAACCCCAGGATACGGTAGCCCTAGGATACATTTTTTCAGGTTATGATTTGGAATACAATGTTTTTCCGGGCCCCTGGTTACGTCATTTGTCCCGCCTTACGGTGTTATTTATAATGTTCTTTGATTATATACATGTGTATTATATACTGTACTGTATTTTGTTACTAATTTTGAATGCCGTATCCCAGTTTTTTTTTTTGTTTTTTTTTTTACATAGACGTCACCACTTATCAAGGCCGATAGGCCACTCAAGGATAAGGGTTAAAGAGTGTAGAGTAGTCAAAAGGACAATATAGTAATCGATAGTAATGGAAATTCGGTAAATTTGTTAACCTAAGTGGAACGGCTCATCAGAAACTTGTTCACGTTGGACTTGAAGACAACCATATTATAGAAAGCTGGAAAGCAGGAAAACGGAAGACAATTCCACAGGCGTGCAGTTCTAAGGAAGAAACTTTGATCATGGAATCTATGTTTAGGTTTAGGTACAGATAAAGAGTGGGGAAAATTATTGATAATGTTTTCAGCTAGTCTAGTGTTTCTTGTGAAAGTTTGGCGAGGGGGGACCATAGATTGAAGCTCAGTCGAACACTTTCCATGAAAATAACGATAAAGCAGAGACAAACTCGCAACATCTCTTCTGTGAGACAGAGGTTGCAGCGAAGAGAAAAGGACATCTCCCACCAAGCCCCGAAGTCTATTTTGAACTCTATCAAGGCAGGACAAGTCTTTTCTAGCAGCTCCTGCCCATATGTGGCAACAGTACTCCATCCTTGGACGTATCTGGCTCTTATATAGATAGAGAATTGCATCAGCAGTGAGATATCTACTGGATCGATAGAAGGATCCGACCATTTTTCCAGCGGCCTTGGCAACAGATCTGATGTACGTATTCCATTTAAGATCAGGAGTAAAGGTCAAGCCCAGAAGCCTGTCAAAACTTGAGGCCTCCCCAAGACGAGAGCCATTCATTTCAATTGATGCCAGATGGGGAGCAGAACGTTGATGATGTAAAGATAGAAGCTTGGTTTTAGATGCATTAAAAGTAACCAGCCACTCCTTTCCCCATTGTACAACGTGATCAAGATCAGAGGAGAGAGAATCGGAGAGAACTTGGTCGTTTACTGTCTTAGATGTGCTACCATAGATGGTAGTGTCATCAGCAAAAATGTCTACGAATGATGTAAGGATGTGATTTGGAAGATCATTAATGTAGATCAGGAAAAGAGTTGGGCCCAGGATCGACCCCTGAGGGACTCCAGCATTTATACTGTGAGCTTCTGATTTTTGCCCATCAACTACTACTCTTATGAACCTATCAGAGAGAAATGATTTAATAATTGAGAAGACATTTCCAGCAATACCATAGCTGGAGATCTTGTGAAGTAAACCTTTATGCCATACCCTATCAAAGGCCTTTGATATGTCAAGAGCAATTGCCCTAGAAAGGTTGCCTCTGTCGAGAGATTCGCTAATCCTATGAGATATAACTGTAAGCACATCTGCTGTAGATCTAGCAGAATGGAAACCATATTGTGTGTCACTAAGAAGGTTATTTATGCTGAGATGGTTGATTACTTCTGTATTTTACACAGATTCCAGCAACTTACTCATGACGCACAGGAGACTTATTGGCCTGTATTGAGAGGGGGATGAACGATCACCCGAATTCTTAAATACAGGGCATACTGATGAGATTTTCCAGGGTGATGGGAAGCAATTCTCCTTAAGACAACGTTTAAACAGTTTTGTAAGTATGGGTGCTAGTTCTGGTTGAAGTTTTTTGAGTACTATAATTGGAATATCGTCAGGGCCGGTTGCTTTACTGGAATCAAGGTTTTTGATTAGCTTGGCAACATCACATACAGATATTTGTATATCACATAGTGTATTTTCTGATACAGGAGGAAATATTGGGGGTTGGCAGCCTTGGTCGCAAAGGGTCGAATTAGCTGCAAAGTTCTTGGCAAAGAGTTTGGCTTTGTCTGATGCTGACGAGATTACCTCAGGTCCATTGATGATAGTTGGGATGGAGCACACACTTCTGTTCAAGATTCTGTTTGCAATTTGCCAAAACTGGTGAGAACCAAGCCGCTGCTCAGCTACTTTGGACTTGACGGACTGAGCATACAACTCTCTTGCGTTCTTTATTACTTTCTTACAATGGTTGCTGGCAGTCCTGAAAGCGGCTTTAGTTTCTATACATCTATTACGTTGGAAGCAGTGGAAAAAGTGATTTCTGTGCGCAATAGCAGCAGCACATTCTGGAGAAAACCATGGCTGGCTGTTAGGTTTTTGCTGGAACTTTTTCGAGGGTATGAAATTGTCTATACCTACAATTAACCATTCTGTCAGGTCTGATACTATAGAAGACACATCCTTTTTAAACATGGAACGCAGAGGAAGATCCGATATAAATGTACGGAAACTATCCCAGTCAGCCATAGTGTATCGATATACTGTACGATGGAGAGGTACGTCAGAGGACTTATTACATTTCATTTTTATCTTAATTGATACCACTGAGTGGTCAGAAGATCCAAGAGGAGACAGAACGGAAACTGAACATAGTTCAGGGCAAGTTGTGAGAAAGAGGTCTAGGAGACTTGCATACTGGCCGTCATTGTTGGGCACACGGGTGGGTTCGTGAACAATCTGAGTGAGGTCATATGCAATGGAGAAATCATGACAGAATCTCCCCTCATCATCGGTCTTGTTTGAGTGGGTGAACATTGAAGTCTCCACATACGTGAATGTTAGCTGAAGGATATGCTAATAGAACTTGGTCAATTTTCTCAGATATGCTTTTAAAGATAGTAACTCCGCTATTATGGGGGCGATAGAGAGTAAATATAAATGACGTAGTGTGAGCTAGTGCTACTCGGAAGCACATATAGGGCAAGTTAGGATCTTCTCTGGAGATGTCCCTACCACATGGAAAGCCATCTTTTATATAGGCACCTATTCCATGCCCATGGCGATCTTGGGGGTCAGTTTTGGAAGTTAGGTTAGAGTATCCTTTAATTACGAACTCATTTAGGGAAATAGTCTGTCCAATTCCAGTTTCACATAAAAAGAAAAGGTCTGGTTTAGTCTCCTGTAATTGGGCTTTAACCTCTGGAAGGTTAGAACGTAGACCCCTGATGTTGGAGAAGGAGACATGGTAGTGGGGGTCTACGTTGGAAGTTTCAGATCCGGGTTTAATCGTGTATTTGTTATTGAAACTTGTCATGATGGAATTTTGGAGTTTGTGGACTAGGTCGTCAGATTTGCTTAGAGCAGGACAGAGAGGGGAAAACAAAGAGAGAAAAGTAACGAAGAATTTTTTTTTTGTAGCACATGATAAGATAAAGCCGTAACAATTACCCACTAATATGGCATCGAGAGGCCCCACCAGAGACTACTGCATGGTCCAGAATCCATTCACCAAATGGCAATACAGCAGCCCCAGTACTTTGCACCTGCTGATAGGACAGCCTCCTTAGTGGTTAATAATCCAAGGTTCGGGTCCCTGACTATCAGGCGGATAATGTCAGCCCAGACAAAACGTTTACCTCCAGCACCCTTACTAGTGACATGGCTACAAGGATAGACATAGAAACGAAATATTTCCGCCATCTTTGCCGACTGTTCACGCAAAATACTGCCAACCTAGAATACAGCTTTTTCTTCTCCCTTTGTCAGAAAAATCACTCATTTAAAAAAATGAGGACTGAGTGACAAAAAAAGTGAAGCGAGAGTAACTAGAGCTGCCGACAACGCTTCCACAAAACGTTCTCTACTCTCCTTTGAATTTGTTTGTAATAAATTTTACTTCCTAATTATATTTGATTAATAACGAATAATCAAACTATTAAAAAATTATTCTTATCATAAAATGTTTGATAATTTGCTAAAAATATTTAAATATTAAAAAAAAAAAATTATAACAAAAGTTTCATTTTATAATCTGTAAATAATTTAATAAATTGTTTAAATCAAATTATTATTTGCAAAATAAATACATAAAATAATAGATAGATAAATAAATACGCCATAATTCACATTGACACTCCGGTTTCCGTTAGAATAACGAAGTTGAAAAATGTCGAACCTGGTTAGTACTAAAATGGGCTTTCTTTTTACCTCATCATTGTCTGCCACCGGAATCACGCAGTGTCGATTCAAGAGAGTTGTGGTTGGATATTGCGTAACCCTTACCTCACAATTACATGCGCAGATACCCTTACAGTGGATATCCATTGTCTTTCAATAACGGAGGCGATAAACGGCATAAAATATAATTTGGGGCATTTTTATTTTTTTGATTAACACTGGTTTGCAATTTTCGATTTCAGATACGGCGGTCATAACGAAGTGGACACTGTCTATTTTGTACCCCGAGTGATAGCCAATGATGTATCTGCTTGCAATGGCTGGTATGGCGCCTCAAGCAAATGCAAAATAGGTAAATGTGTAGTTTAGCGGCATAAATTATTGGACAGTCAAAAAAATTATTTATTTTTATATAAAACACATTATTAGACCCTAAGGCTAAAATAAAACGAGAAAAAAATCCGTTTTATTTTTCATCGTTTTTATTATTATTATTATTATTATTATTGTTATTATTATTATTATTATTATTAGACTAAATGTTAGACGAAAGAGTTATGAAATATGCTTTTGGCTGCCATATTTTTTTTTGTAATGAAAGAACGTAAAAAAGGCCAAATTTGGCAATCTATCAAACCTTAGAAAGGCTAAATTTTAATAGCAATACGGCGGCCTCGAATGACATATATATATATATATATATATATATATATATATATATATATATATATATATATATAGTCTAATGAAAAATATAGAAAAAATAATAAAAATGAAAATTTTCTGGTTGAATCTAATAAGGTGTATTATATAAAAATAGTTTTTATAATTTTTTGTTTGCCAAATAATTTACGCCGCTAAACTACATATTTACCGCAAAATATACTAATCTCTCTTGCAAAGGAGGAGGTAATGTCAGGGAGAGTGAACCGCCTAGGACCAAGTTGGATCATACCATAGTTTAACAAAGAGACCGTTATGAGAATGATGTGCCTATTTACTATGCCTCCCCACGAGACAGAGTTAGACACCAGGGTCGTTTTTTAACGTGGAGAAAAGGTACAAAAATAAAAATTGTCTCAGTCGTGAAGGATTTCTCCTCCACCGAAAGAGAACAAGAAATAGAAGTGCAGCATCTGAAGAACAGATACTACACTTTGATCTTGTCCCGAAGGCCAAGTTATGAGAATGATGTAACTGCAAAGCTTAATTATAACAATAATTTTAACAATTATTTTAATCTAAGGGAAATAACTCAGTATATAAAATTTTAGAGTTACCTTCCTTGGATATATAAAATTTCATTGATTTTTATCTCACAGTAATTTATATGAATTGGTTTTGTTAACAAATAAAACTATTTAATTTTAAACTAATAAATTATATTAGAAACTAATTATAATTATATTTGACTAAAGGTTGAACCCGTCTTTTTAAAAAAAAGTTATACGTAATTTTAAATTGCAATTTTATAAAAATGAAAATTTTTCTTTGAATATAAATTTTGTTAAAGTTTGAAATTGAAACACACAGTTATACAGGGTGATCTCAAACGAAAGAAAAAACTTTTCATTCCTTAGCTGCTATCGGTCTCTCTCTCTCTCTCTCTCTCTCTCTCTCTCTCTCTCTCTCTCTCTCTCTCTCTCTATATATATATATATATATATATATATATATATATATAGATGTTATGTTATTTGTTTTTGTGATACGCTTTTGAATGAATTCAATTATTTACGAAAGTGCATTTTTACCTAAATGCGAGTTAGGAATAATTTTCCCTTTAACCAACATGGTACCCCCACATGGGGAGTGGCATATATATTATTTTCAAAATATAATTATCCACTGACACGTGTTTCGTCGTCTACGATTCATCAGAGTGGCTGAATCTAGTGAGATTCGAAATCGAGAGGCTGTGGCAATGAGCCTAAACCCTTTATCCGCACGTCCATCCCGTTCGACTGTGTGGATGTATCGCGATTTATTTAGATGTTATTTGTTTTTGTTTTTGAATGAATTCAATTATTTACGAAAGTACATTTTTACATAAATGCGAGTTGGGAATAATTTTCTCTTTAACCAACTTGGTACTCCCACATGATTTCGAGAGAGAGAGAGAGAGAGAGAGAGAGAGAGAGAGAGAGAGAGAGAGAGAGAGAGAGACACACACACACACATTATTTTTAAAGCATATATTATATTTTTAAAATATAATATATGCTTTTTAAAATAATATATATATATATATTATTTTAAAAATATATATATTATTTTAAAAATATAATATATATTTTTAAAATAATATATATATATATTATTTTTAAAATAATATATATATATATTATTTTTAAAATATATATTATATTTTTAAAATAATATATATATATATATTATTTTTAAAATATATATTATATTTTTAAAATAATATATATATATTATTTTAAAAATATATATTATATTTTTAAAATAATATATATATATTATTTTAAAAATATAATATATATTATTTTAAAAATATATATTATATTTTTAAAATAATATATATATTATTTTAAAAATATATATTATATTTTAAAAATAATATATATGCCGCTCCCTCATGTATATATATATATATATATATATATATATATATATATATATATATATATATATATATATATATATACATTCTACGTATGAGGTTCTTACAACTTCGTCTATCTAACCTTGTGTTTGAGTCGCAGATAACATTTCAGTCCAGTCAATGATGTACAAAGAAGTTAACGAATTGTCCAAGATTGTTACAGTATATTGCTGGGACAGCGGACGATACTTTATTACTTTCTCTAGCTTGACGCAGTTTGATAATGTTTGATGCTGCATTTTTCATAATGCCATTGAAGCATGTGGACCTCCATTCATTAATATCAATCACAGAGTCTTCGTGGGCAGCAGGGTTTATTTCAGTAGCTAGGAGATTATTTTTTAACTTGTCCTTGTACCTAAGTAATGGTTGGCCAACTGTAAAGTTGGCTGGGCATCAACATTTTGTAATTCTTTCCTCTTGCATACGCAACACATGGCCAGTCCAGCACAACTGTGATTTCAGGAGAAAGGACACAATACCATCTCTCTGTCTCCTTCACTTTGTCTGTCTGTCTGCCTCTCTCTCTCTCTCTCTCTCTATATATATATATATATATATATATATATATTATAGGTTAAGAATGCATTTGTAGGATAAAAATCCAGAGAATTTCCACCGGGTTTATAGAATAGTTCTCAATAGTAAATAGAGTTATTTATATTATTTTTTATTCATACCGACATGTACAAACTTCGCTACATTGTCAGGATAATGTTTCAATCTGTAGGTATTAATATATATAAAAGCCAAGTACGTCTAAGGATGGAATACTGTTACCATATCTGGGCAGGAGCTGCTAAAAACAGCCTATCCTGCCTTGACAGAGTACAAAATAGACTTTGTGGCTTAGTGGGGGATGCCCTTTTCTCTACCCTGCAACCTCTCTCCCACAGAAGAGACGTTGCGAGCCTATCCTTGTTTTATCGTTATTTTCATGGCAGGTGCTCATCTGAACTCCAATATCTGGTCCCCACTCGCCAATCTTTCATGAAAAACACCCGTTTAGCTGAATCCACTGTGAAAAATTTCCCCCACTCTATATCTGTGCCTAAATCAAAACGCGGATTCCATGAACAAAGCTTCTTTCTTAGAACTGCACGCCTGTGAAACTCTGTTCCGTCTGCCTGCTTCCCTCCGGACTACAACTTGGATGTGTTCAAGTCCAATGTTAACAAATTCCTAATGAACCGCCCCCTTAATTAAACACTTCATCAAATCTCCACACTAACATAATGTACTTGCAATAACCCTTATCCCTGAGTGGCTTCCGGGCCTTGATAAGTGGTGATCTCTGTGTAAAAAAAAAAATTAAGGACTCCTTGGGCGAAAATTCTGTCTTTTCCTTTAGATATTCATAGTGAAAAAAATTATATATATATATATATATATATATATATATATATATATATATATATATATAAATCGCTTCGGGCAAGGCATGAAACCACTTTATGTAAGGAACACAATTACAAAAAAACTACTTCAAGATCAAAAGTAAGCCAATGGTAAATGTTAGATGGAATAGATTCCAACCCCGAAAATAGCAATTTTTTCCCCTTTGTCAGAAACATCTTTTATAGAATTTGATGACTAAAAGACAAAATTTAGAAACGAGAGTTATGAAGCTGACAGAATTAAACTCAAGGTCCATTTTCTAATCTCCTTAAATTGAGGTATGAGTATAATTGAAATAGCTTTCCAAAGTTTTGAAGAGGTTTTCAGAAATGGATGAATTAAGCACAAAAGTTTTTATAAAATTTTTAAATTCTGTTTCTCCTTAAACACTCAGCATCGACTCAACACGCTGCAAAAATGAAGATGCAGCAAAACAGGAGCAATGATCCTTTGCATCTTTTCAGATTTCAATTCTCTTATGGTGGCATTAGTAAAATGCTCACTTGCAGAACAACATCGAAAAGGAGTTAACTTTCAGCTTCATATCCATTCACTGACCTTTCGAAAAAGAAATGAACGATTCAAAATTATGAACGGATTCACAACACAGTCATAAAAAGAAATTTTTGAATAAAACGACTTGATCTGAATTTTCTATATTAAAACTCTCTGCCTTGAAAATTAATTCATCATTTTTTTACGGATTAAAATAAACTTTTGATAAAGTACAGATTAACAAATAATTTATACCAAACGCACTGGAATTTAATTCTCTACCGACCCGTATAGTTTTTAAGTGTGGAAATTGCATGCCATTTTGTATTTCAGCAATCGATTTCGTTAAGTTGACTTATCCATATTAAACAAAACATCAAAGTTTACAGAATTTTTTTTGTTTGTAAAATGCTTTGCTTTCACTCTCGACACCAAATCAACACAGAAGGTTTTTTTTTTATGAAGACTCTGTTACTATATGCAGAAGTGCTCTAATGAAGTAAAAAAATTACGGGAGAGAGGAGAGTGCACCACAACTCATTAAAAATGTATGTATAGTACAGAACTGAAAAAAAATCGTTTATAAAATTCACATTCCTTTTTGCAATCTGATCATTTTTATATAAATAAAATACAGTCTAACTTGTCCACCAAGTTTCAGTTAAAAAATATCCAACAGTCTTTATTTTATTGCTGTTCAATAATATACGCAGATACTTTAGTGATCGTCTCATCTGTAGGAGGTTATAATCCTGAATGAGTTTTACACTCACGAGACCTTAACTTCCCAAATTTTTATGTGTAGGGATTATCTAAAAGATAATGTTCATTGAAATAATCCCCAGACTTAAGATGCCCATCATAGGCCAAATCAGAGCAGTGCCAAGAAAGGAGTATGTCAGAATTATTGACAATTTTGTATGTGATATTCACATGGGTTGGACTGTTGGACGTTCATGAGTGAAACTTGATGGCCAAGTTAGTCCTAAACTGAAGTTTATTTGTATTATATATCTATTGTAGTCCACATTGCATTGTAGAGAAGTTGCTGTTAATTTTATGAAATTATTTTTGGTCCCCTGACAAAAGGAGGGTGGACCTGTAAATTCAGCCTTGTCCGTTTGTTCGTTAATTCATTCATCTGTTCATTCATTTGTCCGTTCGTCTGTCCGCACTTTTCTCAATAACTACGCCTTGGAATTTTTTTTTTGAATTTTGCACAAACATTAAACATGATACGAGTAAAAAAATAACAGAACGAGTTTTCCGGGAAAACTCTGGTTACTCTCCCCTCCTCGTAGTTAAAATCGCTAAAATTGACACTTTTGTGCTTATTAAAAAAATTGATGCCTTGGATTTTTATAAAACTTTCTGAAAAGTTGTAACTGACTTCTTTATAATTTTGTTTTTCTATACTTCACGATAACTCTTGGGTGTGCCCCAGGGACTCTTTTAGGGCTAATAAAAACACTCCATTTTTGGGACTATTTTACCATTTGTCCAAAATTTTCTGTGTATGTCTATTTAGCAGTTTTGCATGGTGCTGAACTCAATTAAAAAAAAAATATGTCAAAGACTTCAGGACTTTTGGGGCTAAATGGAAGGAGAGGGCAAATGATGGACTTAGTCATTTCTTTTTTTGCATGGTGCAGAACTTATTTACATATGCTAAGGCCTAAAACTGCACTGTTTCTTCATTTTCACCAGGATTTGACGTCCCCTAGGGACTTTTGGGGCTTAATGGGGGCAGGGGTCAATTTGAAATAACAGAGAGTTCAGCAATAAAAAAAGTAACACATTATCTTTTACTCACCATATTCTCTTATGCATTCTATTATTAAATATATATTCTATTATTAAATATATATTCTATTCTATATATATTCTATTATATATATATATTCTATTATTACATATATATATTCTATTATTATATATATATTCTATTATAATATATATTCTATTATTATATATATATTCTGTTATTATATATATATTCTATTATTATATATATATATTCTATTATTATATATATATTCTATTATTATATATATATTCTATTATTATATATATATTCTATTATTATATATATTCTATTATATATATATTCTATTATTATATATATATTCTATTATTATATATATATTCTATTATTATATATATTCTATTATATATATATTCTATTATATATATATTCTATTATTATATATATTCTATTACTATATATATATTCTATTATATATGTTCTATTATATATATATTCTATTATTATATATATATTCTATTATATATATATATTCTATTATTATATATATTTTCTATTATTATATATATATTCTATTATATATATATATTCTATTATTATATATATATTCTATTATTATATATATATATTCTATTATTATATATACATTCTATTATTATATATACATTCTATTATATATATATATTCTATTATTATATATATATTCTATTATTATATATATTCTATTACTATATATATATTCTATTATATATATGTTCTATTATTATATATATATTCTATTATAATATATATTGTATTATTATATATATATTCTATTATATATATATTCTATTATATATATATATTCTATTATATATATATATTCTATTATATATATATATTCTATTATATATATATATTCTATTATTATATATATATTCTATTATTATATATATTCTATTATTATATATATATTCTATTATTATATATATTCTATTATTATATATATATTCTATTATTATATATATTCTATTATTATATATATATTCCATTATTATATATATTTTATTATTATATATATTCTATTATTATATATATTCTTTTATTATATATATTCTTTTATTATATATATTCTATTATTATATATATATTCTATTATATATATATTCTATTATTATATATATATTCTATTATTATATATATATTCTTTTATTATATATATTCTATTACTATATATATATTCTATTATATATATGTTCTATTATTATATATATATTCTATTATTATATATATATTCTATTATTATATATATTCTATTATTATATATATATTCCATTATTATATATATTCTATTATTATATATATTCTATTATTATATATATATTCTTTTATTATATATATTCTATTATTATATATATATATTCTATTATTATGTATATATTCTTTTATTATATATATTCTATTATATATATATTCTATTATTATATATATATTCTATTATTATATATATATTCTATTATTATATATATATATTCTATTATTATGTATATATTCTATTATTATATATATTCTATTATATATATATTCTATTATTATATATATATTCTATTATTATATATATATTCTATTATTATATATATTCTATTATTATATATATTCTATTATTATATATATTCTATTATTATATATATTCTATTATATATATATTCTTTTATTATATATATATATTCTATTATTATATATATATTCTATTATTATATATATATTCTATTACTAGCTGTACCCTGCCACGCGTTGCTGTGGCTCAAATTGGCGCAATGGAAAAAGTTCCAAAATGAGAAAAAGCATGTTTCTTATAGGTTTTAATTTCCATTTTGCATGGGTACAGTTTTTGTTGTTCCATTTTCTTAGCTGATATAGAGATTTTCCGGTTTGGTGACTCTTGAATATGTAACATAAATTGTCCATGTGAAAAAACAGTCAGTGTGTAACTGTAAGGCCCACAATTGTAAAGATTGTTCCCTGTGCTTTTTTGATGGTTATTGCAAATGACAATAAAATTGGAAAGTGCAATTTGCTAAAGTGTAATGATGTATCCGGTGGAATCATAGGAATGCATGGAATGAAGATATATTCATCTGTGAAAGGTCCTGTTAAGATTGCTGTTTCTATGATATTGTTTGTTATTTTTTTTTTTTTTTTACTGCAAGCTATGTGCCATTGAAAAGCTTGGATTGGTTTATATTTCACAACATGATAATTAGTACACCAAATTTCAGTTACAATACATGCGGTGGCATCCCTGGCAAATATAACTGTTGGATAATTAACCACTTTATTTGCTTTCACAACAGTGTCGATGGATTTGTATTTGACTACCTCACTTGGAATTTTACATTTAATTATAGCGTTAAGTTCATGGGCATCTTTGTATTGACCTGCAAGAATAGCTCATTCACTCAGTCAAATGGAATTCTTATATTTTGAATATCTGCAAAAACCTTTTAAACTAACTATTCTTTTGATGAAATAAAATTACAGAAATTACAGAAGTTAAAAGTCAAAGAATTTTGCCCTTAACTCTGATCAGCTGGCACTTTTTCGTACCCAATTTCCCACAAGTGATGCAAAAGTTTTTGTGCGGATCGAACAGTCTGCAACTGTACATGCATATTTTGAGTTAAGTTTAATGTCTTCACATGGAACAAAAAAGTAGAGTATTTGAGGCAAGCATTTATTTCATCTGCTGGTGTTGATTGAAGAATAACAGGTAACATTTGTCTGAAATCTCCTGCAAGCAATATTACTGCATTCCCAAATGGTCTGACATTGCCACGCAAATCTTGCAAGGATCGACCAAGAGCCTCAAGTGATTTTTTGCGTACCATTGTGCATTCATCCTAAACAATAAGTTTGCATTTCTGCAATATTTTTCCCCATATTGGATGTTTTGGAGATGTCGAAGATAAGATTTTTGAAAAGTTGAATGTTTTAAAGTAGAATAAATAATTCTTCTACTTGGCAGCAAGGTCGCAGGTATTTCTCATGCAGCAAGGACTAAGGCTATGTCATTTTGTTACCAAATGGCTGCCAAAATCAATTTAATTAGAAAGGTTTTACCAGTTACTTCTGGTGCTGTTCAAGGTAGCAGTAATTTCCAAATAACTTCTATTCTCACAGTCAGTAAATTAGGTGACTAAAATAGGATTTATCCATGTTTTGACAATGTCTTATTCACTGTAATTAATTTAGGAGACTAAAATAGGATGAGGGATTAGAGATGGACAGATAGAGAGGAAGATATATAGATAGAAAAGAGACAGTGAGAGGAAAATAGAGAAAGAGAAGGAGATAGAGAGATAAAGGGATTGATAGATAAACAGAGAGAGAGGTGGAGTGTTAGAAACAGAGAGGGATGAAACAGAGGAAAGGAGAGAGATAGAGGGAGAAAGGGGCTCAAAGAGAGATGGAGAGGGTGATATAGAGAGAAAGAGATTGAGAGAGGGAAAGGAAGAGATGGATAGAGAGAGATATTGAGAGAGGGGGAGAGAAACAGAAGGTGAACTACACTTCACCGTTTTTTTCCTCGTTCAGTAGAGAAGAAATCTTTCGAGACTGAGGCAATTTTAATGTTTTGTTATTATCCAGAGTACCCCTTTTTTTTGGGGGGGGGGGCTAGATTTTCCTCGCATTAGAAACCGACCGGGTTATCTGTACTTTCACTTAACAAATTAATAAAAGAAAAACATATTGTAAAATTTGAATTTAACAGGAAAATACTATTTTAAAAAATAGCACGGTAACATAAGTGCATGTGCCACTTTAGGTACTCCTTGGGCGTTGAGTTCCATGGCGACCAGCATAATTATTTAAAGGTCGCTCTCTTAGCCCCCCCCCTCCCAGTCAAGGCTAATGCATGCGCATGTAACATTTTTTTTATTTACTGACGTTGGCTTAGTAACTAAACGATTTATTGATAATTTCGTAACCCTTAAACGCATGCCGGAAGATTTAAATTGGTTCATTATTGTTGTAATGAAAAAAAAAGTTTCATTCAACACAAAACCAAAAACACATATTAATGATAAATGATTTATTATTCTATTCATTGAAATTTATTTTTTTATTTATTCTATTATTATATATATTCTATTCTATATATATTCTATAAATATATATATAATCTATTAATGTATATATATTCTATTATTATATATATATTCTATTATATATATGTTCTATTATTATATATATATTCTATTAATGTATATATATTCTATTATATATATATTCTATTATAAAAAAAAAAGTTAATAAAAAAATAGTTGCTTATGTGCGCATAAACAACTTGTTATTTTTTTAGATTAGGTCCACCTTATAATCACCCCCCTCCCCAACCTCCTCATATTAAGAACAGCTTCCGGAATAAACACCACTTTTGGAGGGGGGGCTATTTGCAAAATTTAACTGATATTTGTTGTCAGCATACCCACCCGAAAATACTATTAAAAAAAAAAAAAGGAGGGGTTCAGTGCCTGTGGCAGAGAAGTAGATTTATTTATCAATAAAAGTTGCGGAGAAGTAAATTTATTTATCAATAAAAGTCATTTAAAAAAGAAAATTGTGGAGGTGGAGGTGGACCTAAATGTTTTGTTTTCGCACTATTCAACAATTTGTTCATTTGCGCATGTAAATTAAAAAATATTTGTAAAAGTGAGAAGTTATTAGTAAAGGATTTAGTTTTTTTTTTTTTAATTTATTTATTTATTTTTTTTACATTATCCACCTCCACAAATGTTAAGAACGGCTTTCAGAATAAACACCCCCAACCTCTCCATGTTAACAACGGATTTCGGAATAAACACCATTGGGGGGGGGGGATATTAAAAAAAAAGTCGATAAAAGTCGTCATTTAAAAAGAAATTTAAAATCAAATGTTTGTAAAAAGTGAGAAATTATTAATAAATGTTTAGTAACATTTTTCGATGCTAATGCAGAGAGTGATCTGCGCTATTTTTTAAATCGTGTTTTTTTTTTTAATCAATTGCAAGGTTAAAGTACAGAATAGGTACAAAACACCCCCCCCCCATGTTAAGAATGGCTTTTTAAATAATAACGTTATTATTTCAGCATGGATCGCTCTCTGCATGAGCACCCATTTTTCTTTTAATATTCATAAAAAGTAAAACTTTTTTCAAAATAAATAAATAAATAAATAAATGTTTGTAAATGTGACAGATAATCGTTTAGTTACGGCAACGTCAGTAAATAAAATATGTTACGCGCGGGGTGTTACTAAGGGAGCGACTATTATTTTTTCTACTGGTCGCCATGGAATTCAACGCCCAAGGAGTACCAACATTTAATTTTTTGGTCAAATAAATAAATTCAAGCAATTTTTGCAATAAATAATAGATAGCAACTTCGTTAATTTTACGACTCGCCCCAGCATATTATAAACACCCTAACTTCCACATGTTAAGAATGGCTTTATAGGTTTATGGAAGGGCGTTTTTTTTTTTTTTTTTTTTTTTAACATGGGGGGTTAGGGTGTTTATAATACGTTGAGGCATGTCGTAAAAATGAAACAGTTTAGAAAAAGTTAAAACAAACTTTTTTATGTAAACAATGCCGTGAAAATAAACTAAACAATTAAAACGTAATGTTTCATGAGTGAAGCCTTAACATAAATAAAATTTAAAAAACATAAGTACATAAATGAATTTAAAGTTTTAAAATATGTGTGTGTGTGTGTGTGTGTTTGTGTGTATGTGTGCTAATGCAGAGAGTGATCCGATCCGCGCTATTTTTTAAAAATCGTTTTCCACGTTTAAAGTTTTATGATATGTTTTTATTCAATGTAAGATTAAAGTACAGAATAGGTACAAAACACCCTCCCTTCTCCATGTTAAGAATGGCTTTTTAAATAATAACATTATCATTTCAGCACGGATCACTCTCTGCACGAGTAAGTTTTTTTTTTTTTTTTTACTTATCGAGTTAACAGAAAATGAAATCTTTCGTCAATTCGTGGCTGTGAGTGTGAAATGAATCAAACCGGAAGTTCAGTTTTATCAACAGAACAGATTCGCAGTAAAAAACATACATTTATTTTATTTAATATTTTAATTTTAATAAATCGCGAGGTAAATTTATTTCAATAACATAAAAACATACCTCGACTCTAAAGATGGGTTGCCTGAAAATTTCAAATAAACTGGTAACTTAGAAATAGGGTTTTATTTGTTTAGAACAAACCAACTTTACATTTTTATATATATAGATTATATATTCTATTATATATTCTATTATTATATATATATTATATTATATATATATATTCTATTATATATATATTCTATTATTATATATATTTTCTATTTATATATATATTCTATTATTATATATATTTTCTATTTATATATATATTCTATTATATATATATATTCTATTATTATATATATATATTCTTTTATTATATATATATATTCTTTTATTATATATATATTCTATTATTATATATATATTCCATTATTATACATATATTCTATTATTATATAAATATTCTATTATATATATATTCTATTATATATATATTCTATTTTATATATATATTCTATTATATATATATTCTATTTTATATATATATTCTATTTTATATATATATTCGATTTTATATATATTCTATTATTATTTATATTTTATTATATATATATATTCTATTATATATATTTTTTTTTATTATATATATATTCTATTATTATATATATATTCTATTATATATATATTCTATTATTATATATATTCTATTATATATATATTCTATTATTATATATATATTCTATTATATATATATTCTATTATATATATATTCTATTATTATATATATTCTATTATAATATATATATATTCTATTCTATATATATTCTATAAATATATATATAATCTATTAATGTATATATATTCTATTATATATATATTCTATTATATATATGTTCTATTATTATATATATATTCTATTAATGTATATATATTCTATTATATATATATTCTATTATATATATATATTCTATTAATATATATATATTCTATTATTATATGTATATTCTATTATATATATATTCTATTATTATATATATTCTATTATTATATATATTCTATTATTATATATATATTCTATTATTATATGTATATTCTATTATATATATATTCCATTATATATATATATTCTATTATTATATATATATTCTATTATTATATATATATTCTAGTATATATATATATATTCTATTATTATATATATTCTATCATATATATATTCTTTTATTATATATATATATTCTATTATTATATATATATTCTTTTATTATATATATATTCTTTTATTATATATATATTCTATTATTATATATTCATTCTTTTATTATATTTATATTCTTTTATTATATATATATATTCTATTATTATATATATATATTCTTTTTTTATATATATATATTCTATTATTATATACATATATTCTATTATTATATACATATATTCTATTATTATATACATATATTCTATTATTATATATATTCTTTTATTATATATATATTCTATTATTATATATATATTCTTTTATTATATATATATTCTATTATTATGTATATATTCTTTTATTATATATATATTCTTTTATTATATATATATTCTATTATTATATATATATTCTTTTATTATATATATATATTCTTTTATTATATATATATTCTATTATTATATATATATATATATATTCTATTATTATATATATATATATTCTATTATTATATATATATTCTTTTATTATATATATATTCTATTATTATATATATTCTTTTATTATATATATATATTCTATTATTATATATATATATTCTATTATTATATATATATTCTTTTATTATATATATATTCTATTATTATATATATTCTTTTATTATATATATATTCTATTATTATATATATTCTTTTATTATATATATATATTCTATTATTATATATATATATATATTCTATTATTATATATATATTCTTTTATTATATATATATTCTATTATTATATATATTCTTTTATTATATATATTCTTTTATTATATATATATTCTATTATTATATATATTCTATTATTATATATATATTCTTTTTTTATATATGTATATTCTATTATTATATATATATTCTATTATTATATATATATTCTATTATTATATATATATTCTATTATTATATATATATTCTATTATTATATATATATATTCTATTATTATATATATATATTCTATTATTATATATATATATATATATATATATATATTTGTATTATTATATATAGTCTTTTATTATATATATATTCTATTATTATATATATATATATATTCTTTTATTATATATACTCTATTATATATGTATTCTATTATTATATATATGCTATTATTATATATATTCTTTTATATATATTCTATTATATATATATATATTCTATTATTATATATATATTCTATTAGTATATATATATTCTATTATTATATATATTTACAATTATATATATATTCTATTATATATATATTCTATTATTATATATATATATATATTCTATTATTATATATATATTCTGTTATTATATATATATTCTATTATTATATATATATATAATCTTTTTTTATATATATATTCTATTATTATATATATATTCTTTTATTATATATATATTCTATTATTATATATATATTCTTTTGTTATATATATATTCCATCATTATATATATATTCTATTATTTTATATAAAGTCTATTATATATATTCTATTATTATATATATATTCTATTATTATATATATATTCTATTATTATATATATATTCTATTATTATATATATTATATTATGTATATATTCTATTATTATATATATTCTTTTATATATATATTCTATTATTATATATATTCTATTATTATATATATAGTCTATTATTATATATATAGTCTATTATTATATATATATTCTATTATATATATATTTTATTATTATATATATTTTATTATTATATATATATTCTATTATATATATATATTATATTATTATATATTTCATGAGTATTTCAATCAACTTAATCAACTGTTTAATAAATTCTTCTATCATATCCAACTAATTACACGTCATATCTTGGCTCTAGAATCTTACTTTTAGAAAACACCAATTAAATATTTTCTAAATTCATATATTCATCAAACACTATTAGTACCCTCCCTTTACTTCTGCCTTTCTAATTCACAATTTGAAACTCATAACTTTAGGAATATGCCTCTTAATTACCTTAATTTACATGGAAATAAAAACTTGATCCGCACAGCAAAAAACTCATCTTATTAACCGTTTCATAATTTCCTTCCGCCTACAAAATACCTGTCCCTGATCATTCCATCCAAGACATCTTAATAAAACCCTACTATTAAATGGCTGGACTTTAAGAAGCCTTACAACTTCATCACCAAAAGTAAGATAACAAACCTTTAAAAATATTTCTTTTAAAACGACCTTAAAACTATTTTTTATATTTGCATTTTTAATAGTATTAATAATCCATTAATAATATTAACAGCGGGATTCTAAACTATTATTACCATTACTAAAGACGTTAATGCTTAAGCTATGAAGACATGTTTGCTGCAAGACTAAAAATTAAAACATGAACCAATAGCTATTACGTTACGCATGCATATTCGTAATGCTGTTGTTTGACTTTCGACTGGCAAATTCCATTTTTAAAAATTTTCACATTTTTGCACCAATTTTCCCCGGCTAAAACCGAAATATAAAGTTTTGCATGAATTTGAATACACTATATATTAGGTTTCATTTCTGCAGACAAAAAACTGACAGAGGAGTTTGGTAGGCAAATTTTTTTAAACAAATATATATACGCATACATAAATATATATAGAAAGAAGTTTGTGTTTACTATAACCTTTTTACACAAATATTACATAAGTATAAATCATGTAGAATATCTGCATGAATATAATTATAGGTAATTGTTAACTAAAAGTCGGGAACTACAACCAGCTCTTGGACTCACATAGGGCGGCGGCACTGTCCGCATCTTCACGCTATTTCCCAAGTCGGAAACTGCATTTGGAATCATAGGTCTGTGAAAAACACAATTTTCATTTGCAAAACTGTCACTATTCTGCCTCATGCTGACCTTACTCGCAGTCAAAAGAAAAAAATAAAAAATAAAAATTTGCGATTCCGGTATATCGCTCGTTTTCTTAATTACTCAAATATAGTTTCTCGTCGTGTGCGTGTATACGTTATTTTATTTTTTTCTACACAGTTAATATATAAAGTATCGTTTCTTATCCATTTTATGTATGCGTATGCGTGTTTTTAAAATTTTTTTTTATTTTCTTAAATTACAGTTTAACATGTAAATACTGTTTTTTTTTCTTTCGCTTATTCGATACATATTTTTTATTTTGGATCCTTATCTTGTTTTTGTGTGTGGATTTTTTTTTCTTTTCTCCACGTTTACTAAATTCCTTTCCACTTTTTTCCCGTTGTGTTCCCAGGTTCTTTACGTACCTTTTGTGGGGAGCTCTAGTTTAACCGTTCTGATATGTGATTCGTCCAGTGTATTCGCTATTGGGTGTTGATGTGTGTATACATAAACTAACAGTTTATAGACATCGTTGTTGGTTGGAACACCAGCAAAAATATGCCTCAAATCTTCCTTCCATGCGTCCTGAAATTAAAGGTACTTCTCTCCGAAAGTGAAAACGCTCAGACGGAAATTATATTTTGATAAAACCATTTATTCTTTGCTGGGGTCTTTTACTGAGTTGGCGCGCTTTGTATAAGAATACATTTTTCTTAGTCGCCCCCTTCTGATTCCATCGGCGTCCTATGAAAAACGGCGTCATAAAAAACCCATCCGTTTCTAACGCGTTGCGTATCGAACTACTCTCCCACGTAACTACATCTCCAAATCTATATTTTTATTACGTCATCACTACACGTAGCCTAAAGATCCTTGCTGGGTTTTTGTCACATATATTTGCTTATATTATGGTTAGCTTAAATTCCACCTGTCAAATTAACATCAAGTTAACATTCCTAACAACTTTTAATTGCAAATATTTCAACTTAACTTTTGACATCTCGAAAATATTTCTTTCTAACAATATACTTTTACCAATCGTAATAATCGACTATTATAATTTCATCAAAATAATCGACCATTTTAAAAGTTTCCGGTGTTTTCTGGTAGACTAACTACATAACAATACGATGATGATGATGATGATGATGATGTATTATTCAATCCGTAAATAGTTTGTATAACATATTTACATTTACCTATACATACTATTAATGAATACTTTATCTATCCCATAAAGTCACCTTTTAAATATTTCATCAATGAGCAAAGCATTCAGTTTCTAATGTAACGTTCTAGTAAATTGATCACCCATTTTAGAACCACCCGACGTTTTTAATCCAGATTTCGCAAATTTAGATTTTTTTAAAAAGCAGTTTAGTCTTTTTTTAAAATTTCGCTTGAAATTTGCCCTTTTCCGATTATTTTATATAAATATTTGCGGTTATCTTCAAGTTTCGTGAGCCGACATTTACAAAAGTTTTGCCTGGACAAATTCTTTTTTCGAATGATTTTTTTTTGCAAATATATTTTTTTTCGAATATATTTTTTTTGTTCAAATATATTTTTTATCGAATATATTTTTTTCAAATATACGTTTTTCAAATATATTTCTTTAATATGCAATCTTCAAGTTTCATCACCGACATTTACAATTTTTAAATTACCCCCCCCCAAAAAAAAAGAACTCTTCGGTATACTTACGTGTGTGCACAGTTTTTAATGCAATAAATCGATCCCCCATATTGGAACCATTCGACGAGAACGTACCTCTTTTATATAAAGGAATTTTTATTTAAGAGAAGTAATTAATGGTCAATGTGCGCTAGAGTACCAACTCTTTAAAAATTGATTTTGAGAGGTATTTGGGACTGTATGCCGTATTGTTTTCACTGGTTGCTATGTTTGTTTTCACGCGCGCATTCAATTTTTGCATATTAATAAAAAAAAAAACAACAATTCGATATTTGAAATTAAAAAAAAAAAGAAAAAAATTCGTTCCGGTAAAACCTTTGTACATGTCGGATGATAAAACCTGAAGATAACCACAAATATGTATATAAAATAATCGGAAAAGGGCAAATTTCAAGCGAAATTAAAAAAAAAAAGAGCCAAAACTCCTTTCAAAAGACTAAATTCACAAAATTTGGCTTAAAAGCGTCGAGTGGTTCTAAAATGGGTGATCAATTTACTAGGATGTTGGATTGGAAATTGAGCACCTCCTACAAATATTTAAATATTGACTTTGTTTTTTATAATCTGGCAGATTAGTGTCTATTCGATAATAATTCGCTGAAAAAAAGACGAAAAAAATATATAGAGAGTGGGGGGGGTATCGATCGCATTCGGTCACCAGTTTTTTTTTTTTTTTTTTTTTTAATATAAATCAAATCGATTTTCAAGTCCTGTAAAAAAACAATTAACTTAAATATATAAACAAAAAAGATCTGTTATATACAAGACATTGTGTTGAACCAATAAGAACTGTCAACCTGATATACACAGATCGAAAATGGTATTCTTATATCGTTCCTATGCTTATTAGTTTAGTATGAAATATATATCAATGATTTAATCAAAACTTCAAAGAACGTTTTTCTTTAAATTTGATGAAGAAACACATAATCAATTTCTAAGGTTTCAAATTGCCAAAGTGTTTCGATTCAAACTGCAGATAAGCAACATTCAATTAAAAAAAAAAAAAACGATATGATTGATGAATAAGCAGTATCTATATCTAATCAATACAATTAAGTCAGTCGGATTCTTCGCTGTTAGTCCTAGATAGCATTTATGTAAATTTCCAGCCTTTGTTGTTTGGTAACAAAAATTGTAAATTCTTATTTACATTTTTTAACTCTTTTTTTTTCAATCCAAACGAAGCACATGGAACATAAGGAGCTACAATTTCAAATCGTGCCTAACAGGGGACCGTGGGACGTTGAGAAGTGAGATGTTTGTTCACATTACGTTTAAACTTCTGCAGGTTGATACAGCCAAGGAAACGGGGGCCCGGAAGAGAATTACGAAGTCTAGCAGTTTGAGAGTATTATATCAGAGTAGAAGACTTTCCGGCATCTAGGGATTTCAGCAGTAGGGGGTAGGGGAAATTATGCTGCTTGTCAGGTTAGTTGGAATATATACGTCGAGGGGGGCACAAGTGCTATGAGTTCATCAGAGCACATTCCATTAAAGTACTTGTAAAACAGGCACAGGAATGCGACAGTGCAGTGATGGGACAGAGGTTAGAGCTTGGCCGATAGTGCAGAACCTATTAGATTTAAGTTTAAGAGTGAGAGACCAGTGATAGATGCACCAGCCCAGATGTATCAACAATATTCCATGCATGGATGAATTATGGCTTTAGAAATATATAGAATGCTTTCTGGTGTGAGTAATTTTCTAGCACGGTAGAGGGAGCCCAACTTCTTTGCAGCAGATTTGGCAATATCATCAATATATTTGTTCTAACTCATGTTGCCTGTGAATGTTAAGCTGAGGAGTTTGAACAATGAACTCTCAGATAGGGTGTTATTTGTCATGGCAATCGGTGATTAAGATGGTTTTAGTAGTTACTAAAGGAAAGAAGCTTAGTCTTAGTAGCATTAAATGTTACCAACTATTCATGGTACCATTCCACTACGGACTGAAGGTTAATTTCTAGATTTTATTTTATTTATTTATTTAATTGCATAATATTGTAGTCATTGAATCGTAAATTGATTCGAACGAATGCTAAAGAGCAAACGATTTTAATTGCGTCCATCTTTCTTTCTTCGCTTCGGTTGGATTCACCCTCTCCTTCACTTCTAAAAGCAAGTTAGTTTTCACAGGAACGGGCTAACTCAAAGTATTTTCACCCAATGAAAATCGTTTCAAGCACAAAAAGTAACATGTGTATGTGAAATGAATACGTAAACGTAAACTTAAGAACTGTTAATGTTTTGATGTAATGTGTTTAAATAAAATGGAAATGAACTTCGAAGCATCTAAACTGTCGAACTGAAAGTTATATCTCGGAAAAACCCCTTTATATAATATATTTCGTGTCCTCTAAACATTACATATGAAATAAAAAAAAAAATGAATAAAAATGCAAAAAAGAAGAAAAAGAAGTGATAGCTTATTGGTGACTACAGAAGAAACTGGCTCCCGGCCAGTTAAAAACAAACTCTTTATTTATTTAATGACGATAAAGAAGGAGAAAATGTAGCGAGTGTAGAAATGTTTGTATTCATCGAACATAAACAGTTTTGTCGTATCTTTGTAAAAGAAACTAATTGATCTGTGTGTATTGGTCGCGGTAAGCAGTCTGAAATGTGTGGAAATCGGAGGTTTCTGTTTTTGCTGAAGCAAGTCCGGAGGGCAGTCATATGGGATTTTAACAAAGATATTCTTTAATTGTTCGAAAAAGCAATCTGTTAATCCTTGAAATGAAGCTGAACAGCCAATCAAAGTGCAAGATTGCAAAAATCCGGGAGCATTTATTTTGAATATTAGATGACGGTTAAGGAAACATAATTGCAAAATAAAGTAATCACGGACGCATCTGACAATTGAACCTCATGAAATATTTGGTAACAGTGTAAACTGGGATAGAAAGAGAATATAACAACGAGCGGGGAAGAAATGTGCTACCAATCTTCAACTATGAATTGTCCGGAAGAGTGTTTTCCCTAGACTTTTTGTATGAATTTAGTATATTTAATGAAATTGATAGATACACCAGATATAGGCAGATAACGTGTCTATTTTGGATTAATGTATGGACCCAATGTTTCATTTTGTAGACGGGAATAATCGTGTCTGTTTTATTATATATGAAGATGGAGATTATTTCAACACTGAACTGCAAAAGTTTTCTTTCTCTGCCGAACTTGGCTGATAGTTTTTCTTTTTCTGTACTATTATATGAAAATCCCTTGTGTGTGTGTGTGTGTGTGTGTTCCTCATAGGTTCCGAAACGACTGAGCCTATCTTTTGCAAATTTCACACAAAGGTAATTCATATTTCTCGCAGTGTTTTTAGATAAGTATGAAAATTCGAAAAAAAATCCGATCGTAAAAATAGTCTTTCTTCTCTTATAGGTAAAAAAATAATTTTTACAGGGGAATATTTTACATTACACCGGCGTAACCTTGGCCAGTGTAGCGTAAAATATACCCATGTAAAAATTCTTTTTCATCTATAAGAGAAGAAATACTATTTTTAAGATCGTCAAACCCAAATATCAGTTGATGTGATATTGTAAACAAAAACAGACGGAATTTGATGAACGATATTATCATTATTATTATATATATATATATATATATATTATTATATATATATATATATATATATATATATATATATATATATATATTTTGAGCGACAAACTAGTTACTTATATTGCAAAAAATCTTCAATACAAAATCTCTCTTATATTCTACTTTTCCTCTCGATATGCTGATCCAACGCAGGAAACCTTATTAATCCATTTTAAAAATAAACATGAGTTTGTCAGGTCGATAATAAAACGTCAACATAAAGATTAATAACAAGGGCTGAAAACATGGTGTAGTCAGCTGGGAAGCAGCCCTGTGATATTGTGTTCTACAGACGAGTAGTTCCTGGAAAAAGACTTTGTTCATGAAAGTCTCGTTTACTTTTAAGTACACAGAGGAAGAAAAAATTATTTATAGTGGTTGTAGCTAGACGAGTTTTTGCTTTGAATGTTTTACAGAGGGCATCATAGATTAGAGCCCAGTCGAACGCCTATCATGAAAATAATGATTATTCTCGTCATCCCGTCAGTCATGAATGAGTAGAAGGGTTAAGAATAATTTGCATTATTTTAGATTATTCGGACTACTGTTCTCATCTGTAGTGTCATTATCACAATATTTCGGTCGATGTAACTTTCGACCTTCTTCAGGTGTATCTTGTCGAACTCGAGAATGTTTCTGTCGAACTCGGGAATCTGCACGGAATTTTGAACAGAACCCTTCATTTACTTCACGGGGGTAGCATGCTCTTGTTCTATCAGCCATGACTGGATAGAGGTCATAAGTAATTTGCAATTGTATTTTTTGGTCTGCAGTGGTTGGAGTACTTGGAAAACTTCATTTGTAAGTGACAATCTTCTGAAGGTTGAAGGTTCAATCCTCAGTGTGGGCGACTAAAAATACAAATGCGAATTACTTAGTACCTCTATCCAGCCATGGCTGATGGAACGAGAGCATGCTACCCCATGGATTAAATTAAAGGGTTCCGTTCAAAATTCTGTGCAGATTCCCGAGTTCGACAAGATACACCTGAAAAAGGTTGGAGGTTTTGTTTCAAATTATGTGAATATTTCCGAGTTCAATATAAATATTCCCGAATTCCACAAGATACACCTGAAGAAGGTCGGAGGTTACATCGACCGAAACGTTGTGAAACTGACGCTGAAGATGAGAACGATAGACCAAAGAATCCAAATAATAATGAATAACTAATTCTTATCTAAAAAATCCAGAAACATAAACGAATAGTTGATATTCACTATAGCTGTGATGGCTACGAGGTCAGATATATTAAACAGGTTTCTGATATAAAATCATTGTATGAATAGTCGATAATTAGTCTTTTTTTGTTGTAAATAATAGTTGTACTTTGCGAAATTTCTGTGAAATGGTGAAGTAATAAATTCATTCGAATCAGTGGTGACTCATAAGATCCGTCATATCCCAATAAAGTCATGGCGTTTCGCAGAAATGCTTTCCTTAATGGCTGAAATATTTGAAAAAGAAAAAAACAATAAAAAACAAAACAAAAAAAAAAGGAGAAAAGATTTTATTCTCTAATTTATGTTATGTTTGAAACTTTTACTTTGAATTCTAACTTCTCTTTACTATTATACGAAACTAGCAGGCCGCCCGGCATTGCCCGGTAGTAAAATACGTTTAAATATGATATTTTAATTCATGCAGATTTTGTATTTATTATACTAGCTATGTGTATTGCTGTGGCTCAGTCTGGTTAACGCAAGTATCAAATTGATTTTGCGCGCGCGAGCACACACACACACGACCGCACGCACACACTCACTTACGGACACACACTTTGATAATAGTCAGTAATTGACAGTTTAAAGGCTTTAAAATCACACATAAGGAGATTTTCAAGTATTTAAACTGTTAATTTCTGGTTTTGATTAAAGGTTAGACTCAAGCATCATAGTTCATTTTGAAATGTTTCGGCAATTTCTTGGACGCATCTATATGTAATCTTTATCTTTTTTCATATAACATGTTTTCATTGTTCCATTGTATTATTATTAGTTGTTGTATTATTATTAGTTATTGTATTATTATTAGTTATTTAATTAACTTGTTTCGCTAACTTGTATCTTTTGCATAAATTGCGTCAGCTATTTCCGAGACTCGGCTATAATAGTCGTGTAATCATTTTTTCCATTAAAGAAATAGCATGGTCAACTAAAAAAAGATTTATTAACTGTATATAAAAGTATTTAGTCAATCGTACTGAAATGCGCGCACACGCGCGCACACACACACACACACACACACACACACACACACACACACACACACACACACACACACACAAAAACATAAGAACAATTGACATCTACGATGTAATGTTAAAAAAATAATTGTTGGCTTATAAACACCTATGATTTATTTAAACAAAAAAAGAATTATTTAGCGTAAAAAAGGAATTTTAGTCAATCGCGCGCGCACACAAACACACACGCACACACACACACACACACACACACACACACACACACACACACACACACACACACACACACACTAAAACAAAAACACGGCTGTAAGAACTTGTAAATACAATGCTAAAAAACAGCACGTCAACATAAGTGTACAAGAAAAGTATACATCTACGATGTATTTAATGTAAAATTAAAAAAAAATAAATTTTGGCTTAAAAATATGTGGAGAAGTGAAGCCATGTTTGAACGTTAGGAAGTATTCGTTTATTCAAAAGAATCGGATTCCTTAATGCGAAGATGTTCAGAGCTCAGCCAATCAAAAAGGACGAATTTTGTCAAGGGAGCCGTTATTATTTTTAAAGAGGAGATGGGGGAATATTATGGTATGCCTATGAGATTATAATCCAGTTACGAAGGGTGAAAGCTCCATATCTGTATAAGTTGTGTATTTTCTATTTTCTCCCGGTGTTGACTGGTGGCGGTAAAAGTGCTTGATATTTAGAGGGAAAAATAGGAACTACTACTTCTTAAGATGGTGCGATTTTGATGATGTTGCACCTAGTATGTAGCATTTTATTATAACGACTAAATGTGTCTAAAATGGCGTCCTAGAGTTACATAAGATAATAGCTAATAGTCTAGACATAATAAATTTGTATGTGGCATCTGTTGTTGCAGACCTACGGTACTTGGTCCAGAGGAGAATTTCTGCAATCAAAATATTATACATGGTGATTATATTGGATCCAATATATAGTAATGATTTAAAAAGTTAAAAAAATAACTTGCCACCACTGAGAATAGAAACCAAACCGTTTAGCTTACGATTTACTTTTTCCTTTGACATTAATGCCTGAGCTATGAAAACATGTTTGCTGCAAGGCCAAACATTAAAACATGAACCAATCGCTATTGCGTTACGCATGCATATTCGTAAAGCCGTTGTTCGACCTTCACATGGCAAATTCCATTATTTTAATTTGCACACTTTTGCACCGATTTTCCCCGGCTAAAACCAAAATATAAAGTTTCGCACTGGTTCGAATACTCTATATGTTAAGTTTCATGCCTGTAGACTAAAAACTGACAGAGGAGCTTGGTAGGCAAAAGTTTTTTTAAATAAAAATATATATAAGCTTTCTACGCAAATATTACGCAAGTATAAAACATGTAGAATATCTTCATGAATATAATTACACGTAATAGTTAACTAAAGATGTACACCCCATAAGAAAACAAAACAAACTAAAAAAACTAATAGGGAATTAATTAAAATGAATGTTTAAAAGAATAAGCAAATTAGCTAGATCTTTTGCAGATGAATGCGATTCTACGACCCATATATAACAAAGTTGTATTTTTTTTTTAAATAAAAAGAAAAAAAAACTGGTTTTAATATGAACATCAATACAAAGAATTATGGGAGTATAGATAGATGTAGGTAAATCAACGTACGTTAATTTGAGACTTTTTGATGTGACCCTTGATTGGTTGGTTGGTTGTTTTGTTTTACAGCATATCAACCCTTTTCAGGTTGTTTAATGCCGAATCTGGTGATTCTGAAGAACGATTTTTTAATATAGTATATTTGTTTTTTAAGTCGTATTCTATTTAACCCATAGTTGGGACCCTAACAGGTACTACCACTCCGGGTCAGAGTGGACCTGGGAGCAATGGCAAGTAAAGGGTGGTTCCACACTCCTCCAGTGCCTGAATTCTTCTCTCCAGTGATAATAAATTAACACTTTCTTATTCTTTCATTTTTTATTCTGAATAATTTCATTTAAATAATCGCACTAATAGTGCGATTACATTTTTATTTCTTCCAATTTATGCAAAAGTCGTCTGCTTAGATTTTTATTGGTAAAAACCCGACAGCGCGTTTGTTATCGATTTTTTTCTTATTAGTTAAGCGTTCCTAACATTGCGATCGACTTTTTCCGGTTATTGACGTTAACTACCGGACGAATCCAAGTAACTTCGTCGAAATCGCGGGTCGTACAATGTATAAGCACCTAAATCTAATATATTTTAGTTTTCAGATTCACACTGAATACATACAACTAATTCTTATATGTAAATTAGCAAGGAGACTCGACACTGTCCGGGATTGAATGATGATCAACAAATGTTCCACACTCCCATATTTTTATTGTCATTGAAATCGGTAAAATTGCATATTTATAAATCAAATCAATTGATTGCCTGCTAAAGTTGGGGACCCATCGCGATACACCTGGAGGAAGCTTCCCATATCTCACCGCAGTGACTTAGTCCACAATACATTGTAGTCTACATTGCACTGTAGAGAACCTCCTCTTGAGTCTATAAAATCTTTTTTTTTTATATAATAGCTTGAATTAAACTTTAAATCTGATATATTTCAGCTTTCAGATCAATGTCGAATACACACAAATAATTCTTATATGTAAATTTTTGTTTTTCTCTCCGTAGAAGTCTGAGGATTGGGCTGCATGGATGTCATCTTCCAGATTTCGGTTTAAATCCAGCAAATGTCGCTACAAACCAATCACCGGATTTGAAAGGTAAGCGATCCGTTTCGGCATTCAAAACTCTGCTCATCAATAAAGATATCTGAACATGTGGACAACCTTCGTTAAAGATGACAGGAGCTTCGTCAGTGTTCGCACTCATCTAATATATTAAAGGTTATATGTCTGTTTGTCTCCATATTTTCAAACTCTATCTCCTCCGAAACTAAAAGTCGTAGAGCGACGCTAGGGGCCTCAAATGATTGAATTTTTATGGACTATTCTTTTATGGGACTTTAGCTGGTTAAAATAATTTTCAAGGGATCCAAAATTGTCAAAATGGAAAAAAATCGTTATACATTTTGTACATTCATCTTAGTTTATTTTTAATCAGTTTATATGCATGTCACGTTGGTACAGTGGTAACGTCACCAGCTTTGAATGCTACAGTTTCGATTCTAATTGATGGCACCTTAATACTTTTTTTTAACTTTTAAAATGACGACTTTATAATAATATATATAAAAATTAAAATATCACATTTAGGCGTATTTTGCGTGTATCATATTTGGGCGTATTTTACGCCCGGGCAAAACCGCGCCCCCCTCCCGCTAGTATTCACATAAAAATCATAGATTTATGTCATTGATTTAATTTTTTTCTACATGCGATAAAAAAATGGATGATAACCCAGGCTTTTATCTTTTCACCATAAATGCTCTGATCCTCACTTGGCTCTCAATGACTCTTGTCTAAAAGAGGCTCCGTGTTTTGACAAACTTCTGGGTCTGACCTTCACTCCTGACCTGAAATGAAATACTTTCAGCAAATCTGTTTACCACACCACAATTTATCCAACTCCCAACGCAATCCTGTACAAAAACCAGATGCATCCTAAAATGGAGTACTGTTGCCATAGAGCTGCTTATTTTGCCTTGGCAAAGTTCAAAACCAGCTTCAAAACCTAGTAGTTGATGCCATTTTTCTTCCCTGCAACCTCTTTCCCCACAGTAGAGACGTTGCGAGCCTGTCTCTGCTCTATCATTATTTTTATAGCAAGTGCTCGTCTGAGCTTCAATCTATGTCCCCCTGCCAACCTTTCACAAAACACACTCGTCTGGCTACAACCATAGCAACAATTTTCCAGCACTCTCTATCTGTGTTTAAATCTAAACACAAATTCCATGAACAAAGTTTCTTTTCTAGAACTGCCCGCCTGTGGAACTCTGTTTCACTTACCTGCTTTCCAGTTGACTACAATATGGTCATCTTCAAGTCCAATGTGAACAAGTTCTTGTTCAGCTGCCCCCTCTAAATAATCCATTTCGACTCCATTTCCACCACTATTAATACGTTGATGTCTCAATGACTACCGCATACTCTTTAACACTTATCCTCGAGTCGTTTTCGGGCATTGATAAGTGATGATCCCCATGTAAAAATAATATATTTATAAATATTATCATTTTTGATGACCTAAAGACACCAACTGTTGAATTTTTATTGGAGGATTTCTTTCTAAATTCATTTCAGGATGCAGGGGTTGTTTGACTTTAATATTCAAATAGTTTTCTTGTCCACACAACCATTCACATAACATCATAAAATTACCAACGTAATCTTATTTTTAATATATAAATTATTATTATCATTTCTGATGACGTAAAGAAAATGTTGCCAATCGTCGGCTCTTTATTATTGATTGAAAAAATTTCTTTCTGAATTCATTTCCAACGGTGAGAGTTATCTGACCTATATATTTTAAATTGCTTTTTCATCCCCCCCCCCAAAAAAAACCACAGCGCCACTTCGATGTAAGGGATTACTATTTAGGAAAATGATTGCAAGGAGGCTATGTAGGGAGTTCAGCGGCAAGATGTTTGTTTACATTACTCTTGAACTTCTGCATGTCAGTACAGTCAGTGAATAAGAGACCCAAAAGGGAATTCCAAAGTCTAGCAGTTTGAAGAAGGAAACTATTTGAGTAGAAGGCTTCCCAGCATTTATGGATCTCTACAGTGTAGAGGTGAGATTTTGCTGCTTGCCAGGTTAGTCTAGAGTATTTACGTTGAAGGAGTTGCAAGTACTTGGCGTTTATGGCCTCGTGAGACGGATATTGAAGGTTGGTGAACCAACTTTATTTACTACCAACAATTTGTATTAGGAGAGGCAAAGTGTTCGTAGGATGGAATGTGATTTAACAAAGGAGATGAATGTTCGTAAAATGTTTGTAGGTATGTATGAATTGACAAGGAGATGAATGTTCGTAAAATGTTTGTAGGTATGTATGAATTGACAAGGAATGAATGTTCGTAAACTGTTTGTAGGTATGTATGAATTGACAAGGAATGAATGTTCGTAAAATGTAACTTATCTTTTGGACGATGGAAAGGGTTAGGATAGGCCGGTCATCCTGGTGATGGGTGTCCTGGCTTGTAACTGGAAAGCGAGTGACTCCTTTCATCAGCGCTAGCAGCCCGGCGTCTTCGTCTTCTTTCTCCTCCTCTCTTCTTTGGTTTGTATGAATTAGGCATTGTTTAGAATTGAAGGCGTTTGGCCCATAACATGAGAGCGTAGTTGGCTTCAGTTCACTGGTGCCTTATTTCTTTTTCTTCTTCATCTCTTTAGGTCGGGTGGGAGAATCCGTCCGTGCGTTCACTGACGCAGCAGGGCGAATCTCCGTTCTCTCTTCTCTTGGTTCCCTCAAATACCCTCGTTTTATAGTGGCAAACCGGCTTCCAGCGACTGTGATATTTGAGGTGTTTATTTTAGGCGCGGAGCTCTGCCATTGGTCGATAATTATTTTGTGGTTATCTTATTTTTTTCTTCCCAAGCGGAAGCGATGCGTGGAGCCATGTGCAAAAGACGATTTTTCATTTTGTTTCTCATGGTGGATGCGTTAACATCCGGTTCGCTGCTAATTCTCATCATGTTCCCACTCGTTCATTAGAGCAAATTCCATGGAAATACTTGTAAAATAAGTACAATTGCAAGATTTCGTCGATAGGTTGGAGTTTGGTTGACAGTGTGGGACCTATTTTGTTGGTCACTCTTTTTTGAACCCTGTCTAGGAGTAAGAGACTAGTAACAGATGCACCAGCCTAAATGTGGCAACAATACCCCATTCACTGGCGACTTGCTATTTTATTTCCAATGTAAATCTTTCTAATGCATTTTTTTATTTGGATAGAACGAGACTATAGCGAGTTAAAAAAAAGCGAGTTAATGTTGATGACCTAAAAAAAACAAAACAAAACAAAACACACACACACACACACACACACACACACACACACACACACACAAAAGCTTTGACTTTGCATTTTAAAATTTCCTTCCTTTAATTTGATTGCTTTGATACTTGGGTGATAGGGGGCGGCTAGACACCGGATGTAAAATCATCAAAGACGTTATCAGTCAAAAATTATATTGAAAAAGAACAATGGTCGATCACTTAAATAAATAATAAAAAAAAACTGTTGCAAACCGGAAAGTTTAAAAACGTAAAAGAAGGAAAGAAAAAGCCGAAAACAGAAAGGAAAAAAAATAGAAAAGAAAGAAAACGTTTCATTATCTCATCATAGAGATAGATTCATATTACCAGAAAATAGGAAAAATAGCATTATTTTCAAAATATTTGTTCAAATTCCACAAAAATCAGAGAAATAAGGCACCTTGTTATGCTCTTCAAGTGTACCAAATTTCACTTCTCTGTGTTTCATAACAATTTCAAAATTAAAATAATATTGACCTACAATAAAGCGATACACAGGTTTTGATTGTGGTGATGGTAAATGCTTGCGCTTACTCAGTTCAAAGTACCTGTTGTGTGAGGCGACCGTTTGCAAGAGTTATAAAGTGCATGGCCGGGGTCGTGATTATATGCTTATTCATAATTTGCATATGAGGAGACCGACCTACTTAAAAGGTGGAGTATGACAACAAGGAGTGAAAAGATGATTGCAGTTAGAAGCAAGGATACATAGCAAGAGACTGAGAGTAGTGGCTGAGCGAACGTTTAAATTGGAATTAAGTAAAGATGCTGAAGAATCTAGTGACAAAAATGACAAACGAGAAACTAATTCCGCTGAAATGGACAGTCGAATTTGATCTTAACATCATTTCTTTATTTGATAGCATTGGATCTGTGATCGCATTGATCGAAAAACAATAATGTTATTCGTATTATTTGGATCCATCGAACTACTGTTCTCATTTCGAGTGTCATTTTCACAACGTTTCGGTCGATGTAACCTCTGACCTTCAGGTGTATCTTGTTGAACTTGGGTATGTTTCCATCGAACTCGGGAATTTGGATGGAATTTCGAACGCAACCTTTAATTTACTTCGCGGTATAGCATGCTCTCGTTTCGTCAGCCAT
The DNA here is from genome assembly GCF_053919585.1 of Euprymna scolopes. Classification (NCBI taxonomy): domain Eukaryota; kingdom Metazoa; phylum Mollusca; class Cephalopoda; order Sepiida; family Sepiolidae; genus Euprymna; species Euprymna scolopes. The sequence continues at coordinate 99,356,821 of NC_136507.1, forward strand.
GACTGGATAAAAGTCCCAAGTAATTCGCAATTTTACTTTTCGGTCGTCCATACTGAGAATTAAACCTTAAACCTTCAGGAGAAAATCAATTTTACAATTGATTTTTTCCAAGTACTCTAACCATTGTGTCATGGAATCCAAAGCGGTCTGTTCCAAATTCCGTCCATTTCTCCCGAGTTTGACAGAAACATTCCTGAGTTCAACAAGATACACCTAAAGAAGGTCGAAGAACAGTAGTCCGATGAATTCAAATAATACAAGGAACCAATCCTCATCTCAAAAATTCAGAAAACTGGAACTAATATGCGACTTATTTGGGATGATGTGGTTTCATCGTGTCATCCCTATGAACCCGACGACCTGATTTTAATTGCTTTTCAGAGTCTGTTTTTCCCTTCTTCATTTCTGATGTTGTTTCAATATTAGATTTTGAGGATCTTTCAAAAGTTTGTATTCTTCTCTCTAGATTCACAGTTAGGGTCCACAATTCACATGCGTAGAGAACTATGAACATGACCAGAAAGTATATCAATCTGGATTTTGAGTCGAGTATGATTTACACATCGACATCAAAACCAAAATGCGTTAACACGTTTGTGTGCATATCGTCTGCGCATACACTATTCTGAATTAAAAAAAAAAATTATATTTTGGACCAATCTGAAAACTTTCTGAATTTATTTGAAATGGTCTTTCTGAGAGCCACCAAAATCCTCTAAAATGCCAAATTTTTCTCCAATAAACCAGTGAAGTCTACGGATCGGTGTTGCTTCAAAAATGGCGCTAATCTCTGCAACATCTCCACTCAAACAGATATAAATATTAGCGAACACACAGACAACCACAATGATTGAATGAATCCGTTAATGTCGTATGTTCACTTGAAACAACTCATCAAATGAAATGTTTCAACTATATGAACTTTTTACGAATACGAAATCAAATGAACATGGATTCTTATAAACAACTTTCAATGAATTATAATTGATGTAAATGAGCAAAGGAGTTTTGAATACCATTTTTCCTGACTCCTGAAACTCACAGCGCTTAATTAATCGATTCATACTTCTTCATGTCTCAACTAACGAATCCCCTTGTATTTACAGGTCCTGGATATGACTTTAAACTATATCCAGTGGCGAGGCCCCAACTTGCGGCAGATTTTCACGAGATCCATATCATTTTGAAGCTCAACTCTTTGGACGACAAATATCGAAAAATTGGTCCCCAAAATTAGTTCCTTCACCCTCAACTGGGCAGTTTTCTACAGGGAGGTTCGTTTTTTTTTCGCTGACATCTTTTGCAAGTCATTCAATCCTCGCGCCCACGATGTCACATAAAAGACGTTATTTCGACCGCCCATGACATCACAACCATGGTAGGCACATCAGTAAGACAGTTTTTTTTTTCATCTCTTTTTTTCTCTGGCGCGTTATGGGTTCGAGCCTGCTTTCTACTTCTATTTTTTTTTTTTTTTGCTTAACCAACACCCTTACACACACCTCCACTTTATTTTCCGATTTCGAGTCACGAGTTCGAGCCTGCCTGCCTACTAGAACTGTTTTTTTTGCTCAACACACACCTCCAAACACCCGGGCAACGCCGGGCACCCAGGCTAATTTTATATAAACTTTAGTTTGACTAGTGCTGCTGCTGTTGTTGCTGTTGTTGTCGTTGAGCAGCATTCATTTATTCATTTCGAGTAAATCAAATGATTTTTGTTGGCATTCGTTTCTCTGATATCTTTCTAGTTAAAATTCTTTCCATGCGAAAGTTTCTAAATGAAAATGTTTCTATGGAACGAACTGGATTCGAACGACACACCACGATTGTCAGTCCATGTCGTAAACCATTTATCCTCTGTCACTTTCCTGCCACTGCTGTTTCTGCACAATTCTTGCAAGGATTTCAAGCTTGTATTCATCTAACATCACAAACAGTTCATTAGTGCCATAAAGTTATATCAGTATTGATTTTGTACTCACTAGGAGTTCTCACACAGGTCATCATCAGAGATTTCTCATTGACAACAATTAGTGATGTTTCCTGGAGTCTGGGTGACAACATGTCCCCCCCCCAGACTTCCACTCTTCTTTCAATAACCCTTGAAAATAAAATTGCGTTATTGTAACAGCCGTTTGCCATTCACTGCTCACAGGCAATGACCATTGGTCATCACTGAAATTTGGGTGGCAATAAGCCTCCTCAAAATCTCAGTTCTCTTCATTCAGTAGCGTTTGGTTAGTGCTTTCTCTCCCCAGTTTTTCCATCCTCCTTGACCCTTCTGTACTATTTGATTTAGTGCTAGTTGATGCAAGCATTTGTTTTTTTTTTTTGGGGGGGGGGGGCTTAATCCATGATTATACAATTTCAGTTTTCTTGGTTCCATGCCGTATTTATTCCTCCATTTTTTCTGTTTCTTTATGGTCGTATTGGTGCTTGTAGCTCATGTGCATTAACCTCTGCATCCAAAGGTTTTCCTTAATATTTCAGCGGTTTTCATTATTGCTATTTGTTGTATCTTTTCAACCATCCTCTTGATTCCAATTTCTCCCATTCTTTTTGCAAAGTTTTTCAGGATTGTTCCTAGCATTTACTTATCATTGTTTGGCCCTCGAGTATATATCCGACACAGTTAATCAACCGAGAACCACATAACTCTATATAAAAAAACATATAAGATATCAACGGATACACACTCGAGAGTCAAAACAATGAAAAGAATATGCTGTTGTCCTAGCCCTAGTTATTATTACTGATGGGAAACTTTACTAGTATAATTAACATGCCTACTCAGATATCTACACATCCTTTATAACCAATCAGATCATGGCAGGTCAAATCTTGAATTTTTTTGGAAGAATCCTGAGCTAAACTATATATACGAGTGATTTTAATTAATCTTTTTTGGGATTCCATGTTTCAAAGTGCCCCCTTTTGGGGAGCTTGTTTTGCCCCGCATTAAAAACGATCTTGTGTCACATTTTGCTTTCGTGGGGAAGCAACTCAATACCAATATTGCGTATTACATATATTTTATAACATGAGATTAACTTTGAGGTGGGAGGAAAATGAAGATGATAGGAATGTGGGTAGCGGAAGAGAGAGAGAGAGAGAGAGAGAGAGAGAAAGAGAGAGAGAGATGTAGTAGGTCACAGAACACTCTTTCTTTCTAATATGATTTTACGAAACGGATATATATCGTTTGAAGTTTGCTTAGGAGTCCAAACTGAAAAAAACAAACAAACAAACAAACAAACTGAAAAACAAACAAACAAACAAAAACTTGGTTGGTGCACCCTTTATGCATGCGCATATATACATTTATACGTTTAACAATTTTTTTTTAACGTTTTGAAATACATATGGACATTGCTTAGATGGCAATTGATATAATCCTGCGAAACGGATATATATATATATATATATATATATATATATATATATATATATATATATATATATATATATATATATCGTTTGAAGTAGCTGAACGGTCTCGCTACAGTTTGAGTAATACGTTTAGTAAGCCGCCGTACTGAACCAATGTCCATAGTTGCAACTTGTTGTCCAAGCGTGAGGCTTGCGTACCTTTCAATGTCTCTCCCTAGATGGCTCTACCAGTCGGTACTTATGGCTTAACCAGCCAATCACAATCTTACGAGGAGGAAAGACCCGGATGTACTTATATTCTCTCTCTCTCTCTCTCTCTTTATTTTACATTATTTTTTCCTTTGTCCAGGAATCGTTTGAAATATTTTAGATTTTGTAAAAATAAATATGACAGTCATTACTGCTTTGAATGTATCTTGGGAAAAATATGAGAGCGTTTTAGAAAAAATGTAACAATTTGGAAATAAAAGTTAATCCCTCCCCCTAAAAAAAAAATGAGCAAAAACCCCCAAAATGAAAAAAAAAAAAAACAAAAAAAAAAACGGATGATATAAAAAAGGAAAAATAAACAAATAAGTTCGAAAAATAATGGCCAGTTGTTTTACTTGCTTTTTAAAAGTTGATTCCGACTGCGATATTTATTATACAACGTGGATAACACATTTGAAGACAGATTTAAACATACGCAAACATTTAGTTGTAATAATAAATCGTTTTGTGGATAAGAATTTATATATTTCTATTTGCCTGTCTGTTTGTTTGTTCAACTTTTTCAGTATTATTATTGTATCCGTTCGATTTAATAGGGATTAATAGGGATTAGTCACCACAATACCACATTTACTCCAGAAGTTTTCTCTGAAACGACTGGACGACTTGGCTGAAATTTTATATGGACCTTTGTTATGATTAGGCACATCGAACTAAATATCATGGTATCCATTCGATGCACAGTTATGGATTAATATGGATTAATAGGAATTAGTATTTGATGTCTGTAGATCAAAAATTCGTTGAGTATATAGGTTGAGAAGTTTCCTCACACTCACACACACACACACACACACACACACACACACTTTCACTTATATAGACATACTAACAGGCCGCCTGGCGCTGCCTGGTCGTAAAATACGCAAAAAGAATATATTTTAATTAATACAGTGCATATGCATCCGAGTATTATGTTTTTTTTCTAAACAGTTCATTTCTTGTAAGTAAAAAAAAAAAATGTCTTCGAGCTGAGATCGAAACCAAAACTTAAAGACAGTGAGTCAAGTACGGCAATCATGAAGCTGGTTTGATACGATCTTCAAAAAGTGTTTTCAATACTTATTTTTAACATAATGCATCTGTCACGTGAATCATTCACGCATGCGCATTCGTGTAGCAGTTAGCAAATAGAGAAAAAATCTGACCACCCCCTCACGTACCAATTTTTAAATTTTAACCCCTTAGCAACCGGTTTTTTTTTCAGGATGAAAACCGATTAAGCTTTCCACATGTCTAACTATTCTATATACCAAATTTCAAGTCTGTAGATCAAAAATTCCTTGAATTGTTGAGAAGTCCTCACGCACACACACACATTCTCACTTTTATAGATATGTAGCAACTACGCCGGAACCAAACTTGACAAGGAACATTTTTTTAGAAGTCACCGTTTCCGGTCCTCAAAAAAATTATGTGACAGGAAATAAGGGACTTCTCTCTTCCTCTTTAGAAGGCTAGAGTTCGACGTGGTAGGATGGGTTTTCCCTTCGCGGCACTAAGCAAAACCTTCACCACGTGTGTACAAAATATGTAATTCTCCAGGACTAAAACGCCCAGAAAAATGACCCTAAAAAAATGGCAACGCTTACAGCTAACGTAAGGAAAGCCCCGCGGCATTTTCTTGTTGCAATTCGTAATGAACAAAGTTTTAACTACTCCCATGAACTCTTATTTAAAAAAAAAAAAACACGTGTTTTCAACACATGCTCTTACCATGAACTATAAACCCATGTGGATTTTAACTATTCTATGAGCTCCTCTTTTTAATAACCTTTACTCCTTAAACCAGCTATTAAAAAAAAGACAATTTCCTCAGTCAGAAGGATTTCTACCCTAAGAACTCACTAGATAATAAACTTCTACTCCATGTAACTCTCCGATGAATAAATCTACATCATTATTTTTTACGCCAATCTGACGGTATTTTTTATTTATTTTTCCAAGAAATATTTGTAAGTGACTTGTTGCCACTTTATCTCCATCACCGGTAACAGGTCGCTTCAGATATATTCATCGGACGATTTCTTTCCAAATAATTTTAGGCGGACTTCAGGTTACTTCCATGTCTGTGGCCGGCATCTTTAGTATCTAACACAGACATGTTGTGTGGGAGAAATATTTAAATCTCTGGAACGTTTTCAAACCTTTTGAATTTCTAAAGGACAATTGTTGATGCTAACATCAAAATGTCCATTGGATTCTTTAGATGTAATAACGTAATCATCAGAAACATCTGCTTTTATAGTGTTTACAATTTGAATCCATTGCGGCTAATCGAACGTTGTGCATGAAACAACAACACTGTAACGTTGTTGTTACTCTTAAAATTGACCCAGCACGTTGTATGTAAAGACCGTCGCAAAGGAAATTAGAACTTCGACACAAACTTTTCAGGCGAAAGAAAAAGTTATTTTTTTTTTTTTACCACACCAGTCGCTGACACGTATTTAGCACCAGTATTTTCTCTCTTTCTGATCGCTCACCACACACAATATCAGACACAGCCGACTCTCAATATATAAGGCACCAAACAGGTGGCTCTCAATAAACAGAACCAGGCACAGCTGGATCTCAATACACGGCACAAGACACAACTGGTTCTCATTACATACTACATACACAGATAGCTCTCAATACACGGCACCAGACACAGCTGATTTTTCAATACATGCCACCAAACACAGCTGGCTCTCAATACACGGCACAAGATACAACTGGTTCTCATTACATACTACATACACAGATAGCTCTCAATACATGGCACCAGACACAGCTGATTTTTCAATGCATGGCACCAAACACAGCTGGCTCTCAATACACAGTACCAGGCACAGCTGGCTTTCAATACATGGCACCTGACACAGCTGGCTCTCAATAAATGGCACCAAACACAGCTGGCTATCAATACACGGCACAAGACACAGCTGATTCTCATTACATGCCACAGACACAGCTAGCTCTCAATACACAGCACCAGACACAGCTGATTCTCAATACATGGAACCAAACACAGCTGGCTCTCAGTACACGGCACCAGACATAGCTAGCTCTCAGTACACGGCACAAGACACAGCTGGTTCTCATTACATGCTACATACACAGCTAGCCCTCAATACACGGCACCAGACACAGCTGATTTTTCAATACATGGCACCAAACACAGCTGGATCTCAATACACGGCACCAGACAGAGCTGACTCTCAATACACTGCATTAGACACAGCTGGCTCTCAATATACGGTACTAGACACAGCTGGCTCTCAATCTAAGGAATAAAAGCCAGAGGTTCGAGTGCTTGTTGAGCATAATGCCTCCATTGCCACACGCCTTTCCTGTCTCTTCTTTCTATTCACTTCCTTCTGATCTTTATGCCTATGTATGCATTCTAGAGTCACCGAATTGTGCAACATATTTACATTTATTCATGTCTAAATATAAAATATCTCTATTATAGACTGAAGGATTTGGGGGCGTATCCCCATATAAAGTCCCATCTTAAATCCGTCACTGTAAATAAAATCTGAATTGTCTAAGTATTGGTGCAAAGAAAAGCGAATCCCACACGAGTGATCCCCTGGTCAATCGTATGCAATTTCAACACCCCAAAGCAGTTCGAACATAGATGTAATTAATGTTTAGCAGAAAATCTTAGGATACTTAAATATAATCTGCACATATATAAAACTCACTCTGCGTGTATGTCTGTCTGTGCATTTTTCCAAGTGCATCTCCTCCAAGACGCAATGCCACAGAGCAGCGTGAGGCAGATCAAATGACTGCATTACTTGTAGACTTTTTTCTGTAGTTTCCACGGTAAAAATAGTTGTTAATAAGCCTAAATTGAAAAAACAATTGGAACTTGGCAGGCATAAGTTGACATAGTTCTATTGTATGTCTGACGATAACTCAAACGGCAATGACTAAGCCTGGAACATTATATGTTTTTGTATCGATTCTAGCTGGATAGCCATCGTTGGTCAATTTCTTGTGTCCGAGAATTTCAGTTTCCTCTTCCCTCAGTGTTTGGATCGCAGATGGCTTCTCAGACCAATCTGAGCGTGGAATTTGCGTGGGAAGAGAAGGCAAGTAATGCTTGGCAGGGGACGTTGTTGTCCAGCACGATTTTTTTCTTGCCTACCTCTTGATCTCCACCTGTCTTCTTCTTTCTGCCTCGTATCATTTGGTACTGTGTATGATGGATTTGCGGCACAGGCACCGATACTGAGATGTTTCCCAGATGTGAAGATCAAATCCTGTGTTTTTTAGGGTGGATTTGAGTTGGTCCTTATATCGCAGTAGAGGGTGGCCGATAGGTCTTTTTCCTGTGGCTAACTCCGAGTACAGAGTTTGTCGAGGGAGTCTGTTTTCATCTATTCTGAGGATATGCCCCAACCAATGGAGTCTGTGCCTCATGGTGATGGCCGCAATACTGCCGTTGTTTGCTCTCTCAAGAACGCTTGTGTTGGTTACATAGTTATACCATTTGATGTTCAGTATAGCTCGACGTTTTTGTTGATGGAATTTTTCAAGTTTAATGAGATCACTTTGGTATATAATCCAGGTCTCACACCCATACAGAAGTGTAGGCATAACAATCGCATGGTATACCATGAGTTTGGTTTTTATTGAAAGATGTTTGACGTGCTTCATCAGTTTACCGAAAGCTCCATAGGCGAGGCCAATTCGGCTTTCTATTTCATTCTCATTTGAGTACTTTCCTGATATTATGCTACCGAGATATGGAAAGTGATCTACTTGCTTAAGAGGAGTGTCATTTATGTGAATGCTTACGTCCTGTAAGATGGTATTAGGTACTGGTTGTACTAACACTTTTGTCTTACCAATATTAAGTCTGAAGTGATGATAGGCTGCCGTGAAGTTGTTTACGGATCTCTAGATGTCTTCCTTGGAATGGCTAAGGACCATGTTGTCATCTGCATATTGAAGCTCTGTGATGTGTTGGAATTTCACAAGGCTTTGAGATTTTAGTCTAGCAGGCTTGAAAAGTCCCCCATCATAACGGTACCTAATGTCCATCCCCGGGTTATTTGGGGGAAGTTCGTGCAGCATTGCAGCAAGATATAAGGAAAAGAGGGTAGGTGCAAGAACCCAACCTCGTTTTAGTCCACAGGTAACTGGAAACGTTTTTGTTTCCTTGCCTTGGTGCGATACATATCCTGACATGCCTTCATGCAGTGCCTAGATGCGTTCTACAAAGTGGATTAGGCAACCAAATCGCTTGAGCACTTTCCACATTGCATCTCTTGGAACGCTATCAAATGCTTTTTGCAGGTAATAAAATACAAGATAGAGGGGTTTCTGTTGTTCCCTGCTTTTCTCCTGCAGCTGTCTCGCACAGAAAATCATATCTATTGTTCCTCGAGAGGCACGGAAGCTGCACTGAGATTCTGGGAGGATGGATTCCATGACTTGCAGCAAGCGATTCAGTAGTATGCGGGCAAAGATTTTTCCCATTATGGACAAAAGGGAAATCCCACGGTAATTGCCACATGATTTTCGGTCATACTTTTTGAAGATGGTTACTATTACTGCGTCTTTCAGATCCTTTGGTACTTGACGTTCTTCCCATATCTTAAGAATGAGAGTGAATAGTCTTGTTTTCAGATGTTGTCCACCATGGTGGATAAGTTCGAAGGGGATATTATCAGACCCTGGGGCTTTATTTACTTTCATTTGCTCTATCGCAATTAGTAATTCTGTAAATGATGGTGGTGCATTCATCCATAATCGCGCTGCGTACTGTGGGACCATTTTGAGAAAGTCCTCATCTGCAGCAGATTATTGAGTAGAGTGGCAAAATGCTCCTTCCAACGATCCAGAATTGATTGTGGATTGTTGAGGATGATGGCATTGTCTGCTGCAAGGAGTGTTCTGATGGAGGATCTGATGGAGCCAAAAATTTGTTTTACACCGGCATGGAAATTTCTAAGGTCGCAGGCTTCTGCAAAACCCTCTAATTCTAACGCTTTCAGCTGCCACCATTTGTTTTCTAGTTCCTGTAATTTTGATTGACACTGTTTTTTGTGGTTTCTGTAGATGTTGGTTTTATGCCGGTTTCGAGGGTTTTGTTCATGAGCATTGCGATCGTTTATCTTTTCCTGAATGAATCGATTAATTTCAGCACAGTTTTCATCAAACCAGTCTTGATTTTTCTTTTTCTTTAAACCAACTGTGACTTTGGCTGATTCATTAATGATCTTACTGATTGACAACCATTCTTCTTCCAGGTTGCAAGAATTGGTTGGGTTTATACGAAGTTGTTGTTCGATGGTGTGTTGCTATTTTGTTTTTACCTCTGTTAGGTGAAGTTTTGAGAGATTATATTTTTTCCGAGATTGCTGTTTTAATTCAAATTTGGGTTTCTTTCTGGTGGTATATTTAGCACATGTGATGACCAGACGGTGGTCAGTCCAACAGTCATCTACACTTAGTGCTGATTTAGTGATATGGATATCCTTTATATCTTTCTGGCGGACGATGACATTGGAAATCTAGAATCTAGACTTCCATTCAAATCGACGAAAGTACTGTTGTTGACAATAAGGCTCTTTTAATGGGATATGTCCGATATTTTGATAATAATTGTGCATTACAAGAGGATTTATTGTTTGTAAAACTGTTGGAGACTGACACTACAGGCGCTTCCATATTTTCTGCTGTGAAAACTTTTTTTGAAGAAAAAGATATTCCATATACTAAAAATTTAGTTTCATGTGCTACTGATGATGCAATGGCTATGGTGGAAAGACACAAAGGATTTATTTCTTTTTTGAAAAAGCTGTGCCCTGATATTTTAGCTATACACTGTGTGCTACATAGGCATCAACTCATGGCCAAAAATTTAAGCCCTATTCTAAATCAGTCAATGAATACTGTTATAAAAACAATAAACAAAATCAAATCTAACAGTAAATGTGACCGTCTTTTTCGAAAATTTTGTGTTGATACTGACGAACAATATATAAGACTCCTTTTGCATACCGATGTCCGGTGGCTATCCAAAGGCAACTGTTTGCAAAGATTTGTAAACTTATTTAATGCAATAGTTGTATTCCTACAAACAGAAGGACAGTCAGACTTAGCTATCGAAATTCAAGCTCAAAAGAAAAATATACAATATTTTAGTTGGATCTTCCGTAAGTTAAATGAAGTCTCTCTTCTGCTGCAAGGAAAAATGATAACCCTGATAGACTGTAAACGGGTGATGAGAGCTTTTGTTGGAAAACTTAATATGTTTCAAATTAATTTAAAACGAAGGCAATTTGATAATATACCCGAACTAGCGGAAATCGACTTATGTGAAAATGACATTGTTATTTATTGTAACCATCTGTCAGCCATGAAAAATGATCTAGAAATCAGATTTTCCGATTTATTTGACTTCACTATTGAGCCATGGATGATTGACCCATTCGATTGTGATCCTCTCAGTGCACACGAAAATATCCAGGAGGAAATCATCGAGATAAAATGCAATGATGAATTGCAAATCAAGTTCAAAAGAGAAACTTTGTGTGCATTTTGGCAATCAAACACTGTAAAATCACTGTATCCAAATTTGTGGTCACAAATGTCGAAAATCCTTTTGTGTTTCCCAACATCATATCTTGTCGAAACTGGATTCAGCGCTGTGAATCACATTTTACAGAAGGAACGAAACAGATTTGACATTATTTCTCGTGGAGATATTCGTATCTGCTTGAGTAATATTAAACCTGACATTGAATTTTTAGCGAAACATCACCAATCTCAGGGCTCACACTAGTTAGACTCTCTACATTTCTTGTAAATTTGCAATAAAATTATTTTTAACTAATTTGTTTTCCATTTGCATGTACAAAATGTTTCTAGTGTTGGTTAGTCATAATTACAATATTTGTTATTATTTATTCTTGGAGGCGATTATGAATTAACTCAAAAATAGCTTTTGGGGGCGATAGCCGGGAAAAGGTTGAGATGTATGTACATTCACCTAACAATTTAATGGAACAAAACATGCCGTAAAAATTGAGTATAACTTAAAAATCCTATCTACAAAATAGCACGGCCCGTATCCTGCATAAGTACCAAAACCACACACACATACACACACACACACACACACACACACACACACACACACACACACACACACACACACACACACACACACATTCATTCCATTACGTGAATTTACAAAAACAAAAACACAAAAAACAGTTAGCGTTAATCAAGTTTTCATTATAATTATTGTAAAATACTTTATTTGCATTAAATTAGTTTTCATTTAAAAATAAAGTTTAATTATATAATATTTATTTGTTTATTAAAAGCTCAAAAAATTATATTGAGAAATAGAATATTGTTTTATGACCAAAAATTATAAGGGGGTCCACCAAGAAAAAAAAGAAGGGAAAAGGGGTCCATGGGTCAAAAAAGGTTGAGAACCGCTGGTCTAGAAGATGCCAATGCTGAGATCGAGGATGTTTCCACGTGGTCTTAAATCTATTTGGAAGCTGGAACTGAGTGTTGGTAATGAATAGCTCAAATTCTGAGCAAAATCCTAACAGCAGGCGGCCGTTTGAGTTGCATTTACCAAGTCCATGCTTCCCAATGACAGAGTTCCAGAGTTTATGGTCTTTCTCCATTCTCGCGTTAAAGTCGCCCAGCAGCATTAATTTGTCATGTGGTGGGACTCTGGTTATAAGCTTGCCAAGCTGCTGGTAGAATTCTCGTTTCACTTCACTGTCGGCGTTTAGGGTTGGTGCATATGCCGAAATGACAGTAACGAAGTTATCAGAAGGCAGTGGGACTCTGAGAGACATAAGTCTCTCATTTACGGCTGTTGGTGTGAGCTGATGATCATGCACGATCTGTGACTTTATAGCAAAGCCAACTCCGTGTATTCTTTTTTCATCTTTATCCCTTCCCTTCCAAAAGAAGGTGTATCCTGAGCCCTTTTCTTCCAGTTTACCTTCCTCTGAGAGTCGGGTCTCGTTAAGTGCAGCAATGTCCACATTAAGAGCTGTGAGTTCCTTTGAGACCAAAGCAGTTCGTCGTGCTGGTCTGTCCATGTCATTGAGGTCTAGCAGGGTTCTTACGTTCCATGCACCAAAGGTTAGATTTGTGGATTTGTTTTTTGAATTTTTCTGGTTTCGACCGCAAAATAGGGTGTCCCACTGGATGCGGCTTTCCAGTCAAGCACAATTGTGACCTTTGATTTTTAGCCCACATATTCTAGAGCCTTCCCTATTCAGGGTGGGCAGCAATTGTCCTCAATAGGCCTGCTCAGTCATAGACGCAAGACCGAGCCTCTGGATAGTCACAGTTCCAAGAGAGAGCGACCATCACGCGTCCACCGCCAGCATGCAGGTCCAAACTAGGAACTCTAAGTTTCACCAAAACCTGCTCCCTTTGCCCTTGTCCCATCGCCACTGGTCTTGTCATAGAAGAGAGAGAAAAAATAGAGAGAAAATCAAACCAGAGGAAAGAAGGAAAAGCCATTGGCATATGAATTTGTTTAGGGTGGATATCAACTTTCCAGGAGGAAACCCACACACTGTGGCTCCCAAACTTTCCTTCGCGGCACTTGTAGGGGTGACGTGCGATATCAGGGAAAGAGGGTTGCAACGGACAGCCGGAAAAGAAAACAGTTTATATGTTTGTTAACTGCCTCATAGCCAGTCTGTCTGGCTATTGGGATATTTTAAAGTCAGAGTTTTCCTTCTCTTAGCCTTATTCCAGCCAAGGGACCCGCAAGGCAGCAGAGCAGGGGTTGGTGGTTGTGTCAGGGCGTGTCCACACAATTGGTGGGCCATGTCATAGCACCTTTGGGGCCCCATGCTGCTCCGAGATCCCCTGACATTTAGCCTGGTGCTGCAAGGCACCAGTATCCGTGTGTGGCCACGAGGAGGCATGTCAAGGGTCTTAACACTGGAGAGGCTAATTATACTGGCAGAGAAGGGTTATACATTCTGCTTCTTATTCACCTAAAGGCTAGCCAGCGGCAGAAGCTGGAAGTGAAAAGCATGCAAGCAAGAACTTAGCACTAACGCTGCTGCACTGTTCGCATCACAGTGCCCTGTGTTTCTATACACACACACAAAGCTGGATAGCACCCAAGTCATATTTCTTTTTTACTTTTGAAATCAATACTATATATTGGGTTCAATACAATATATAATAATCGATAGAGAATTGAATGTGCAATAATAAATACAAGATCTGCATTAATTAAAAATCTAATATTTAAACATATTTTACGACCGGGCAACGCCGGGCGGCCAATTAATATACTGAATAAGAAGAACGAAATAATAGTGGAATGCGGATACAAATATAAATTGAAGTTAAAAACATCTTATGAAAGCACAACATACCTCAATACGGTTGACTTAAAACCATTAGATATATCGTATAGAAATGTAGAATTAACAACCGCTAACACAGGTGAACCTAGGTTATGATAGGGGTGCCCGGATTAAATTAGTATATAGTATGTTCGCAGTATGATAATACTCCCCACTCTCCCCTCCAATAAATAGGATCCCCTGATCACCAAAGACGCAATGTAAAAATAAATAAATAAATATAAATGATTACTGATGTTGCTTTTGGGCCGTACCTGAAACTAAAATATATCTTCTTGGTCTTCTGACCAGGATCCAAGCGTAGCATCTGTTCCATCTAAAACTGGTATAAAGGTATTGTGGGGTTTCTGTTCACGCCACACGTCCATAAAAGGGGCATATGTCACAGATTCTTATAAGAATATTGGAGATAAACCGTAATAACTAGATATATTCTGACACTACATTAACCAGATTACTTAGAATCATACTTTTACAGTTTTAACAAAAGGTTTACAATAATATCGTGGGGTCTTCATTCACACTGAACGTCTGTAGAATGCCCAGCAGCAATCTATTACATATGAAAGATGCCCCTGTGGAATTTACACAGATCCCGCTAGTTATTATTAATAAATATTTTAATATATACAGGCAGTAGTGTTTCATGCGTTTGCAATCAACAGTGGAGGAAGTGATAATTACTGCTGGTTGGGAGATTCGAACCCAGTTACAAATCACCTTAGACTTCACATGTACACACATACACGCACACACACACACACACACACACACACACACACACACACACACACACACATATATAAGCATAAATAGACATGCTATCTGAATACATAGAGGCCATTTAAGATGCATTTTGAGCGTGTCTTTATAACGTATGCTTTATAAGGTGCGTTTATAATGCGTCATGCTTCTACTGTGTAAAATACCATTAACCGTCATTCATGGTTCTTCTTTAAAGTACAAAACCATTTTCTCCATTCCACTTACCAAAAGAGAATGCAGTT
Organism: Euprymna scolopes; assembly: GCF_053919585.1. NCBI lineage: Eukaryota > Metazoa > Mollusca > Cephalopoda > Sepiida > Sepiolidae > Euprymna > Euprymna scolopes. Next base: position 99,371,864 of record NC_136507.1, read on the forward strand.
AATGGATTCCTTCGTTTGGAGATTCAATTAAAAGAAGCAATAAAAGAATTCATGCTATTTTTTTTTTCTAAAATATCTAAAATGATTTTAGCCGACAAATTAGTCGTTACAGAATCTGAAATATATGAAATGCCCCAAAGGCTGTTCAAGAAAAAATAAAATATGATAAGAATAACAAATTATAAAAGTTAGTTCACACTTTCATACATTATTGGTTGGTTTATAAACCGACTC
>NC_136507.1:99379597-99382097 GCF_053919585.1 Euprymna scolopes
AAGGAGCGAGAGACTAGTAGCAGATGCACCAGCCCAGATGTGGCAGCAATACTCCATACATGGGCGAATGGTGGCCTTATAGAGGTACAGGATACTTTCGGGTGTTAGTAGTTTCCTAGCACGGTAGAGAGAGCCTACCTTTCTTGCAGCGGCCCTGGCAATGCCTTCAATGTAATTGTTCCAACTCATGTTTCCTGTGAACGTTAGGCCAAGGAGTTTGAAAGATGGACTCTCAGATAAAGAGTCGTTGGCCATTGCTATGGGTGGTAGAGAGGGTTTCTTGTAATTATTGAATGAAACTAGTTTAGTCTTGGCAGCATTGAATGCGACCAACCACTTTTGTCCCCATTCCCACTACAGATTGGAGGTCTTCCTCTAGTGTTTCTGCCATTTCTTTAGAAATGTGTTCATTCGTCTTCCTGTCGTGTCTGCCATAGAGTGTAGTGTCATCAGCGTATATACCCATCTCAGAGGCAATGTTGTCGGGGAGGTCATTATGAATATCAGAAACAATAGAGGTCAAGGATAGAACCCTGGGGCACTCCCGCATTTATATCATATTGTTTAGATGTGCGACCGTCGAGGACTACCTGAATTTTTTCTCTTATCTAAGAAGGATTTAATTATGTTAAGTATTCTACCAGTGATACCGTATGATCTGATTTTACTGAGGAGACCCCTCATGCCATACCCTGTCAAAAGCCTTAGATATATCAAGAGCTACCGCTCTGCCCTTCCCCCGCTTTGTCCAGTGAATGGTATATACGTTCAGAGATCACAGTGAGGATGTCTGCTGTGGAACGGGCTCGTCTACATCCATATTGTTTGTCAGTCAGTAGTTTAGCATCTGTAAGATGATGGGACTAGAGCATGGTTAATTATGGTCTCAAATATTTTGGCAAAAAAGTGGGAGGAGGCTAATAGGGCGATAATTTGATGGGTCTGTCCTTTCGCCAGAATTCTTGAATACTGGTACAACAGAAGCAGTTTTCCAACAGCCCGGAAAGCAAGCTTCATTAAGACATTTGTTGTACAGTTTGGAGAGAACTGGAGCTACTTCGGCTGAGCACTTTTTTTAATAGCACAGCTGGGATAAGATCGGGTCCACATGCTTTGAGGTATACACATACATATATATATACATACATATATACACATACATATATATATACATACAGATATACACATACATATATACACATACATATATACACATACATATATATATACATACATATATATATACATATATACACATACATATATATATACATATATACACATACATATATATATACATATATATATATATACATATATACACATACATATATATATACATATATACACATACATATATATATACATATATAAACATACATATATATATACATATATAAACATACATATATATACGTATATAAACATACATATATATATACATATATAAACATACATATATATATACATATATAAACATACATATATATATACAGATATAAACATACATATATATATACATATATAAACATACATATATATATACAGATATAAACATACATATATATATACATATATAAACATACATATATATATACATATATACACATACATATATATAAATATATACACATACATATATATATACATATATAAACATACATATATATATACATATATAAACATACATATATATATACATATATAAACATACATATATATATATACAGATATAAACATACATATATATATACATATATAAACATACATATATACATATAAAAACATACATATATACATATATAAACATACATATATACATATATAAACATACATATATATAAATATATACACATACATATATATACATATATACACAGACATATATATACATATATACACAGACATATATATATACATATATACACAGACATATATATATACATATATACACAGACATATATATATACATATATACACAGACATACATATATACATATATACACAGACATACATATATACATATATATATATATATATATATATAAATATATATACACACACATATATATATACATATATACACACACATATATATATATACATGAATACACACACATATATATATACATATATATATACACACACATATATATATATATACATATATACACACACATATATATACATATATACTCACACATATATATACATATATACTCACACATATATATACATATATACTCACACATATATATACATATATACTCACACATATATATACATATATACTCACACATATTATATACATATATACTCACACATATATATACATATATACTCACACATATATATACATATATACACATATATACACACACATATATATACATATATACACATACATATATATATATACACCCATATATATATATACATATACACATACATATATAAACATATATACACATACATATATAAACATATTACACATACATAT
>NC_136507.1:99397097-99399333 GCF_053919585.1 Euprymna scolopes
TACATATATATATACATATATACACATACATATATATATACATATATACACATACATATATATATACATATATACACATACATATATATATACATATATATACATACATATATATATACATATATATACATACATATATATATACATATATATAACATATATACACATATATATATACATATATACACATATATATATACATATATACACATACATATATACACATACATATACATATATACACATATATATACATATACACATATATATATATAAACATATATACCCATACATATATATACATATATACCCATACATATATATACCTATATACCAATACATATATATACATATATACCCATACATATATATACATATATACCCATACATATATATATATATACATATATACAAATACAATATATATACATATATACCCATACATATATATATATATACATATATACACATACATTTATATATACATATATACCCATATATATATACATATATACACATACATATATATATATACATATATACACATACATATATATATACATATATACCCATATATATATACATATATACACATACATATATATATATATACACATACATATATATATATATACACATACATATATATACATATATACACATACATATATATATACATATATACACATACATATATATATATACATATATACACATACATATATATATATATACATATATACACATACATATATATATATATATACATATATACACATACATATATATATACATATATACACATACATATATATATATATACATATATACACATACATATATATATATATACATATATACACATACATATATATATATATATACATATATACACATACATATATATATATATACATATATACACATACATATATATATATATACATATATACACATACATATATATATATATATACATATATACACATACATATATATATATATATACATATATACACATACATATATATATATACATATATACACATACATATATATATACACATACATATATATATATATACACATACATATATATATATATACACATACATATATGTATATACATATACACATACATATATAAATATATACACATACATATATATATACATATATACACATACATATATAAATATATATACACATACATATATATATACATATATACACATACATATATATATACATATATACACATACATATATATATACATATATACACATACATATATATATACATATATACACATACATATATATATATACATATATACACATACATATATATATACATATATACACATACATATATATATACATATATACACATACATATATATATACATATATACACACACATATATATATACATATATACACACATATATATATACATATATACACACATATATATATACATATATACACACACATATATATATACATATATACACACACATATATATACATATATACACACACATATATATACATATATACACAAACATATATATACATATATACACATACATATATATATACATATATACACATACATATATATACATATATACACATACATATATATACATATATACACATACATATATATACATATATACACATACATATATATACATATATACACATACATATATATATACATATATACACACACATATATATATACATATATACACACACATATATATATACATATATACACACACATATATATATACATATATACACACACATATATATACATACATACACATATATATATACACATATACACATACATATATATACACATATAGACATACATATATATACATATATACACATACATGTATATACATATATACACATACATGTATATACATATATACACATACATATATATACATATATACACATACATATATATATACATATATACACATACATATATATATATACATATATACACATACATATATATACACATATATACACATACATATATATATACATATATACACATACATATATATATACATATATACACATACATATATATACACATATATACACATACATATATATATACATATATACACATACATGTATATATACATATATACACATACATATATATATACATATATACACATACATATATACACATACA